>NC_091462.1:102547463-102865320 GCF_027789765.1 Dendropsophus ebraccatus
GTGTGTAGTATAATGAATTTATGGGAGCACAGTGTGTATTATAATGTATTCTGGGGGTGCAGTGTGTATTATGATGAATTTATGGGAGCACAGTGTGAATTATAATGTATTCTGGGGGTGCAGTGTGTAGTATAATGAATTTATGGGAGCACAGTGTGTATTATAATGTATTCTGGGGGTGCAGTGTGTATTATAATGAATTTCTAGGGCACAGTGTGTATTATAATGTATTCTGGGGCGTCGCAGTCTGTATTATAATGAATTTATGGGAGCACAGTGTGTATTATAATGAATGTATGGGAGCACAGTGTGTATTATAATGTATTCTGGGGGTGCAGTGTGTATTATAATGAATTTATGGGAGCACAGTGTGAATTATAATGTATTCTGGGGGTGCAGTGTGTAGTATAATGAATTTATGGGAGCACAGTGTGTATTATAATGTATTCTGGGGGTGCAGTGTGTATTATAATGAATTTCTAGGGCACAGTGTGTATTATAATGTATTCTGGGGCGTCGCAGTCTGTATTATAATGAATTTATGGGAGCACAGTGTGTATTATAATGAATGTATGGGAGCACAGTGTGTATTATAATGTATTCTGAGTGCATTGTTTATTATAATGAATTTTTGGGGGCGCAGTGTGCACTATAATGAATTTCTAGGGGCTCGGTTTGGGCCTATGGGAGCCGTAATTTTACGGGATAAAAATTTCTATAGTGCGTAAACCTGTTTTGGCAGTGGGTAGATTTTATTATTAGGATAGAAATAGTTGACAGTTGATAGTTGAGTCAACATTAATTACATTATTATTTTCAGCTTTTTTTTCCCTCTTGTCCAAATTACCTAGAAACTTCCCTGGATAAACCTAAACTTATTGTGATCTAAGTTCCTTTTACATAGGCCACTTATCATCTGATTGCGTTTGGCCAATAAAATCACTGTGATGGGCTGCATACTGCTCTGTGTAAACAGGTGACGTGTGGCTAACAATGACGGTGTTAGGGGACCAACTGATGGTCTGGTAAGAGGTACATTTTAAGAGGTTATTCCAATGTTAAACTTATGATGTCCTGGCAGGTTAGGTGGTAAGTATCTGACTGGTGGGGGGCCGTCCTCTGGGATCCCCACTGATCATAAGAACAGGGGTCCCTTGTCTCCCAAGTGAAAAGAACGGTAGTGTATACTCTGACGCCACACCATTCATTCTGTATGGGACAGCCGGAGATAAGTGACTAAATTGTGGCCGTTTGCCCTCACAGATCAGATATTTATCACCTTTCCCGCGGATGAATGATAAGCTATATGCTCAATATACAACTGTCCAGAAGGGCACTTTTCCATGGTATGCCAATGTGATAAAGTTATCCCTTATCCACAGGATTGCGGTGT
The DNA here is from genome assembly GCF_027789765.1 of Dendropsophus ebraccatus. NCBI lineage: Eukaryota > Metazoa > Chordata > Amphibia > Anura > Hylidae > Dendropsophus > Dendropsophus ebraccatus. The sequence continues at coordinate 102,548,857 of NC_091462.1, forward strand.
GCGACTGACCACTGGGGCCCCCCATAATCTTGAGAAAGGAGAACCCAATCTACCATTACAGTGGAGTAGTGGGTCGTACAGGCTAACCACGGCTACATTCATTATCTACAGGAGCTGCCGAAAATAGGGAAATACTTTACTCAGCGTTCCGGCAGCAATAAAGCGGCAGAGTGCACGCATAATCTTCTGCTCCATGCTAATTGTTTTACTTCTCAAGACAGAAAGGGTCCCTAGAGGTCAGACCCCTCACAATCAACAAGTCCACAGGACAGGGGATAACTTTATCAACTGGGAATACCTCTGTATTATCAAAGTCAGCTAGGAGATAGTTAAAAGAAACAGCATCACTGTTGCTTCTTTGTTCTGTGCTATTCCTATATCCTTGTTTGTTGATTTGATAATTTTCAAGGAATACTTCATGTTGGTAATTAATCACTATGTATGAACAATTTTTGTATCATTTGTAGTCATATAGTCATTTGTGACAAGTGTGTATCCTGTGCTGTTTGTGTTGTTTCCTCGGTGAATTTACCATAATCAGCCACTAGATGGCGACACAGCACCAGTAGCCATCTATACAGTTTACAATGACTGATCTTCCTGCAAAGGAAATGTTACCAGTCATCTCTCTATAGCTATGCCAATCTATCATCACAGCCTGCTCATTTGTGGACCACCGCAACACTCTGTTCTCCACCTTTTGGTCAAAGGATATACTATATTTTTACTATATCTTTCTATTGCTAACATAGGTGTGTATTTAGGGGTACTTTGGCGACTTTTTGTTTTGTTTCAAATCAACTGGAATCAGAAAGTTATATAAATTTGTAATTAACTTCTATTTAAAATCTTCAGTCTTCTAGTGTCAGCGTAATGATTATAGATTATGATTTATAGAGAAACATCTCATTTTGTTATGAGTCTTAATAGTTAATTTAGTTATGCCACAGCTCCAGACAGCCAGCTTATGCTAAAACAGCAAGACCGGACCCCCAGAAGTTCCTCTTTCTGGATGATTAAAAGAGAATCTTGACAGCTTGCCAATTGCTGTACTTATCAGCTGCTGTATGTCCTGCAGGGAGTGATGTATTCTTTCCAGTGTGACACAGTGCTCTATGCTGCCACCTCTGTCCATGTCAGGAACTGTCCAGAGCAGGAGAGGTATTCTATGGAGAATTGCTGCTGCTCTGGACAGTTCCTGACATGGACAGAGGTGGCAACACACCACTTACTGCAGGATATATATATATATATATATATATATATATATATATATATATATATCCATTGAGGAATAAATGTAGTAGGCGCCCATCCAGATTAATTATATATTGCTTTGTATGTATCTGTCAATTAAGGGTTAAATGTAGTACGCACCCTTTTACACTATGCAATGTCCTTTCTTACATGCACTGTGGATTACATGGTCATTGCCTTTAGGGGTTAATTATATAATCTGTTTAGTAGAATGAAAGGCTCATTGTCCACAGGGCATTGCTAAAGGTCTGGTGGACTTTCTGAATGTGATGTCTAACTGGGCCCCGGTCTACATGGAACTGCATACAGTTTGACTCCCAGAACAATTTTCTTTCTGGTTGTGAGGATAGGATTCATAGGATTAAAGTATAAACCAAACGCATTTTGGGAGTTTTTAGAGTTTCACTCCTTTTTCAATGGCAAATCACTGCCTGACCCCTTTGTTCTCAGAGAGATAAGTGTAAAGTGATACTGCATTCAGCAATACACCCTTCCCCCAAAAACACAGGTACAGCCTGTTTAGTAGGCGCAAGTCCTTCCCAATTGTGTGTTCTAAAATGCACCCAGTGCCTTGGTTTGGCAAAAGAAAAAAAAAAAAAGGAAGAAAGAAAAAGAAACAATTTTTAAGTTACTGCAGCTAAGTCAATGAGGCATGGCCTAGGGCATGTGTGCCCTAGGACTGTTACACCTCTCCTTCCTTTTTCTCCACCCTCCTCATCATCTGTAATGATTTGGACGCTACGACGCATGAGTGAGCAGATGATGACAAGGAGAACTACTTGCCGAGGGAATTACAGAGGTTGAGAAGGGTGGAGAAGAAGAAAGGAGAGGCATTTCTCCCTCTTGTGCGGCCCTTGATCTCACTGGCACATGCACAAACTGTCTAAACAGCATGCGTGCCCCTTGGCAGAGGTGGCAGGAAAATAGAGCGAGCATGAGTGGAGCCCGGCCACCACTAAATATTCATTGAGAAGAGGGTAGAGGACAGAGTGGTGAGGCGTGCCAGACTGTGGCACAAGTGCTTCACCACAACTCCTCTTTGACTCTTTATTACAGTACAAGAAATAAAAAATTGTGCAGCAACCGCTCCGCTGAAGCAGCCCTCTGTGCTGCTGGCATACCTACACATTCCTACTGCACAGGGCATGAGCAATAGGAACGTATATAGCGGTATGGCTGACGTGAAGAGCTTAAGGGCTTATTTTTTGTCGGACAAGTTGACATTTTTATTGAAACCATTTAGGGTGCCTTCACACCTACTGCTACTGTATCGCAGCAGAAAATCCGCTGCGGATCCGCAGCGGATTTAACTAAATGAATGAACACAGCATTAAATCCGCACTCACAAATCTGCTGCGGATCCGCAGCGGATTTGACAGTGAGTACTTAATGCTGTGTTCATTCATTAAGTTAAATCTGCTGCGGATCCGCAGCGGATTTTCTGCTGCGATACGGTAGGTGTGAAGGCACTCTTAGATACATATGACTTTTTGATTTGGACTCTGGACGCAATAGCAAACATATTATGACACTGCAATGGAGTTGTTGTGGGGCAAATAGGGGTCAGAGGTTTAAAGTTTTTGTTGCCAAGAATGGTTTTGGAATGGCATATCTAACAAGCAGGTATAGGTGTGATGGTCGAGCCGTCACTTCTTCTCAGTAAAATGATTTAACGCACAATATCCTGGATTTATTAACACTAGCTAGACAACATAAAGTGACACTGGACTGCACCTTTATTTACAGTGGCTCCTGCTATCCAGCTATGCCAACTTTAAAATCTACTATTACATTTTGGTACATCATGGTGTGGCTGGGGACATTTGAAGGTGTTACCCAGGATTAGAAAAACATGGATGCTTTCTTCCAGAAATAACACCACTCAGGTTGGGTGTGGGTTTTGCAACTCCATCTAAGTGAATGAAGCTGAATTGTAATACCACGCATAACATGAGGACAGGGGTGGCGCTGTTTTTGCAAGAAAGTAGCTCTTTCTTTCCAATCCTGGATAAACCATTTTCGTGACAGAGAGCGAGAGTGGATCCCCTGTGCTACTCAACCAGTTTGGCTTTGGGCCACACCAGGGCACGGAGTCTAAATGTCCTCTAGGTCTTCACCAGTTATCCCGCTCCAGGAAACTGGACTTCTGTGGCTAGAGGGGACCAGGTCACTCCACAGGTGTGGGCCCGGTGTGAGCAGCAGCTGTTGTCCAAGAACCAGACAGAATCAGTGCAACATTGTCAGCAATCCGTCCGTCAGTGCAGTACCAGGGAGAAGACAGAAATTTTAGTTAGACAGGTGAAGGGTCAGGGCAGGCAGTCCGAGTCAGCAACAGGCCAGGCAGGTAGTGAGCGTAATTTGAAGAATAAGCACAGATCATGATACACAGGAATACAGCAGAAACAGCAGACAGATGCCTTCACTTGGAATGCTAAAATCCAACATCACTCAGGCAGGGAGGGGCAGGTGGAGCTGGTTTAAATAGGTGCAGGTGGCCCTGGAATGGCAGACCGCAGTAGCAGGTGGAAAAAAAAACTGCCTCTATAAATCCAGAGCAGGAGAAGACATGAGCGTAACCAGGATGAGCATGGAGCACAGCAGCGGAGCTCACAGACCCTTTTTTTTTTTAATTATCTGTTTATCAGAGGTGCAACACGTTCAAGATACAACAAAATGATTGGCGACATGGCACTCATTTTCAATAAAGTAAATGGTACAACACTGGTTACACAGTAAAGAAACCCAGTAACAGTATATGCAAAGCCCTAACAAATTTGCGCCCTTCAAAGGGAAGAAAGAGAAGAGGAAAATAGAAGATGAAAACCAAGCAACAGAACAAAGGGAGGGGGGATTAAGAGTAGGGAAGGGGGGGGGAGTGTTGGCTACCAGAAACTGGCAGAGAGTGCAGTGCATGGAGGATAATAATGGTGAGATGAAGTAAACACTATCCCACGGGAGGTGGTGTTTTCAAGTGGGTAGATGAAGGCCTTTCAGGGACCTGCTGATGTCACGGGTAATATACCAGGTTGAGTGGCAAACAGGATGTACGTAAGATTGGATCTGATGTGTAAAAAAGTGCAAAAGAAGGAAAGACTTCCATTTGTCCCCCCCCCACCCCCCCCCTAAAAAAAAATAAAAAAATTTTAGCATACTTTTCCTTGTGGTGTCAAAAACACTTTCAAGTCGGACACTACCACTGACACATCAGGTGCAGAGGGGTTCACCCACTTGGGTAGTAAGACACGTTTGGCATTAAGTAGGATTACATGTACCAAAGATGGAATTGATTAAAGTCCTGAGGCTTCAGCCACAGAGGAATCAACAGATTGAAAGATTGATGGTAGAGGCTCCAGCAGGAGCTCAAAGGGTCACTGTCAGTGCAAAAAACTTTTAACATGTCAAACGTTTTAATCGGTCCGGGTCTCAACACTGTACTGATTGGGAGAACAAGCCAGGAGAGGGCGGTTGCAGCATCAGACTTTTAACAGAACTCTATAGAGTCTGACTCTCTTTCTAACTCAGAGCAGGGTCCGGTGTGAACACTGACATCTGGACCGATCAAAACTTTTGACTTTTTTTTTTTTGACGTTTGAAAAGTTTTTTTTGTAATGACAGTGACACTTTGGGGGAGATTTATCAAAGGGTGTAAAATTTAGACTGGTGCAAACGACCCACAGCAACCAATCACAGCTCAGCTTTAGGCAATGCTGAAAGGAAAGCTGAGCTGTGATTGGTTGCTGTGGGCAGTTTGCACCAGTCTAAATTTTACACCCTTTGATAAACCTCCCCCTTTAAGTATGTATGCAACAACATCTTGCCAGAAGGTTTGAGAAGACCAAATGGCCTGCCAAAAGTTAGTCGCAAGGGTACAATATTTTGGACAATGAAGGATCCTCTCGGGTGGAGAGGCTGGTAAGTTAAAGGGGTATTCCCCCCAGGAGCTAAAAAAATGAAATGCCTCCAAACCTAGCCGGTCTTACTCACCAAGTCCCCCTGAGAATTTTGAGCCGTCTCCCGTCTTTCTAGCTGCTTCCGTTCCTGAGTTACAAGTTTTTCTAAAAGATGGTCTATAATCAAGATAGGAAACTACATTTCCCATCATGCAATGCTTATGCCTGATGATGGTAATGATGATGATGTAGCAGAGCTGAGATAGTGAGAACGATGTAGCAGAGCTGAGATAGTGAGAATGATGTAGCAGAGCTGAGATGTAATGGGGATGTAGCAGAGCTGAGATAGTGAGAACGATGTAGCAGAGCTGAGATGTAATGGGGATGTAGCAGAGCTGAGATGTAATGGGGATGTAGCAGAGCTGAGATAGTGAGAACGATGTAGCAGAGCTGAGATGTGATGGGGATGTAGCAGAGCTGAGATAGTGAGAACGATGTAGCAGAGCTGAGATGTAATGGGGATGTAGCAGAGCTGAGGTAGTTAGAACAATGTAGCAGAGCTGAGATAGGGAAAACAATGTAGCAGAGCTGAGATACTGAGAACGATGTAGCAGAGCTGAGTTAGGGAAAACAATGTAGCAGAGCTGAGATACTGAGAACAATGTAGCAGAGCTGAGATAGGGAAAACAATGTAGCAGAGCTGAGATACTGAGAACAATGTAGCAGAGCTGAGATAGGGAAAACGATGTAGCAGAGCTGAGATACTGAGAACAATGTAGCAGAGCTGAGACACTGAGAACAATGTAGCAGAGCTGAGACACTGAGAACAATGTAGCAGAGCTGAGATGTCCAGGTGTGAGAAGGCTGCGGGCGAGAAGGCTGCGGGCGAGAAGGCTGCGGGTGGCTGCGGGCGGCCGCGGGTGAGAGGGCTGGGGGCCTCCAGGGGTGAGGGGGCTGCTGGTGGCCGCGGGTAAGGGGGCTGGGGGCGTCCAGGGGTGAGAGGGCTGCAGGCGACCGCGGGTGAGAGGGCTGCAGGCGACCGCGGGTGAGAGGGCTGGGGGCGTCCAGGGGTAAGAGGGCTGCCAGCGGCCGCGGGTGAGGGGGCTGGAGGCATCACACAGTTGGGGCTGCAGGCACAGGAGCGCTGCGGCCAGCCACTGGGTGAGCGGGGGGGGGGGGGGGGCTAGCGTAAATGCACAGCCTGATGGCGGGCGGTGCAGGGTTTGCATTCACAGGAGCACCGGGCGGCCACTGGGTGAGCTGGATGGGGGAGGAGTGATGGGGTTGTGCACACAATGTGGGGGGGGGGATGTATGATACGGGTGATCTCTATGGGTGGTGCCGCTACACAGTTGCAGTTATCGGAGGCTGCGAGCGGCCACCGGGAGACGTGTGGGAGGGGCACACAGTGGGGGGTGCTGCTGTCAGAGAGGCAGACAGCTGCAGCTTCTCACTGTCCTCCCTCCCTTCAGTGAGCCGGGTTAGAAGCGCTAACCCGGCCCATTGAAGAGATGCAGGACACGTGATGCCGTCTCGGAGGGTCGGGGCCAGGAGCAGGGAGCGTGTCGGAGTGGACTGAGAGCTGATGATTCTATGCAATCTGTGGGAGTGGGGGCACCTAGATAACAGCAAAACTGTGCAGAATCCGTAATAAATTTATATTGGAAAGATGGAAAGCTACAGGTGGGCAACGTATTAATGCAAAAATAATTTTGGGGGGAATACCCCTTTAAAGCCAAAGTAAGCGTTATGTATGATTTTAAAAAAAGGTCTTCCTCAACACCTAACTGATGACATGAGATCTGATCTTGTCTCCTCCAGGACCTCTCTCCGGTGACTCTCTCCCAGTCTGACAGCCCATTTAAAGAAAAGATCCCGCTTGTGTATAGACAATAAATTCTTGTTAGGCAAAGAGGAGAAATCTCAGTTTTTAATATATGACCAGTCCTTCATTTATAGTCTGTTCCTGGTTTGGGCTTTAATAATTGCAAAAGAAAATCTGACTGTGTGAACCTCACCCTCACCCTCACCCTCACAGTACACAGACTGGGCTGGGTCATGTATAACCAGCTGCACCTTGTCTGCTGTCATCAGAGCGTCTCTTCAGATTCATGATATTTTCCTTGCACAATGGCGTTACCCAATGACGAGTTAATCTGCTCCATCTGTCTGAGCACCTTTAAGGATCCTGTGATGCTGAACTGTGGGCACAACTACTGCCGAGGGTGCATCAATCTAGCTCTGAACAATAGATCTAGACCTTACAGCTGCCCGGAGTGCAGAGCTCAGTTCCTGCAACGTCCTGTACTGCTGGGAAACAGAAAGCTGTCTAACATCATACAGTATCTGCAGAAGCATTCTCAGGAAAAGCTACAAAATTCTCTTCTGGACCTTACCAGAAAGAGAGAAGCCACCAAAAAGAGGGTGGAAAGTCTCAACAAACAAAGAGGTAAAATTCAAGAAACCTCAGATATTCTAGAGAAGACAATGGACATGTTCTTTAAGATGATCATAAAAGACATCAAGAACTTCCGAAAGACTGCTCTACGAGAGATCTCCAGAAAGAGGGAGCATGCCCTGATGCAGGTCTCCAGATCCATCCAGGACCTGGAGATACGGAAGAATGAGCTGTCCAGGAAGATACAAGAGACCCAGGAGATGCTCAACATGGCTGATACCACAACCTTCTTACAGCAGGAGCCTGACACAGAGGATGGGTATCTCCAAAGTGTCAGTGCTGAGATTCACTTAGATGAAAAGCCCATCAATCTAATTGTGAAGAGATGTCTGTCCAGTGTGAACGCTACCCTCTCTGAAGTCATGACGTCAAACCCTGGGCCGAAGGCTTCAGATATACTGCTGGATGTAAAAACCGCCTGTAACTACATACGTGTATCACCTGACTGCAGGTCGGCTTCTTACGTCTCCGTGGATCAGGGGTATCAAGAAAGATCGGAGCGATTTAACGTCTGTCAGGTTTTGAGTACTTGTAGCTCCTCGGCACAGCAATATTGGGAAGTGGATGTCAGTAAAGCCAAGGAATGGATTGTTGGAGTGGCTTACCATAGCATAGACAGGAAAACACTGGATGAAGACGCCTACATTGGTTTTAATGAGAAGTCGTGGTGTCTGGAAAATCGCAATGGTCTTTCCGCTCTTCACAATAAAGTGAGGGATAACGTGACTGTGAAATCTCCGGTAGAGCTGCTCGGAGTATATGTGGACTATGATTCTGGCATCATATCCTTCTATCAGCTGAATGACTATATCAGACACTTATATAGCTTTTCTGCCACCTTCACCGAGGGCCTTCACGCTGCCTTCTATGTGTTCCCTGACAGCTGCTTTACAATCCAAAAAAGGGAGCCTCGGGCAAAGGCCGGATTTCCAAAGAGGCTTTCTCTAGTGTGGTGACGTCCATGTGGAGAAATTATACTGCCTGCACCCACTTTCCATGTGTCCTACATCACACATATCACATACGGTAGTTTGGGAAACTATTCCTGCTATTCTACTGGTGGTCTAGAGGAGTCTAGTACAGGAATGCTATGTGTGAGCTGTTATTTGCACTGGGGTTTAATGGGTAAGGGGCACAATATCACTTTAGAAATGCTTCCTATTAGTTTACATATAAGAGCCTTTCATCCCTACCAATTGCTGGACCTATGTGTTTTTTTTATGTCTATTATGCATAGGAGTCTAGAGAAGGTATGGGTATCTAATATCTCTGACGGTATATGCCAGGGATAAAGAACCCTCCAGCTTTTGCAAAACTACAATTCCCATCATACCAGGGCAGCCAACGTCCTATCTTTGGTTGTCCATGCATGACAGGAATTGTAGTTTTGCAACAGCTGGAGGGCTGAAGGTTCCCCATTATTGGTCTAGGGTATTTTATTGGCTAACAGATAATTTATTATGGCTCTTAATATTATATAGCTTAGTATGGTAAAAGGAATCACTTTAGTGGACAGTCAGCTTTTTAAACTCTATATAGGGGGAGATTTATCAAACATGGTGTAAAGTGAAACCGTCTCAGTTGCCCCTAGCAACCAATCAGATTCCACCTTCCATTCCTCACAGACTCTTTGGAAAATGAAAGGTGGAATCTGATTGGTTGCTAGGGGCAACTGGGCCAGTTTCACTTTACACCACCATGTTTGATAAATCTCCCCTATGTCACTATGGCATGTATACAATAGCACCACCAATGCTTAACCATAAAAAACTGCCTATATAAACAATACTACCATACTGTTCAAGGCTAGCAAATAACACTATCATGCAATGTGTACACCAATAAAAAATCCAATGCTTCCATAAGTATTACAGAAAGTACTAAATACTATATATACAAAGCTAAAATATTACTATAGTACTATTACCAAGTAGGTTAATACAATATCAGATCACCTGAATGACAGCCGATCACACCATGTCTATAGGCTTTGATTAACAAGAAAACCTACAGGCTATGTTCCCACTATGTTGTCTTGTCGTTTTACAGCCGTCATTTTGAAGCATAATTTGCCTGTAATATGAAAATTACAGCCGTAATTTGCACAACACAGCCAGAAATACATGAGGGGAAAATAGCTATATTGTTATACGGTTTACTAGTGTAATATTGTAGAAATATGTAGAAGACGGCACTTCCGTGGCGGTGGTGCTCGAGGTGAGAAAAATGTTCAGATATTAGGAAGAGCCCGGCACTCACCAAGTAAATTATGCTTCTTTATTATAGTGTAGCAAACATATGGTACAAGAAATATGACTTACTATAAAATGTGGGTAAAGTTTTCAATTTCTCTACACTAATATCGGCATACAGCTTACTACATGTTTTTAAAGGAAGTAAAGGGAAGAAAAAATACCCTGAGGTATTCCCCAAAGGTGGAGTGAAATCTACCTCTGTATTTACACAGTAGACTTGTTATTCCTGTTTCATGTCAATTAAAGATATGACATCCTTATAAGAATCTTCTCTGTCACAGCTCTGTTATATACCTAATACCATACCAGGGTATGTTTACATTGTGGCTGCCGCACGTGTGCCACACAATGCCCGCATGCGACGGCAATTTGCCATGCAGTGTCCCTATTGGACATGGTTTGGCGACAATGTGTGAGTACCCCCTAATACATTGTATGATAAAACTAAAGAAACAATTGCTCCACTGCTCCTTTCGAGAGGAACTCTGCAGACAAACCATTACACAGTGTCAGGCCTAAAGCAAAAGTAAAAGGGGCGGGGCATGACACAAGTCCGCACAAGTCCTTGCATTATATTTTAATGCACGTTCTACTGCCTGCTGAAAGCATAACAAAGTGTACAAATTTGGAGAGTCCCTCTAAAACTGGGCAGTTACCCACAGCAACCAGATTGCGTCTTTGACCGTTAATACTTGATTTATGGCTGCATTGCAAATATTAATGTGCATCTACAAGAAATATTCATGTCTTTGAACACAATCTGATAACTTGAAAGGAAAATAAAAAATTATTGTATTTGAGTCAAGAACTTTTTGGTGTTGTGAATTACTAATGCTGCTATTACTCCTCTTTGCCCTCTAATATTATTATAATTTACAATACACCTTATACCATATGTATTATAATTGTGATTATAAACCCCAGGCAACCAGGGGTGGACTCGGGGAGGGGGGGGGGTAGTTTATTGGTAGATAGGGATGAACTGGAAGGCCACCATGTGCCCCGGTTGGTAGGGATGAACTGGAAGGCCATGTGCCCCGGTTGGTAGGGATGAACTGGAAGGCCATGTGCCCCGGTTGGTAGGGATGAACTGGAAGGCCATGTGCCCCGGTTGGTAGGGATGAACTGGAAGGCCATGTGCCCTGGTTGGTAGGAATGGGCTGGTGGTGCATGCCCTTTATTACTTTGGGGCTAATCCACTCATTGCTTTTGTTGATTTTGAAGGCAGTGGGAAACATGTTAAGTCTGTGTTGTCATTTACTATAGGTACCGGAACCACGTATAAAAATTTAACTTTTATTAATTAGTCTAAAAGTGTTGAATAAACAGATCCACTAAAACAAACAAAACCAAAACAAGTAAAGGGGCACCTCACAACAATACTGGAGTGTTGAGTCTCCAAAGTCCCTGTCCCAACCACGTTCAATGATACTGGTATAGATGTTAAGGGCAAGGTTACCAAGATGTGTTTATATCTCTATCTCTGTCTCTACGCGTTTCACCCAGATGTCTCTCTGGGATCATCAGGAGACTATAAGATAACACAATAATTCATCAATATACAGATTTTCAACCAAAGATATAAAATAGGCTATAATGCATACAGTGCCCAGCCGGGCAATACATGAATACAGACCTAAGCAGGGGGTTTGAGATAAACGAGGACAAGGCGAATACCTTATGTCTGTTTGTGTGTGTTATCAGATGTACGTTACATCATCAGGAGATCGGCCCCCGATAAGCACTTGGGGCTCCTGATCAAGATGATGTAATTAGATAAATATGTAATGCATCAGTGATGATATTGTGCAGGATTGACATACTGTTGGAGGAGAGATCTTCTATGATAATAAAGGGTTACATCCAGCAAATACTATAATTTCATGCAGATTAATATACTACAATCCATAGTGATTCAATGCATACATCATGTACCCTGATACCCAGCAGGGCATCCAGACTGTTTCATGATCTGCAACAGAAACATGCAGGGCGACAGTAGATAGATCCTGCACAATTCCCAGCATCTAGTGTCATATAGCACTTAAGCAGATGTTACATTACAATCACAAGGCTGCGAGATACACAACACAACACGTCCCCTCAGGGATCACTCACTGCCTCCAGCGTGCCGGAGATGGTGATTCCGGCCAATTATAAAAGTTAATTAATAAAAGTTAATTTTTAATATGTGATTCCGGTACCTAGTTATATATTTATTCTACGTATTTCTGACCGGTATTATCTGCGCAACTTATCGTGTGACGCAGCTGTGAGTTTCTGTCATTTACTATACTTTTCTATTCCTCATGAATGATTTTAAAATAGGAACTCCCATGAAAAGAAAAAAAAAGACGTCAGGCAGAGCTGTGGAGATGGGAAGTCGCAGCTCCGACTCCTGAATTTCATCAGACACCAACTCCAGCTCCTTCATAAATGACCACTCAGACACCAGGGGAGTTATTTAACACACTGGTGTACAGTATATCTGGCTCAGCAGCTTCTTCCTAACATCCTACATGATCCTGGGGCGACTTCTTGAGGGAATAAGGAAAGATATAAAGCAGCTTCTCTTGTGTGCGCAGTGGATGCAGCCAGTCTCCAGCCTTCATGTCCTGAACTACTCACAACTAGACTAGATGGAGCAGACGGTCTTTTCTGCTGACAATCTTCAATGTGATACCTGTGATACAGAAGCAAGATTTATCAGCTCTCTGTTAAGTGCTTTATTCGTACACAACAGCAGACATTTAAAAACACTTTAAAAACAGAAAACATACAAACATTGATCCTTATGATGTTCAATGTAAACCTGTACACCTTCTGAATAAATATCGGAGTAATCTGGGCAAATATAAACTCATAAAGTCTTGAGGACAGAACGTGTGGGGACTGAAGTCCTGATCACCCACAAAGAGCAGTATTTTTTCATGTTTTTGTATCATCTGTTCTCACAATCCCTGCTTGGTTATCTTTTCATTACTTTTTAGCACTGGCACTTAGATTTTTTTATTAGTCTACTATACATACACATTGCTGTAAGCATCCTTTTTTGGACTTGCACCTTTTTTCTACTCATGTCTCACGAATTGTTGGTATTGCATTATTTATTCAATATGATTATCAAGTTTATATACAGTTCTTGTTATTCAGAACTACAGTGTTTTTAAATGTCTGCTGTGCAAGGCTGTGTACAAGTAAAGGGTTTCTATTTTGTAAATTTTTCTAAGGTGCAGCCCATTAAGGGTCAGTTTACACTAAGAAATCAGCACCAAAATTCCAAACAGAATGCCTGTTACGGACTCCCCTTGGAATTCCGCCTATCTCAGTGCCTCAGTGTAAGGTATAGGGCGCCTCCGCTCAAATTTCGTCGCTGATTCCTCAGTAGGAACTGACCCTTATACTCGCTTTTTCCCTGTGTATTTAATTGTGTGTATTTTTGAGCTTGGGGGCTGGCACTCAGTATTGAGTAATTTGTAGTGCCCACTAGGTTGTCTCTAGTGAAAGAAAGCTTTTTAGTCTTGTGCTGGTTGAAAAAAAGAGACTAAACACAGGAAGTCCTGGTCATCTGTGTGGCTCGATTCAAAACCGAATGGCACATAGGTTGGAAGCCCCAACCCCCACTACCACCACCACTGCTGCAATGTCAATGTAGGGGACTAATATTTTTAAATTGGTAAATAAGTTACTATATGGCCCCAAGCACTGTTTTCAGGCATATAAGTAATGGCTATGTGTGTTACTCATATTGCCTGAAGACGTACTTTGTAAATCTTACGTAGGCATGTGGGGGGTCCTCAGTTTTGGACTAGTCACGGCTGGCAGGATATATCTTTGGTGATCATGCCTCTCTGGAAGTGTCGGCGCTCAGGGAGGGACCCTCTGTGAAGCTGCAGACTCCTATATGGCGCCGCTCCCAGGGACACGATTGCCTAAGAGGCTTCCCCGCCGGTGTTGACTAGTTAGGAGCTGAGGAGCATCCACATGTCTACAAAAGAAGGATTTACAAAGTGCGTTATCAGGCTCATAGTGATGAGACAGTGCTCGGGGCCATATAGTAACGTATTAAAGAGGTATTCCAGGAGAAGTCAACTGTTCCCCTATTCACAGGATAGGGGAAAAGTAGGCTTCTGCTCTCCCCCGCCAATCTCTGTATTGGGCTCCCAGCTTCTGTGTTATGAATAGAGTACGGCACATGACCCACAGCTCTATTTATTCCTATGGAGCTGACGGAAAGAGCCGAGGACATCGCTTTTCCGCTGTACTCGTCTCTTTTCTCCAAAGGAAATTAATAGAGCTGCGGGTAATGCGCTGTAACTTGCGGCTCTATTTGTAGTACGGAAGCCGGGACCCGATGGGGAAATCGGCAGAGGGTACAGAGGCCACACACCCCACAAGTGATTTTTTTTCCTGGACTACCCCTTTAATAGTTGCTGAGGCAATTTTATAATGATTGGATCCCTTTAAGGGGCATACATAGCCGTCTGGCAAAAGGTATGCCAATGTATACAACAGCATACTACACTAGGCCCATTGTGCTAAAAGGACTGAACATAGTCGACTAACATCTGTGTTCTGGCCATTTATTACTATATACTTTACTATATACGATGCTAAAAAAAAGGTCTGCACTTTTCAGGTGCACAAAATAACAGTATAGTTCAGAAATGGTCACCAATAGACTATGTTTGACCCATTATGTGCAATGGGTACACCATGACAGGCCCTTTTGCCCACATACACCATGAACATTGTCCACTGAACTACATGTCCCAGTTTTTCATGCTCATGAGTGTGAAATGTCTGTAGAATAACTTTCCTAGCTCAAAACCTCACATAAATATAGTATATTAGAGGTATAAGGCCAACGTGGAGCTCAGCAACAAACGACGCAACTTTCTAGAAACTGGCAGAAAGTTCCTCACCAGCAGCTAGGGAGTACCAAGATGGCGCCCAGCGGCTCCTAACGCGCGGTGAAGTCACAAGGTTTGAGTAGAGCAACAGGGCGCACTTCCGGTGTCCTAATGACATTCCTCCAGAGCGGTGTCCAGTGCGCGTGCGCGGTGGTGGAAAGTTCCCCCGGCAAGATGGCGGCTCGCTGCTCCTCGCGTTGGTTCTCAGTCGCCGTGTCTGGGGCCCGGGGACAGCTGCTTCCTGGGGTTCAGCGGTGGCCCCGGGCGGAGGGGGCTGTGCTGCGGGCTCTGAGGGCGGCGGTGACCCGGGCACCTGCAGGAGGTGAGTGATGGCGGCGGCCTGTGCGCCCATGTGTGCTGGACACTCAAGGTTATCTTCTCTGCAGTGTCACCTCACTGTCCTCCAACCTACGAGCTTCCAGCTGCTGCAAGACTACAACCCCCAGCATGCCATGGTAGCCGAAGTCTGTCTGGGCATGCTGGGAGTTGTAGTTTTGCAGCACTTCTGTCTCTGCTCTACTGTCCATCCTGTGCACACATTGACTAGTAATGTCTGGTCTTACATACATATGTCTACAGTGTCATCCAGCTTTCCTTGTCTCCTGAGTGGCAGATCCCTGTGTTCTATCCTGGTCATGTGATGATCGCTAGGTTACACATTCACTATATGAGTGGTGAGTGTTGGGGGCCACAGTATTGAGGCATGACTGTGGCCCCTTCATTCTGAGGGCCCCAGAGAGCAGACCAGCAATAAAGTGATGGCATACGCTAGTGATATGGCGTCATAATATGAGAAAACTCCTCTAAGAGGGGCTATCACACTTCTATCTATGTGATCAATGGAGACTGAGACCCCCACCGATTACATCAGGGATGGGGAACCTTTGGCCCTTCAGCTGTTGCAAAATTGGGCACTGCCGCTTTAAATGATAAAAAAACAAAAACACCACTTTTAACATGTAGTAGCGATACGTCAAAGTTTGGATTGGTTGGGGTCTGTGTGTTTCCTGGGGTAAGAGAGAAGTGCGCACTATCCGCGTTCTTTCCCCAGCTCTCTGCAAGTTACTTAGGGTTCTACTACACGGGCAGATGAAGTCCTGTTTAATATTGTAAACAAGCGCTAATCTGCTAGATCGGTGCTCGTTTACTGGGCCCATTAGGGTCCATTTACACAGAAAGATTATCTGACAGATTATCTGCCAAGATTTGAAGCCAAAGCCAGGAATGGATTTGAAAAGAGAAGAAACCTCAGGCTTTCCTTTATGACCTGATCTCTGTTCATAATCTGTTTCTGGCTTTGGCTTCAAATCTTTGGCCGATAATCTTTCTGTGTAAATGGACCCTTACACAGACCAATAATCATTTTACAAGGGCCGTGTAAAGTATTAAAGGGGTTATCCAGCGCTACAAAAACATGGCCACTTTCCCCCTACTCTTGTCTCCAGTTTGGGTGGGGTTTTGAAACTCAGTTCCATTGAAGTAAATGGAGCTTAATTGCAAACCGCACCTGAACTGGAGACAACAGTAGGGGGAAAAGTGGCATGTTTTTGTAGCGCTGGATAACCCCTTTAACTGTTTGGGCAATCATCAGCTGTTGGCCGCACATCACTATTACACATAGCGGTGTGCGGTCGGTGGCTGATGATGATAGGTCTGGGCCTAAACATAGTCTCTGTTACAATGAGATTAAAGGGGTACTCCGGCCTGGGGGTATTTTTAAGCTATGGCTGGGGAGGGGGTGGTTATAGACGACGGCGATCACTTACCTCCCCGATTCCGGCGCCAGGTCCTGGATCACGCCGCCCCGTACAACCATCCCGCGGCCGCTTCCTTGTGTGAGCTGCGCATAAGACGTGACGTCTCAAGGCAGCTCAGCCATTCAGCACCAGGAAGCGGGTGCGGGATGGGTGTATGGGGCGGCGCAGTCCAGGACCCGGCGCTGGAACCGGGAAAGTAAGTGATCACCGCTGTCTATAACTACCCCCTCCCTGGCTAAGAAGTGCTCAGCTGCATGCTTTTCCCTGCCTGTTTTATGATTGGTGGGGGTCTGATTGTTCCAGAGCTGTATTTGGTAAGACAGCCTCCTGAAATCCTCTGTCATGCCACATAGGGCAAAAGTATTTTGATCAGATGGAAGCTAAGCATTTGGATTCCCACAACGATCGTCAGCTAGAGAGAAGCATGCAACTGTGCGCTTCACTCCCTGACCCGCTGTCTTCTCACTCCAGAAGGCAGTCTCTATTGTAGTTTATGGAGCCTGGCTCCTACAGTGAGCCAGAGAGAGAGAAGTGCACATTCATGTGCTTCTCCCTGCTATTAACAATCGATGCGGTCTGAACACCCAGACACCTGATTTTTTTTTTTTTTTTTTAAACTTCTTGGTGAATCTGTGGTCGGTTATTACACAGGTGTACTTTATGGCCTTTATTTCCACCACATAACCGCCCCCCTCTCTGACTTGTCTTTGTAGCCTTCTTAGGACACGTCTCCCACTTCCACACAAGTTCACCATTATCCAACAAGGCCGACTACTACCAGGTCCTGGGAGTGCCGAAGACTGCGAGCCAGAAAGAAATCAAGAAGGCCTATTACCAGGTGACTGATGCGGATATTAGGACTCACATTGATGTCTGATCAGGAGAGTGCTTGTCTCCATGTGACCTGGTTACACCATAGACCCAGTGCTGACCGTCCACTGCACTTTGATGTTATATATTGATTAGTGATGTGGAGACTTGTGTTCCCTCCTTGTGAAATACAGCAAACAGATCAGTGACCGTGCATCACGCCTAGAGACATACTGTTACCTATCATTGTCCACCTACTAGACCAGGGATGGGGAACCTTCAGCTCTCCAGCTGTTGCAAAACTACATTTCCCATCATGCCTGGACAGCCGATGGCTGTCCAGGCATGATGGGAAATGTAGTTTTGCAACAGCTGGAGAGCCGAAGGTTCCCCATCCCTGTGCTTGACTTATACATATGTCATCTGCTCCTTTCTAGTGAAGCAACATGGCCTTATTTTATAGTGGACACCACCATATATATCAATGGATCTTAACCCTTCATTGTGTTCTGTACTGTTAGTGTCTCATGTAAATGATATGATGAATGTGATCTGATCTGCATCTGTCTATCGCTTTAGCTGGCCAAAAAATACCATCCAGACACCAACAAAGAGGACCCTCAGGCCAAGGAGAAGTTCTCCCAGCTGGCTGAAGCCTATGAGGTAATCAGTGATATATGCTAAAGAGGAATTGTCCCGTATGTCCATGAGGCAAGGGGCTGCGGTCCGCAAGGTGGCATTCACATGCTCCACAAGAAGGGTCCGTGCATGGACAATGTGCTACGGACCGGAATTCGGAATCCATTGCATCAAACTCTGAAACAGTTTAAATCTCCATGCTAGTGTACTGACAGTCACCCAGCTGTGTCAGTACAGTAGCACAAAGATTTACACTGAGTTCCCAGCATCGTTATGAATGATGATTCCGGGAGTTTCAGTGTCCGTTCCGAAGCACATTGTCTGTAACCGCGGACCAAGCTTAGAAAGTGTAAATGCCACCTAAGGCTACACATCGACTTTGCTCATAGCATAAGTTGAGTATCCAAAGATATGTGTCACTTTGTGATCACAGGTCATTGAAGTAAGTTGGAAATAGTTTTTTTAGGCGGCACGTCTGTGTCAAGGGTGGTGCTCGTAGTAAGAAAAAAATTCCCATAGCATTATAAAAGTTCATTCTCGGCACTCACCATTTCATGCTTCAAAAGTTTTATTGTAGAAAAAAATTCCATCAAGATTATACAAGGACAACAGGACGTTTCGGCATCAAGCCCTTCTTTACTGTTGAGAAAGACTTGACGCTGAAACGTCCTGTTGCCGTTGTCTAATCTTGATGAATTTTTTTCTACAATAAAATTTTTGAAGCATGAAATGGTGAGTGCCGAGAATAAAACTTTAATTATAAATAAGTCGGGTCAAACTGGACCTGTAAGTGGCCACAACCATGACTTGACGTCGTCATAAATGCATCAAAGATTTGTCTCTGGTCATGGCTTCTTGTGTCCCCTGTGGACGTTGTTATGGTCAGGAAACACTGATCAGATAGCCTTCAGGAAACAATCTGTATTTCCTGACTGTAAAAACATCGGAGGGGGAAATAAAAAAAAAAAAAAAGATACTCACCTGTTACAAGCTGCAGCAACGCACCCCTCTGTCTTTGATTCTATGAATGTGGAGTTACATCACTAATGATCTTATAATTGTAATTTATGTATTTTCTCACTGTACTTGTTCCGTTGTCAGGTTCTCAGCGATGAAGTGAAGAGGAAGCAGTACGATGCATACGGCACTGCAGATTTTGGAGCCGGCGGAGGAAGGCAGCAGTACTGGAGAGGAGGCCCCACTGTTGATCCAGAAGAACTCTTCCGCAAGATCTTTGGGGAGTTCTCTGGGTCGCCCTTTGGTGACTTCAATAATATCTTTGATCAGCCACAGGAGGTGAGCACTGTCTGTCAGGCACAGAGTGCATTGTCCTACTGGAGATCACCTGTACAGAAGACCTGAGGCTTAAGCCATATTCTTCTATTGCCTCTTGCAGTACATCATGGACCTTACGTTTATTCAGGCGGCCAAGGGGGTGAACAAAGAGATGTCTGTCAGCATCACAGACACGTGTCAGAGGTGCAACGGGAAAGGCAATGAACCTGGTACAAAGCTTCAGCACTGTAACTACTGTAATGGCACTGGCATGGTAAGCCGTCTGTTCACTGTATAGCTAATGGTTATGTGGTTTCCTTGTATATTGTTGGGGCTGTGTGTAAGTAGATCGTCTGGGCTCTGGATGTCCCTTAGTGTTGTCTTTTTATAGTTTTTTTTTTTTTACATGAATGCCTTCCTTTGTAGGAGACCATAAACACCGGTCCCTTTGTCATGCGATCAACATGTCGACGTTGTGGAGGGAGGGGTACGACTATGACAAATCCATGCCTCTCCTGCCGGGGTAGTGGACAGACAAAGCAGAAGAAGTCTGTGACCGTGCCAGTACCTGCAGGTAAGTGCTAAATAGGATGGTAGACAGACCCCCAATCTGTGCTACATTAAAGGGATATTCCTATCCAATCACATGATGATATATCGCAATTATATACAATCACGTTATGATCAGTTAGGGTCTGACTTTTTGAGACAGGCAGTCCTGAGAATGGAGGGGATACATGACTGATTCAGCGTTCTATTCCCTGCATCACAATGCTTCCGGCCAGTGCAGCAGGCCCTATTGACTTGAATGGGGCCATACTTCTTCACTTTCCAGCACTGTTATGAAGGGATAAAATAGCCCTGCAGTTATGTTTTAATTCTCCATATTGGTGCATAATCTACACGTTAGACCCTAACAATTTGCCTTTCTCCCTCTGGCTATTGCAAAATTACAATTCCCATCATGCCTCAACTTTGGCTGGCCAGGCATGATGGGAAATACAGTTTTGAAGCACCTGGAAAGAGGAAGATTCCCCAACCCAACTAAATAGCTATCAGTGACACATTCTCTGATGTCCATATGACCTAATGGGTAAAAGCATTCTTAGGAGTTTTAAAGTGTAAATTATAGATTTTCAAAATTTATAGTCCTGTACTTTTTCTCCTGTAGGTGTGGAAGATGGACAGACTGTTCGAATGCCAGTGGGCAGAAAGGAAATCTTTATTACTTTTAGGGTCAGTACCTTCATCCATCCTGATGCTCTCAGTTCATATCATTATCTTGCTGTAATATAAAATTCTCCAGCAGAGGGCAGTGTAATGCCCCTAATAGCAGATGTTGCTTGCACTCTGTTGCATCAGATAGATCTGGTTTAGTTCTTAAGTTTTTAGGGGGGTCGTGACAATGTATAAAAGTATACAATATGCAAATAAGATATATCCTCATTTATTTATTACCTGTTGTCTTATTTATTTAAAGAGTTAAAGGGGTACTCTAGCGATTTTACCCCCCCCCCCCCTTTCAATTCAACTGGTTCAAGAAAGTAAAATAAGTTCTACTTCAAAATCTTCAGCCTTCCAGTACTTATCAGCTGCTGTATGTCCTGCAGGAAATGGTGTTTGCTTTCCAGTCTGACACAGTGCTCTCTGCTGCCACCTCTGTCCATGTCAGGAACTGTCCAGAGCAGTAGCAAATCCTGCTCTGGACAATTCCTGACATGGACAGAGGTTGCAGCAGAGAACACTGTCAGACTGGAAAGAATATACCACTTATATAACTTTCTGAAAACAGTTGATTTGAAACAAAAAGATTTTCACTGGAGTACCCCTTTAAATTCAAGATCTACTTCATTGTACCCAATTTCAATGAAAAGAGTTCTTTAGTAAAATCTCTCTAGCAGCCGTCCATTTTACCATTGAATAACATTGATGTGTAACAATATGTGATACAGGTGCAGAGGAGTCCTTTATTCAGACGTGACGGGGCCGACATCCATTCAGATCTGCATGTTTCCATTGCTCAAGCAGTCTTGGGTGGTACTGCCCGGGCACAAGGACTGTATGAACCCATCAATGTTTCAGTGAGTGATTTTCCTTCATTATTAGTGGTTTATTTTTTATACTTAATACTGTCTGTCTGACACCTCCATCTTTGTGTCTCAGATACCAGCAGGCGCACAAGCAGATCAGAGTATAAGAATAAGCGGCAAAGGCATAGTGAGAATGAACAGTTACGGCTTCGGCGACCACTATATACATATCAAGCTGAAAGTTCCTCGGTGAGTAGGATGGAAAGTGATTTGGGTGGATTTGGATCTCAGAGCGTCTAACTTCTGTGTCCTCTTGCAGGAAGCTGACGGACAGGCAGCGGGCGCTGATGCTGAGCTTTGCTGAAGAAGAAACCGATGTGGAGGGCACCGTGAATGGCATCACTAACACAACCACAGGTACTTGAGAGCTATAATACAAGTAGATCATTATAGGGATGCTACATGATCTGCTTTACTCACACACACACACAAGCCCCCCCCACCCCCCGCCCGCCTAACCCTACTGACAGAGTCTCTTTCAAGGGCATTTTCTCCTACGCTCAGGGCAGGGCATATTGACATCATACATGGTGGTCAATAGGCTTTTACTTCTGACTGCAGTGACACTCTATTTGTAATATATTGCTTGCTGGTTCGTCTTGTGCGTGTTTGCATGATCCCAGGCTTGCTCAGTTTTGCACACTCATAGCATTACACATAGTTGTCAGGACTTGGGTGGCAATTTTTATTTCCTGACATCAGGTTATTGCTCTTCACACAGTCAGCCATGACTTCTGATGGGTGAATGTGGTCGGGTCTGACGCCTGTTTACTGTTTGTGCCCACTAGGCCATGTACAGCAGAGCTCTGCAGCTGATGAGGAGAGGCCTGAGGCTGAGCAGGCAGGGGAAAACAAGGAGGGATTCCTAAGCAAACTAAAGAAAATGTTTAGTTCTTGACGGTAGGAATTAGCTGTTTCTATTTCTCTGATCTTACATCTTCTTGGGTGTAAGCGCATTGTTTGGGGGGGGGGGGGGGGGGGTCACATTGATTCTACTGTACAAATAGCAACAATCTGATCTGATCATATTCCCCATATGGTGGATGTATGGATTTTATTCTGAAGAGGGTAGATTGTTAGTAGAGCTGATATCCTGCCTGATCTCACGTCCCAGACACTCATGTCTACCAGCTGCAGCTTTCTGCTAAGAGCCCTGATTAATGTACATCTGAGGCTCTGTCCACATCATGGGTCTTTCCATACTATTGAATTATAGGTTTCTGCATTTAAACTCTTAAAGGGCTCCGCACAATAAATACACTCTAGTACAGGGTTAGGAAACCTTGCCTCTCCAGCTGTTGCAAAACTACAACTCCCATCATGCCTGGACAGCCAAAGCTAAAGCTTTGGCTGTCCAGGTATGATGGGAGTTGTAGTTTTGCAACAGCAGGAGAGCCAAGGTTCCCTACTCCAGTCTGATAGGGGGGTGAGGGGGTGTGACTGCTGGACCTCCCGCCAATCATATCAATGTAGTGGCAGTCAGCCATGCTTTCTGATGCACCATTCACCTGCCCTATTCTTGTGATTGATGGGGGTCCCTGCGGCTGGACTAACACTGATCCAACATTCCCTTATGCAGATAGGGACAATGGGTTTCATGGGCAGACCAGAAATTTCTGACTCTATCTGAATGGAGTTTGTAGAAATTTATGCACATGATGCAGAATAAAACCCATTGAGATGGATGGAAACGATTCTCAGTAAATCTGCAACACATATAACACTAGCCTGTCTATTACACATCTGGTATATTGGATACTGTGTAACCTTACTACTTGTCCTCTGCAGGAAAGAGATCAACAGGAAACTGACCTAGTTTGGACTCTTGGTGGAGACAAGTAACCTGTGGCGCCATTACATCTGGAGCGTGGCCCCGAGTGGCACTGGGTAGACCAGCAAGACTCTTCGATTTGTCATCTGCCCCATAATGCAGGAATCCTTCCTGTTCTGTAGATGAAGGACTTTCCAGGACTGACTAATCAAACGCTAAACGTGTTTCTTAGACTTGTTCCTCCCTGTTATTCACATCCCGTCTGTCCCTGTTCCTGAGCTGCTAAGCAACACCGGCTTCTACAACCTTGTGTCATCTGTTAGTGTATAACATGCCGGCTCTCCAGTCTGTATACATAGAATATATTGTAAGTTGGTCTCTGACATTTGGATTTGATGCACTGCAGGTTCTCTGCTCCCTGGTGATACAGCCAAGAAGTATGTTGTGAATGGCTAAGTAGACATATATGTAAAGTACGTGGGATACAGTAAGATTTGTTCTCTAGTCCTTACATAATGCATATTTTGATGCGGCATCTGATATGCCCCAGCACCTTATAATACAGAGCAGAGACTACTGTAGTATGGATAACATATAGGCTTTTTATGTTCTATACTGTATGTTACTATTGCTTTAAGTAATTCTCCTCGTGATAAAAATAACTGGGAGACACAGACCATGCAATTTGTTCTGCGAATAAAATCGCTGCCCAAGATATCCTTGTTGTCACATATGTACATTATATAAGAGCTATGGAGCGCCATCTACAGGTGTAAATACCTGAACCTCACAACAGCGCTGAAGTCTGCACCTCTACATAGACAACACAATTACCTTTATTAAGTACAAAAGGAGCCACTAAGCAGGTTTGTTAAACACTAAAGGAATGCAAACCTCTTGGTTAAAGGAGTTATCACCCAGCTACAGGATAGATAATCTACTGATCAGTGGGGAACAATGGCTGGAACCCTCATTTTGTAACAGCTGGAGGTCCTGAGTTTCAAACTCCTGATTTGGGTGATCCAGAGGAGGCATGGGAGAAGGTCATGTGGTCAGATGAGGCCAAAAAAGAACTTTTTGTGTTTGGAGAAAGAAGGATGAGTACAACCCCAAGAACACAGTCATAACCGTGATGCATGTGGGTGGAAACCTCATACTTTGGAGGTGCTTTAGTGCAAAGGGCCAACAACCCCCTTCCCTTAGTAAGAGCATTGGACAGGGGCACATGTGGCAGCATAATATACAGGGGCACATGTGGCCACATTATATACAGGGGCATGTGTGGCAGCATTATATACAGGGGCACGTGTGGCAGCATTATATACAGGGGCACATGTGGCAGCATTATATACAGGGGCACATGTGGCCACATTATATACAGGGGCACATGTGGCCACATTATATACAGGGGCACATGTGGCAGCATTATATACAGGGGCACATGTGGCCGCATTATATACAGGGGCACATGTGGCAGCATAATATACAGGGGCACATGTGGCCACATTATATACAGGGGCACATGTGGCCACATTATATACAGGGGCACATGTGGCCACATTATATACAGGGGCACGTGTGGCCACATTATATACAGGGGCACAAGTGGCCGCATTATATACAGGGGCACATGTGGCCGCATTATATACAGGGGCACATGTGGCCGCATTATATACAGGGGCACATGTGGCCGCATTACAGCCAGTAATTACAGAGTAATGCTGCCACAGCTGTGCCTCTGAATACCCTGCACTCCCACTCCTGAGTTCCCCCCCCTTCTTTCCCCTGGAAACTATAGCTGCCGAAGTCGCCGTGTGGCTGATGGCGCGGAGGCTGTTGTGGGTGTGGAGGCTTACATACCCAATCAGGGGACTGATGGATGCAGCCTGACGGTACGTGCCTGCCCACCTCCACACCATGCTCCTTGACCGCTAAGGAGCATGGTGAAGAAGTAAGCATGTGCACTTTATTATTAGCTTGGGGGCCGGACTGGAGGACCTTGCCGGCCGGACGATCCCCACCCCTGAGTTAGAGCTACAATACAATGAGATATTCTAGGATTGTTGCTACATTAGATATTAGGCTTTGAATAAATCATATACCCCAAACCAGGGGAACTGTTGGATCTTTGGACTCTTGCAGGCTCAGAAAAAATTTTTATCTGATAAAGTGGTAGGTTTTCTCACTAGAAAAATGGCTTCTTCCTGTCGCTTGTTTCACATGGACTCTCTGCATATAACCTCAATAAAAGCTCTACTTCATATTTTATATGTGATAAAATGATGTGTATTACAACTAACAACATGTAGATTCACATTTTTCTCACATTTTTCAAAAAGATGTGAGTTCAAGTTTAAAGAAGTGTGATTCTGTGACGTTCTTCTATTTGGTTACATACAGTTCATACTCATACATTATGATTCACCAATGTCGAAATGGATTTCAATGCATAGTAATACCTATTGTACATAATTTACATGGCCCAATATAAAGTATAATCACTTATACATATGAATAGAGCTATAGAAATCATTTCAAAAATATTTCTACAGAGACTTCATTACTATCCATACAGATCCATAAAATATAGTGTAAGCCCTATTATAAGCAAAGGAATTGGCTGTTTCAATTATGTAATCAGATTATGATAATAATTATGGAAAGTCTACAGGTAATATCACTAGTGGCCACAAGGTGGCACCAAAGCATTACTACATCTTCCTTTGGAAATCAGCAAGTTGCATAAAACTCATGATGTGTGTGTTCTCTGAGGACATCTATTGGCCAAAACAGCTAACTACACAACCTCTAATAACACCTAATGATGCAGGAGTTTGTTCTTGGGGGCTTCTGTATACAGACCAACCATGTTTCACATTTTACATACATTTTGCTCCTGACGTACAGTGGAGTGAATAAATACATGTTTAAAGTCTGGATTATTTATTATTTATGGATAATCCTGCATCTGCGTCCCTATCTTGACAATAAGAAGTGTCTTCTAATACTGGGAATCTTGTGAACCACATTGTGGCATAGGGTGACAGCAGCAGATTCCTCACTTAGGCCCATTGGTTTATGTGACTGTCACCTGCTCCGCAACCCTCAAGCTTAAATATTCGGCCAGCATTGTCCCTACCTCCAGTACATATTTTGGGATTCTGGCATGTAAGGTCCCAGAACAAGAAGAGTTTAACTGAGATAGTAAAATCCCATTAATTTTTGGGGTCCAGAATAAATGGGAGTCTCCTATCTCTGTTGAACACAAATATCAAGGATTTTATATGCCAGACCCCCAAGCTATTCCTGAGCCTTGGCTCATGGGTCTGGCCCACATGGTTCGGGAGAACCAGAGCTGAGATGTGAGGAAACATTGCCTCGCTTTCCGACCTTTAGTGTTGCCTATGGCTGTATCCATGTTGTCCAGGACTCCCTCGGGTGGCATCCATTTTCTCCAGTTGCCTGTAGTTATTTGCTAAGTGTTTGTGTTTTTCCGATGTTTGCTAATCAGTAGTAATAAGTAAAGCTTGTCTATGAAGTGGGGATGTGGGGCTGGCTCCACATAGATAGACAGATAGAGACAGCTGTCTGTAAAAGACCTCAGGGCTGATGATCTTCTCTATATACAAGATGCTCTTCTCTATATGTGCAGGCACCATAGACGCCAGGCTCCGCCCACCAGGAGAATTGATGCTTACAGATTTTGCTTGCAGAATAGAAATCTGCAGAAAAATGCCATATCCAAGATATATGATGGCCAGATGCTCCGCACACATGGCAACTTATCCTGAAAAGTCAGGTACACTTTAAACGGAATGCAAATGGAAAAAAAGGAGATCTTGTCCTCGCGCAGACCATAAGTTAATTTCTGGTTTATTGATACATAAAAATCCCCAGGTAACGCGTTTCGAGAGCCCTCTGCTCTCTTTATCAAACCTCCAGGAATCATCCTGGAGGTTTGATAAAGAGAGCAGAGGGCTCTCGAAACGCGTTACCTGGGGATTTTTATGTATCAATAAACCACAAATTTACTTATGGTCTGCGCGAGGACAAGATCTCCTTTTTTGCCATTTGGATTCCGTCTATGCTAAACGCACACCTTGAGTCTGCGGGTGAGAGTCCTCAGCAGCGACCACCTTCTTCCAGTCTCCTTGATACGCTATACAGTAGTTGTGGCTTATCACAACTACATCAGGTGAGCCTAAACCTGTATGTGTGCCAATAGGCCTATGGCCATTTCTATTTATGGTGTTACGCTATGAGGCGCTCTGCCTTGTGCCTTTTTTTGTCTATATCTTCATAGGTACACTTTAAGGGCTAGTTCACACTAAGTAAATTCGGCGGAATCTATGGGAGGGCTCGCGTGCCTCCGCTCAAAGAATTGACATGTCAGGCGGGAGAGCTCCGCAGCGGAAGAGTGTGAACTCTCCTGGCAACCAATCAGATTCCACCTTTCGTTTTCCAAAGAGTCTGTGAGGAATGAAAGGTGGAATCTGATTGGTTGCTAGGGGCAACTGAGCCAATTTCACTTTACACCATGTTTGATAAATCTCCCTTTTAATAACCCTATTACACATACTGTCCACCTACTTTTGGACCACCCCGTTTATATATACACCAGCCAGACCGCTGCTTTTAGAGCAGAGTGGTGGTTGGTAACCTAGACAAAAAGCTGCAGAAGAAAGGGACATTCTCACCATTCTATCGCTTCTTGGTCCTTTGGCTAAGATCAAGTGTAGTATCTGTTCTTATCAGTTTAATATCTGATACGTCCCCTATCTGGGGACCATATATTAAATCGATTTTTAGAACCTAGTATTGCAGTGCTTCCAGGTTCAGTGCACACAAAACAAAAATTCCCATCTGAAGCTTTGATTTCTAAGTAAGCCAATGTATTTGAGCATTTTTTTTTTTTTTAAGTGAAGATGAAGTGGCTGTCTAATAATTGGAAAAGGAGGCATTTTTCTCTTATATGTTACAGTCTTTCTTATATCTGCCTGTATAGAGTCAAAAGTCTGAAGACCCCCTTTTATTTCAAAAGCAAAAGGGAAAAATAACAAATCTGATTACCCGAGCAAGTAATGGGTGAGGGGGGTCTATCTTTTAGGGCCCTATTCGACGGGACGATTATCATTCGCATAATCGTTAACGATAAACGATCCAAACGACCGCTATTGCGAAAGACCTGAAATCGTTCACCCATTTACATGGAACGATAATCGTTACTTATGATCATTCTTACGGTCGTCTTGTCGTCGCTATTGCGTTCGTCACTACTGCAAGCTACCGAACAACTTCTTATTCAATGCGAACAACTTGCGAACGAGCAACGATAAAAAAAGGTCCAGGTCTTTAAACGATCAACGATTTCTCGTTCGGTTGTTAATCGTTAACTGCTATTCAAACGAACGATTATCGTTTAGATTCGAACGGATCAAGCACAAGTTTTCCCAATGGAAAGATGTTCATGTAGCATAATAAATAAGATCAGAATTGTCTCGGAAATCAACTTCTGCAATCAGATTTGCAATATTAGGGTTCAAAAGTTATCAACACAGAAAGCTTGAACAACTGGGGACGGTTCGCAGCTATTTGATATGCTGTCCATGGTGCTGAACACAGAGCTGAAGGTACTGGATCCAATCTTTATGAATCCGCACAAGAACTTTCTTTTTTAACGTCATAACTGTACTCTATAACTATAAAACCTTTTTTTTCTGCTGTTGGTCTTAGTAATAGATTACACATATAAGTTGCCAGTTCTACACAAAGAACTCTGGGAAGTTGTCATTTGGTTCTTTTAGAGAACAAACACCCGACAGCCATTGCTGGAAGAAAACAAGCTGGTGGTCTGGAGGACGTTCTCCAATCTATGTGGAGGCGCTCTCTAGATATGAATCCATCCCTGTTGATCACATACACCCCTACATGCTGATTGTCTTCCCTGGGGCGGATTGGATGTCCCAGAAAAACAATGGTTCATGTCACATGGCTAGAAATGTCGGGAAGAGCATGACTTCCAACGTCTATCCTAGCCCCAGACTTTAACCCATTTGAGCATCTGTAGGGCCATCTCCATCAATGTGTTTGCTCTATGGATCCTACCACCCTACTCCAGCAGCTATGGCATACAGTCACCACAGCTCCATATACCTTTGACCACCTACAGGACCTAAGGGTATGTTCACACTGAGTAAATCAAGGTGGAATCCTGCCTGTCTCATTGTGACACTGCTTCTCTATGGGAGAGCGCACGCTCCTCCGATGCAGCCGCTCTACATTCATGTCACTTCTTTGAGCAGAGAACGGCGGCAGCGGAGGAGCGCATCACACTGAGACGGGCAAGATTTCACGGCGGAAAGTTCCCCCTCAGAATTCCGCCTGAATGTACCCTTAAGAGAGTCTGTCTAGCTGCTGTCTGTGCTCGTGACTCTGGATATTAGCCGATGCTCATAATGGGACTGAACAGTGTCATCTCTTTCTTCCAGAAACAGCACCAATCTTGTCTTCAGGTTGTGCGAGATATTTTCTCAGTTCTTAACCTCCCCTGCTCTGAACAGTTCCTGTCATGGACAGAGGTGGCAACAGAGAGCACTGTGTCAGACTGGAGAGAATACACCACTTCCTGCAGGACATACAGCAGCTGATAAGTACTGGAAGACTGAAAATTTTTAATAGAACTGAATCTCTGGTACTTTCTGAAACCGGTCGATTTGAAAGAATTTTTTTTCCCGGCTAGAGTACCCCTTCAAAGCAAGAATCAGCGCTGATAAGGTCGTATGAAATGTTATATGATATACATATTCATGTGGTACATTCGCTTTAAAAGCCAGTGTGCCAGGGCATGATGGGAGTTGTAGTTGTACCACATGTGACGCAGCTGGGGAGATAATATGAACCAGATGATTTCGATGTCCTGACATTGTGTGGGACCGCTGGGTGCCCGTCCCTCTCCCTCCACCAGGTGTCGCCCGCTCCGTGTTATAGCTGTGAGTTTCCCGGGCCAGTACTAGCGTTACATACTGAGCGCCGCCGGCTGGGGGAAAGGTCAGACAAGATGGCGGCGCTGGCTGTGCTGAGGAGCTCGGCTCCCGCCCGGCTTCTATCAGGTGCGTGAGTTCCCGCCCTAATCAACCGCCATTTCCCGGCGCTCACCGCCCGCGCTTGTGGCGCCAACTTCCCCTCATGGCTTCCCGCCCGCGCGGCCGCTCCGGCTCAGTCCCTCACACTCAGTGACATTGACACACAGGACACCCCCGCCTCACGTCTATCGTTAGAGGGCGCTCTGCTCCACCGCCCCCTAATGACAGACCCCGGTACTGCCGCAGGCGATGCCGTCTATCCTCTGTTCCTCCTTGTACAGCACAGCCCACACACAAGTCTCTCCCTCTAGGCCTTAGACCGCTGTTCTCCTCCCTATGGCTCTCCAGCCATTGCTGAACTACAACTCCCATGATTCCCTGACAGCCTTAGACTGGGAGTTGTATGTTTGGCACAGCTGGAGAGTTGGGATACACTGACTTAGATACCTGTCTTATATATACCCCATATGCATGTATGCTGTATTCCATAGAGCTACATATGTCATCCATATGTGGCGGCCGTCTATATATGATGGCCCCCTCATATCCTGTCCTGCCACATGTTACTGGTATATGCAGATACTATATATATATATATATATATATATATATATATATATATATATATTCGAAGTTCACTGCATCATGTATCATGATGCTGAATCAGTTTAAATCTTCACGCTACTGTACTGACACAGTGTCAGTACAGTAGCGCAAAGATTTAGGCCAGATTCGCACATACCGGATCTGCAGCAGATTTCACACTGCGAATTCGCAGCCCTCTTAACCCCATGCCGGCTAGAGCGTACGTTACCTGCTCCGGCTTGCTTTGGTGGTTCATGGAGCCTGGACGTTTCGCTCAGAGAACAAGTAGCTGTGGCGGGGCAGCGCACTGATTGGCTGAGCGGGACGTCCAGCTGGGAAACACCGAAGCAAGCCGGAGCGTGGAGCAGGTAACGTATGCTCCGGCCGGCGGAGGGGTTAAGGGGGCTGTCATTTACATACTTGCAGTGGGATGTCAATCCCGCTACGCATATGTATTCTCATAGAAACCAACAGGCAAGGGATCCGCAGCAGATTTTGCAGCATGAAATCCGCTGCAGATCTGGTACGTGTGAGTCTTGCCTTAAATCGGTTGTCCAGCAAAAATCTTTTTCTTTCAAATCAACTGGTGTCAGAAAGTTATATAGATTTGTAATTTACTTCTATTAAAAAAATCTCAAGTTTTCCCATACTTATTATCTGCTGTATGTCATGCAGGAAATGTTTTATTTCCAGTCTGACACAGTGCTCACTGCTGACATCTCTGGCCGAGACAGGAACTGTCCAGAGCAGGAGAGGTTTTCTATGTGGATTCATAGAAAACCGAGACAGAGTTCCTGTCTCGGCCAGAGATGTCAGCAGAGAGCACTGTGTCAGACTGAAAATAAAACACTTTCTGCAGGACATACAGCAGCTGATAAGTATGGGAAGACTTGAGATTTTTTTAATAGAAGTAAATTACTAAACTAATCAGTTGATTTGAAAGAAAAAGATTTTCGCTGGACAACCCCTTTAAACTGATGAATGGTGCCTAAGGCTGGAGCTACACAGTTATAGGGCACGACTAAACATCACACATTACGCCGCAGTGATTGTGCATCATACCTTGTTATCTGTTGTGGATCTTATAAGAAAAAAAGCTTCAATGCCTATGTGGCCATGTGTCTGTCCACCAGGGCCCCACCATTCACTATAAGCACATGTTCACACAGTGTAAAACTCTTTCAAAGCCACATAGCAAAAAGAAAAGCAGCATCCTGTCACTCTTGGATATAGTGTGCACATAAACTGTGTTTGATAGTCACACAGGGCTTATCACCACTGAATAGGGCTAACCTGCTGAAAGAAGCTGTAAATCCGCTCCAGAAACATAAGGTTTTCCTCCAAATCTGCTTTGTGTGAACAGTCCCTAGAACTGTAGCACCAACAAAGCTAACTAGTCCTGTAAACACTTGTCTGTTGCTGGGGACGACCTGCACTATTCTGATCATTATTCTTTGTAAAAGGATGAAGAACGTGGCTCGGAATCTGTAGAATATAAGGGACGCTAAGGGCCCTATTCCACCGGACGATTATCGTTTGCATAATCGTTAACGATTAACGATCTCAAACGACCGCTATTGCGAAAGACCTGAAAACGTTCACTCATTTCCATGGAACGATAATCGTTACTTATGATCGTAATTGCGATCGTTTTTCTTTGCCATTTATTCGCTATTGCGTTCGTATCTATTGCGAACGAGCAACGATAAAAATAGGTCCAGGTCTTATAAAGCGATCAACGATTTCTCGTTCGGTCGTTAATCGTTAACTGCATTTCAAACGAACGCTTATCGTTTAGATTCGAACGATTTAACGATAATCTGAACGATAATCGTCCGGTGGAATAGGGCCCTAAGAATCTGCAAAGCCACTCATGTCTTATATAGATTTACAGAGATCTTTGATGTCACCTTATTCCACAGGTTCCTTCTACACCCACAGAGGAGGCCTGGCGTCCTGGAAACACTACCAGAGTCGGAGAGCTTTCAGTAACAACCAGATTCTGGTAGAAATGGATGAATCAACAGGTATGGCATCTCAGTACTGGAGATAGATCATTATTTGTAACCAGATTCTTTATTCAGGTGTATGATGATATGAGTGCCTTTACTCCTGACATTACTTATTGTAAGTGGGCACTGCTGTGAAAATAAACTCTTTGATATGTTGTAGAGAGTTATCAATAGTTTTGATTGGTTGGGGTCTGTGTGTTCATAATTAGAAACTAAGCTGCCTGTCTGGGCTCTGCAGTGTGATTAGTGAGTCTAATGCTGCGTTTACACGAAACGATAATTGGCCCGATCGTACGATTAACTATGTCGGAGTAACGATTTTTTTTCATAATGATCAGTGTTTAGACGGTACGATATATCGTACGGAAAATTCGTTTTGCGATCGCTTATCTCGCCTATCTCACACATTGGTTAAATCGGTGAACGACTGTTTACATGGAACGATCTGCGAATTTTTTGCGAACGATCAACGACGATTTGAGAACATGTTCAAAGATCAAAATGAAAGATTTCTCGCTCGTGGTTTGATCGTTCGCTGCGTTTACACGTACGATTATCGTTCGAATTCGATCGTTATCCTGCAAATTAACACGATAATCGTTCCGTGTAAACGCAGCATAATACGGTCCTATTACACGGGATGATTGTCGTGCGAATGATCGTTATATTGTTCAAATTTAAACGATAATGGCCCGTTCACACTGAGCAAAATTGGCGCAGAATCCCTCACTGCCTCAGTGTCAAACAGTATGTCTATGGGAGGGCTTGTGAGCCAGTGGCCTGGCTGTACAGACAATCACTGTATCGCTAAAGGCAATATATTTTACCGTCAACACGAAAAACGTGATTCAGCATTTTCCCGCTCCTCGGCTGATCACTGACACTTTTACATGAGCGGATTATCACCTGAAGGAGCTTTTCTAGCACCAGGTCCGTGTAAAAAACCCTTAACCCTTTGAGGACCAGGCCCAAAATGACCCAGTGGACCGCGCAAATTTTGATCTTAGTGTTTCCGTTTTTCCCCCCTCCCCTTCTAAGAGCTCCAGCACTTTCAGTTTTTTATCTACAGGCCATGTAAGGGCTTATTTGTTACAGGAATAGTTGTACTTTGTAATGGCGTCATTCATTTTACCATAACATGTATGATGGAATTCCAAATATATTATTTATGAAGATATAAATTGGTGAAATCGCAAAAAAGAATGCAATATGATAACGTTTGGGGGGTTCCTGTGTCTACGTAATGCACTATATGGTAAAAGCGACATGATACCATTACTCTATAGGTCAGTACGAACACAACCATATGCAGGTTACGCAGATTCTCTAATGTTATATATTTTTTTTAAATGAAATCCTTTTTTTTGGCAATTAATTATAAATAAAATGGGCCTATTGTGCCGCTTATAAAGGTTTTATTTTTTCACCTACGGGGCTGTATGGGGTGTCATTTTTTCCGCCATGATCTCCAGTTTTTATTAATACCATATTTGTGAAGATCTGACGTTTTGATCACTTTTTATTAATTTTTTTATATATATAATGTAACATAAAATCGGTAATCCGCGCACTTTTTTCCCTCTTTTCGTGTACGCCGTTTACCGTTCGCAATGACGCTTGTTATATTTTAATAGATCGGACAATTACGCACGCTATGGTATATTATATGTTTATCTATTTATTTATTTTTATATGTTTTATTTATATAATGGGAAAGGGGGGTGATTTAGACTTTTATTGGGGGGGGGGGTTTGGGGTAGTGTGTTAGTGTTTTTAACTTTTTTTTTTTTACACATTTGAAGTCCCTTTGGGGGACTTTTACATTCACTACTTGGATTTCTACACTGATGAATGCTATGCCATAGGCATAGCATTGATCAGTGTTATCGGCGCTCTGCTCATTGAGCCTGCCTGTGCAGGCTCAGTGACCAGAGCGCCGATCGGACCGCACGGAGGCAGGTGAGAGAGCTCCGGCGGCCCCTTTTACCGATCGGGACCCCCGCAGTCACACTGCGGGGGTCCCGATCGGTAAGTGACAGGGGACTCCCCCTGTCACTTACACTTAAACGCCGCGGTCGCGCCGCGATCGCGGCGTTTAAGGAGTTAATGACACGCGGCAGCGCGATCGCTGCAGCGTGTCATTACCGGTGAGGTCCCGGCTGCTGATTGCAGCCGGCCCCCACCTGCTATGAAGCGCGCTCCGCTCCGGAGCACGCTTCATAGCGTGAGAAACACCCAGGGCGTACAGTTACGCCCTAGGTCGTCTGGGGACAGACTTCCATGGCGTAACTATACGCCCTGGGTCGTCTAAGGGTTAACCCTTAGACGACCCAGGGCGTATAGTTACGCCATGGAAGTCTGTCCCCAGACGACCTAGGGCGTAACTGTACGCCCTGGGTGTTATTCCCGCTATGAAGCGCGCTCCGGAGCGGAGCGCGCTTCATAGGAGGTGGGGGCCGGCTGCAGTGAGCAGCCGGGACCTCACCGGCAATGACACGCTGCAGCGATCGCGCTGCCGCGTGTCATTAACCCCTTAAACGCCGCGATCGCGGCGCGACCGCGGCGTTTAGGTGTAAGTGACAGGGGGAGTCCCCTGTCACTTACCGATCGGGACCCCCGCAATGTGACTGCGGGGGTCCCGATCGGTAAAACGGACTGCCGGAGGTCTCTCACCTGCCTCCATGCGGTCCGATCGGCGCTCTGCTACTCTAAGCCTGCACAGGCAGGCTCAATGAGCAGAGCGCCGATAACACTGATCAATGCTATGCCTATGGCATAGCATTCATCAGTGTAGAAATCAAACTAATGTATGTAAAAGTCCCCCAAAGGGACTTCAAATGTGTAAAAAAAAAAAGTTAAAAACACTAATACACTACCCCAAAACCCCTCCCCCAATAAAAGTTGAAATCACCCCCCTATCCTATTATATAAATAAAACATATAAAAATAAATAAATAGATAAACATATAATATACCGTAGCGTGCATAATTGTCCGATCTATTAAAATATAACAAGTGTCATTGCGAACGGTAAACGGCGTACACGAAAAGAGGGGAAAAAGTGCGCAGATTACCGATTTTATGTTACATTATATATATAAAAAAATTAATAAAAAGTGATCAAAACGTCAGATCTTCACAAATATGGTATTAATAAAAACTAGAGATCATGGCGGAAAAAATGACACCCCATACAGCCCCGTAGGTGAAAAAATAAAACCGTTATAAGCGTCACAATAGTCCCATTTTATTTATAATTAATTGCCAAAAAAAAGGATTTCATAAAAAAATACATATATAACATTAGAGAATCTGTGTAACCTGCATATGGTTGTGTTCGGACTGACCTATAGAATAATAGTGTCATGTCGCTGTTACCATATAGTGCATTACGTAGACACAGGAACCCCCCAAACGTTACCATATTGCATTCTTTTTTGCGATTTCACCAATTTATATCTTCATAAATAATATATTTGGAATTCCATCATACATGTTATGGTAAAATGAAAGACGCCATTACAAAGTACAACTATTCCTGTAACAAATAAGCCCTTACATGGCTTGTAGATAGAAAACTGAGAGTGCTAGAGCTCTTAGAAGGGAAGGAGGGAAAAACGGAAACACTAAGATCAAAATTTGCGCGGTCCACTGGGTCATTTTGGGCCTGGTCCTCAAAGGGTTAAAGAGTCACTGTCGTATTTTTTTTTTTTTGCAGAAATCAATAGTCCAGGCGATTTTAAGAAACTTTGTAATTGGGTTTATTAGCCAAATCTGCCATTATCTGCATGTAAAAAGCCTTTTCCCAGGTCCCCCCTCCTTCCTCTTTTTCATCCACTCTGAAAAATCTGAAAATTGTGACTTGTTGCAGGAGACGTACCCTGTCTGTTCTAGGGAGAGGGGAGGGGGGAGGAGGAAGGAGGGAGTTAGCCGGCAGCAGAAAGCAGATAACAGAGGATTACAGGCACGGAGCTGGGTGACAGCTGTAATCCGAGCTCAGAGAGGTCACTGTGACTGTCACAGGAGATATCCCGTGAGGGATTTGTAGATTAACTCTTTGTTGTCCTGTTTTGGTCTTTTCTTTAGCTCTCTCCATAGGAGAACAATGAAGACAGGGGGGAGAGCTTCAAACTGCTTTTTCATGATAAAAATGCATTTTTTGGATAATAAACCCAATTACAAAGTTTCTTAAAATCGCCTGGACTATTGATTTCTGCAAAAAAAAAAAAAAATCACGACAGTGACACTTTAACCCTTTAAGGACATGGCCCATTTTCGTTTTTACGTTTTCGGTTTTTCCTCCTTGTGTTTAAAAGGTCATAGCACTTGCATTTTTCCACCTAGAAACCCACATGACCCCTTATTTCTTGCGTCACTAATTGTACTTTGCAATTACAGGCTGAATTTTTGCATAAAGTACACTGCGAAACCAGAAAAAAATTCGAAGTGTGGTGAAATTGAAAAAAAAAATGCATTTCTTTTATTTGGGGGAAATGTGTTTTTACGCCATTCACCCTGGGGTAAAACTGACTTGTTATGCATGTTCCTCAAGTCGTTACGATTAAAACGATATGTAACATGCATAACTTATATTGTATCTGATGGCCTGTAAAAAATTCAAACCGTTGTTAACCAATATACGTTCCTTAAAATCGCTCCATTCCCAGGGTTATAGCACTTTTATCCTTTGGTCTATGGGGCTGTGCAAGGTGTCATTTTTTGCGCCATGATTTGATCTTTCTATCGGTACCTTGATTGCCCATATACGTCTTTTTGATCGCTTTTTATTACATTTTTTCTGGATTTGATGCGACCAAAAATGCGCAATTTTGCACTTTGGGATTTTTTTGCGCTGACGCCGTTTACCGTACGAGATCAGGAATGTGATTAATTAATAGTTCGGGCGATTACGCACGCGGCGATAGCAAACATGTTTATTTATTTATTTATTTGTTTACTTTTATTTAAAACCTGGGAAAAGGGGGGTGATTCAGACTTTTATTAGGGGAGGGGGCTTTTTACTATTAACAACACTTTTTTTTTTTTTTTTTACACATATACTAGAAGCCCCCCTGGGGGACTTCTAGTATATACACTTTGATCTCTCATTGAGATCTCTGCAGCATAGATATGCTGCAGAGATCCATGAGATCGGCACTCGTTTGCTTTCGGCTGCTGCAGCCGAATACAAACGAGTGCCGAGCCGAGGACGGCGCCATCTTGGACGCGTCCCCGGCCGGCATCAGTAACGGAGATCGCTCCTCCGGGACAAGGTCCCGGAGGAGCGATCTCCCCCACTAGACACCAGGGAAACGTTGCCTCCGGTAATCGGAGGCAGCTGTCAACTTTGACAGCTGCCTCCGATTAGCTAATTAGCGGGCACGGCGATCAGACCGTGCCCGCTAATAGCGGCGGTCCCGGGCTACACGCGGCACCCGGGATCGCGGCACTTCAAAGCGGGCCCCCCGCGCGGCCCCGCTTTGAAGTGCAAGTGAGGACATAGGACGTACCGGTACGTCCTATGTCCTTAAGAGGTTAAGACTTTAGACCCTCGACCACTGCAAAACTCTCTCTCCATTTGGCTGCAAGGACCAGTTCACACAGAGCAAAAAGCAGGGGAACTCTCTGCCGCACAATACCACCTGCATCAGTGTCTCTATGGGAGGGCTTACACGCCTCCGCCGCTCTCTGCTCAAAGAATTGACATTCCGCCACTTTTGCTCTGTGTGAACTGGCCCTAATACAGTGAGTAGGAATGGGGGTTCTTATCCCATGGATAGGTGATACATATTTATTGTTACACAGCCCTTTTATTATGACTTTATACATAGAAAGTGATATTTAAAACTTTACATGTACAGCAGGGTAGGAAACCTTGGTTTTCCAGCTGTTGCAAAACTACAACTCCCATCATGCCTGGGCAGCCAAAGCTTTAGCTGTCCAGGCATGATGGGAGTTGTAGTTTTGCAACAGCTGGAAAACCAAGGTTTCCTACCCTGCTGTACGGTAAAGCTGTGTTCTCCTCCACCTCTATCACTGAATAATGGAGAGCACAGAACAGCTTGCCTCTGTCGTACATCCTGATCAGGTTGCAGCTTAGGATGACTGGCTTTTTGATCACAGGCCGCAGCCCAAGTCTCACGTTTCTGATAAGGAAGGAATAATGCAGCTTTGTTTGTGTCTCAGGGGTGGCAGTGATGAAAATGAAGAACCCTCCGGTAAATAGCCTCAGCCTGGACTTCCTTACAGAATTCTCTATCAGTCTGGAGAAGCTGGAAATTGACCGCGGCTGCCGGGGACTCATCCTGACTTCTGTATGTAATGCCACATCGGCTTATCCTACTGTAATGTGATACAATAAGTCTCCTTTATTTAGGATTATCAGGTATTCTGCATTATCAAAGTACATACATACTACCTCACTTCAACGATAAAGCAAAAGAAACTCAGATGTCACCTGCAGCAGATTCCTTACCAGCACCATATGTTTCTTGCAGAATGGGACCTCCTATAAGGGTAGCTTCACACGTACCGACTCACAGCGTTAATAACGCTCTGAGTCGGGTAGGTCCTGGCAGATCACTTTCACTACATACACACAGCGGTCTGAATGACCGCTGCGTGCATGTAATTCTGCCGGCCGCTTAACCCCTTCAGCTGCCGCCTGGCTCCCGCTCTGTATACATTACCTGTCCTCGCTGCACGGGGTCCCGGCATACTGCTCTCCCGCCCGGCCAATCAGTGTGTTGCCCTGCCGGGTCCTACAGGCCAATCTCATTGCTAAATACAGATATGAAAATTTTGGCGAAGCTGCTAGCAAATAGATTGGTGAAGGTAGTTCCATTTTTAATCTCGGATGATCAGTGCGGATTTAGGGCTGGAAGGTCGGTGATAGATAATATACGTAGGATGTTTGGTAACTTGGAAATTGGGGGGGGGGGAGGGACCGCTCCATCCGCTGGACGCCGTTAAAGCTTTTGACAGGGTGGAGTGGTCCTTCTTGTGACAACTCCTGAGGGAATATGGATTTAAAGAAAAGTTTATTGATTGGCTGCAGCTGATGTATAGGAGCCCTATGGCCTCAATCCTTATAAATGGATCCCAAACAGAAAGGTTTCCTTTATTTAGGGGAACACGTCAGGGTTGTCCCCTCTCTCCCCATATCTTT
The DNA here is from genome assembly GCF_027789765.1 of Dendropsophus ebraccatus. Lineage (NCBI taxonomy): Eukaryota > Metazoa > Chordata > Amphibia > Anura > Hylidae > Dendropsophus > Dendropsophus ebraccatus. Next base: position 102,588,819 of record NC_091462.1, read on the forward strand.
GCCCTCTTCATTGAGCCTTTGGCAATTAAATTAAGAACAATGGAAGAGGTGGAGGGGTTTGGATGTCGGGGGAGAGGGGACAAGATATCGCTCTACGCGGATGATGTTTTGCTGTACGTGGAGAATACAAAGAATTCCCTGGATATTATAATCAATACGATAGATTCAGAGATGTGTCGGGCCTTAGTATTAACTGGGCGAAAACAGTATTAATGCCGCTAGATGGAGAGGTGTCCCATGATAAACTGAGGTGTTAGAAGCCAGGAGAAACCTTTAGATACCTGGGGGTGGTGGTAGATAGGGATATCCATAAGTATATGGACTTAAATGTAACACCAACTTTGCAAAGAATAAGATCTAAAGCAAAATTTTGGATGGGCCTACCATTGGGCATGGCGGATAGGATAAGCTTAGTGAAAATGATTATCCTCCCACAGATTTTGTTTGTCTGGTCTAATAGTCCAATATGGTTGGGAGAAAGAATATTTAAGCAGCTAGAAGCTATAGTGAGGGATTTGATCTGGAGGGGTAGAAAGCCCAGGATAAAAATGGAATATTTATATAAAGATGAGGATAAAGGAGGTTTGTCGGTTCCTGACTTTAGGATTTATTTCTTGGCGGCCCAATTACAGTATATGAAAAGTGTATCAGAAGACCTGCACGTGGTACATGAGGCAATATGGTTTGGCCAAATTATATACTAACTTCTGATGTTGGTTTTAAATGTAGCTGAATAAGCTTTCGTGTCAGCCATGGGTGCGATGTGCAGCCATTTCTGTCTTTTTGGCTTGTGCATACAGTATATGAAAAGATGGAGAGAGTTCTCATATATAAAGAATTTGGTGGAACAGAATAAATGGGGATTAAAGGATGTATGGGAAATTTTGGAGTCAGGACAGCTGAGTAGACGGTCTAGAGAGAGATGGCCATTGTTAGACTTGATGCACAAAGTTTGGGAAAAAACTAAAAAAAGCACTGGGTTTGGAGGGAGTATTTAGATGTACACCAATGTTTAATAATCTTAGGTTTAAAGAGTTGGGAAGAAATCATGAATGGAGGTTTTGGGAAAAATACAATTTGAGGTATGTGACACTTCTTTAAGGAAGGGCGATTACGCTCATTAGAAGAGTTAAAAGGCGAATATGGGATAGAAGGAAACTGGTTTTTTTTTATTATTTGCAATTGAGACAAGTTAGTATGGAAATAGATCACACGGACAATTTGTTAGAAGAAGATTCACAGTGGATTGATTATATGATAGAGGACACTTCCAAAAGAAGGGTGATGGCTAGGATAGTTAGGTTGGTAAAGGAGGGGAAGAAGGAGGTAGTCACACATGTAAGTAGAGTAAAGTGGGAAGTAGATATAGGAGAAATTACACAAGAAGAGTGGGAAGATATATGGGGTATGGGAAAGAATATATCACTTAATGCGTCGCACAAGATTACACAATTTTTTATTAATTATAGGTTATATTATACACCAAGTAAGTTATCTAAAATGGCCCCTAACAAAGAAATAGTCTGTCCCCGCTGTAATATGCCAAGAGTTGGTTTCTTTCATCTATATTATGAATGTAGGAAAATGGAGAGAAGTTGGCAAGTAATTTTAGAGGTTATTAAAGATCGACTCCAACTGGAAGGTTGGGAACCGGCAAAGAGATGGTTGTTGGGGGTATGGAGTGATGTCCGCCCAGGGAAAAATAAGAATATTCTGGTAAGGAAGCTTTTGATGGTAATGAGGCTGATGGTGGCCAGAAAATGGATGTCTAGAGATAGCCCCACCCTTAGGAAGTTTTTGTTAGAAGTTAGAAGGATGATTAATTTTGAGTTTTGTTTGATGGTAAAAGGAGGGAGGAGGGAGAATTTTTGTAAGATCTGGGACCCGTGGTTGCATAAAATGGACCAACAAGAGAGGATGGGATTGGTGGTTGGTTTAAGAAGAGGAGAGGGCTGAGGAATCCTTGACTTTTTTTTTAATTTTTTTTATTTGGTGGTGTTTTTGTTTTTTTTCTCTGCACCCAGAAAGGGGGGGAGGTGGGATGGATTGGGGGGGGGGGGGAAATGTATACAGAGCGGGAGCCGGGCGGCAGCTGGAGGGGTTAAGCGGCCGTCAGAAGCGTGCATGCGCGCGAAATGGCCATCATGTCAGCACTGTGAAAGTGGTATGGCGTCTGCCCGCATGTTGTGATGTCTTCATGGACTTTTAACTGCACGCTTTGCGAATAAAGGAGTCATTTTGCCACAGATGGGTGAGTGCCCTTGTCTTTTTCTCTCTACTTGGACTGTTTGCATACTGTTTTACGAGGAGCACCCCCGGGGCAAGTAGGCATAGTCCAGTATACACGGCAATGTTCTACAAGTAAGCCGCCGATAGAGAGCAGTGCCGGTGATCTCTACCCATATTTATTGGCCGTCAGAATTACATACACGCTGCTGTCGTTCAGACCGCTGTGTGTATGTAGTGAAAGTGATCTGCCAAGACCTTGCCAACTCCCTGCGTTATTAACGCTGCGAGTCGGTACGTGTGAAGCTACCCTTAAAGGGATACTCCAGTGACATTTTTCTTTCTTTCAAATCAACTGGTGTCAGAAAGTGCCAGAGATTTGTAATTTACTGTGATTAAAAAAATCTCCAGTCTTCCAGTACTTATCAGCTGCTGTGTGTCCTGCATGAAGTGGTGTATTCTTTCCAGTCTGACACACTCCTCTCTGCTGCCACCTCTGTCCATGTCAGAAACTGTCCAGAGCAGTAGCAAATGTCAATAGAAAACCTCTCCTGCTCTCCAGGCTGGAAAGAATACACTATTTCCTGCAGCACATACAGCAGCTGGCACCAGGTGATTTGAAAGATTTTTTTTTTTTGCTGGTGTACCCCTTTAAAGCCAAGCGGGAATCCACAGCATATTGTCAACCCTCTTGGCAGTTGCAATAGACTGATCTACAATAATATTGCTGCTTGCCATTGATATGAGGGAGACCACTGACCCCCATTAGTCCACAAGTGGCAGATTTGTGGCAGAAAGACTTTTTGGTGATCGGCGCCTTCAGAAATCCATCTGCTTGCTGCAGAAATATTCCCATCGAATTTATGGAATGGATTTTCACTTACAAAAACTTCTGAAACAAAGCTGCAACATATGAACATACTCCTATATGTCAATGGGCTTCATCTGGCGAGGAAACAGAAGCCACAAAGTGAACCCAGCGTTACTTAGAAGGAAACCTTGAGTACCAGGGGAGGAATGATTTCTCCTTTGCTGACAGTATGTTGTTAGCAGAATTAGAAAAGCACAGCTACTTTCTGCAAAAACAACTCCACCACTGTCCTCAGGTTGTGTGTGGTATTACAATTCAGCTCTATTCACTTCAATAAAACAGAGCGGTCAAACCCCACACACAAACTAAGTACCTAGAGTGGTGCTGTTTAGTGTTGAACCAACCTGTCACAATGTTCAGGTACGGCAACGTTATCCAAACCCACACGCTCCGCCTAGTATTGCTTCTTTACTTCCAGAGCGCTCTCGTTCTTTTTCCATTTTTCAAAAAACTTTGATTCTGTTACGTTTCTTATGTAGATTTTTGTTTTCACTCATTTTCCAGGCCTTTCCCAAAATCTTCTCTGCTGGGCTGGATATCACAGAGATGTGTGGAAAGAGTGCTGAGCACTATGCAGCTTTCTGGAGGGCTGTGCAGGAAATGTGGCTGAAGTTATATGGCTCCAATATGGTGACGATCGCAGCCATCAATGTAAGTGACATTTGCCTCCCGCTATAATGCTGTTACTGGTGTTTAGCGAACTTGCCGAACATTCAAGTGCGGCCAAACATGAATGCTTGACATTTGACTCGCTGCGGCTGGAGAAGTTGGATGCAGCTCACAATGAATGTGAATCTGTAGTGCTCCGTGCTTCATGGACAACTAGGACATGTGCTTTTTTTATGGCACGGATAACCACTCTGTACACACAGACATGTGAATGGGGCCATTAAAAATCTATTGGCCCTGTGTTTTATCCACAACTGTAGACAGATCCAAGGACTTGTGAATAAGGCCTAAGGCTGCCAGGAAACCATAGATACAGCGTATGGCCTATGGCCGTATCCATGTTTTCCATGGCTCCCTAGGGCTGCATCCATCTTCTCCAGCCACTGGTAATCAAATGCTCAGCATTCGGATTCTGACTAACCCGAACATTTGACAAGTTTGCGCAACACTAGCTGTTACATATCTGATACATACTTTTGCATTATGTATATTTCTCCCCTGTAAAATCACTGAATATCCTATCCAACCTGTAGTAATAAGACTATGACTAACCACAACCTTTACTCACACAGGGTTCCAGCCCCGCTGGTGGGTGCCTCCTGGCCATGTGTTGCGATTACAGAATCATGGCGGACAATCCTAAATTTGCCATTGGCTTGAATGAGACCCAGCTGGGCATAGTTGCTCCATTCTGGTAAAGTGTGAATTTGCAGGAATACAATGATTGTTTTCTGTTTGTTTTTTTTCTCCTCACTGTAACCTGAACAGGTGTGTCTGGAATCTGATCTATTCTATTGTTCATGTAATTACAAGTCTGCTTTGTATGGGTGCATTTCACTTTGAGGCAAACCTTAAAGGGGTTTTCCGTGATTTCTAATGGCCTTTAGGGCTCTATTCAACCGGACGATTATCCTTCGCATAATCGTTAACGATTAACGATCTCAAACGACCGCTATTGCGAAAGACCTGAAAACGTTCACTCATTTCCATGGAACGATAATCGTTACTTATGGTCGTATTTGCGATCGTTATTTCTTCGCTATTGCGTTCGTATCTACTGCGAACGACCGAACAACGTCTTATTCAATGCGAACGATTTGCGAACGAGCAACGATAAAAATAGGTCCAGGTCTTATAAAGCGATCAACAATTTCTCGTTCGGTCGTTAATCGTTAACTACATTTCAACTGAACGATTATCGTTTAGATTTAACGATAAAATGAACGATAATCGTCCGGTGGAATAGGGCCCTAACTGTTAGCCATCAGTGTGTGATCAGTGAGTCCCCCACTAATACGCAGAACCTGAATGCAGAGGCTTCTTTATTGCAACATTTGACACAGCTATATCCAAGCTCTTGCAGCTGTGATTTATGCCATAGGTCATCACCTCGAAGAGGACAGAGCTGCATACTGTAATCATAGGGCTACCACTTATCGGGGGTAGCATAGGCCATCAATGTAAAACCAGGATGAAAAATCCCTTTGTTATTGTACGTCTGTGTGACCTGTAGTGCTTTTCATATGAACTCTAACCACATATACATAACTTCCTGTTTTTCTTTCAGGTTTAAGGATACCATGATCAACACTGTAGGTAATCGTGTGACAGAACAATCCCTCCAGCTGGGCCAAATGTATCCAGCCCCTGATGCTCTCAAATTTGGCCTTGTGGATAGCTTAGTTCCTGAGGATAAAGTACAGAGCACAGCAGCTGCCGTCATGACCCGGTGGCTTACCGTTCCAGGTAAAGACTACACATGGCTTGTTCACTAGGATATACAATTCCTGGCACAACAAAGAATTTTTAGAATATTTTATGGTATATTATTACTGTAACAAAAAAAAAACACGCTTCTTTTACCTCCCGTTCAGTCACCTAGTTGGAAACGAATATGCAGACCTGGCAGACCTAACATAGGGCCCTAAGGGTTTGAGGTTTTGTTGGCCTGTGCTCCGTGGTACTTATGGCCAGGCAGTGTCCTTAGAACATGGCTTCATTCAAGCAAATGTGCTGCAGGATAAAACTATTACATTCTCACTTTCCGATTTTTTTTTTTTTTTTTTTTTTTTTTTTCTTCTTGTTTTGCCAGTTTGGGTGAATAGTGCTTTAATATGATACATTTTTTCTCCATGTAATATGCTTTTTTTTTCTTCTTCTTCCTTCTCCGATACAGATCACGCCCGTCAGATTACCAAGTCCATGATGCGTAAGCCCACAATCGACAGACTAGAGAAGCTGCGGGAAGCCGACATTAACAACTTTGTCAGTTTTATCAGTAGAGATTCCATCCAGAAATCTTTGCAGATCTACATGGAGAGACTGAAACAGAAGAAGTAATAGCAAGCAAGGTTGACGACTTGGATTTAGTAAGCCATATATATAAGAATCTATAGCAATGAAAAGGTTGAGGTCTCTTTCCACTTGTCTTCTTGGTGGAAGTGGCTGATGGGGCAGAGTGGTATCATCCTTGTACTGTAACAACTCCCAAAAGTGGATTGTAAGAAAATGTGTAATTGTTAGTCAGGGGTGTCAAAACGGGTTCTAAAACCCCAACCCAGTCTGTGCACACATCTGCTTTACCGGCCACTGACTTTTAATTCTGCAGGAATTGTGTGTATTAATGGTGTCTATACACTTTGTACTAACTAAAAAATAAAATATTTTGAGAAATTCTAAAATGTATTTGAGCTATTAAGAAATGTCATGTAGTGATCAGCTGTGGTAAAATGCTGTCAAAGTCTGCATCAGTTTTGTGTGTGTGTGTGAGTAGAAGCTAAGATATGCAAAATAGCTCTCACACCTCTTAAGCAAAGAGATGTCCCTCCAAGTCAAGTCTCGCTCAGTCAAGGAGTCTTAGAACATTGACTTGGGATTTTATGCCAAGCCAAGCAATCTCTCCAAATGGAAAGATTTTCTGTCTGCAAACAGCTGTTTCGGGGGTTTTGTCCCTCATCAGTGCAGAGCAGGGAGTTGCCTGGCTTGGCATAAAATCCCCAGTCAATGTTCTAAGACTGCTTGACTGAGCGAGACTTGACTTGAAGAGACATCTCTTTGCTCAAGAGGTTTGTGAGCTATTTTGCATATCCTTTCTTCACAGAATTCTCAATGGAGCAGCAATAGTCTGTAAGGGCCCTATTCCACAGGAGCGATAATCGGGCCGATTCAGACGATTTTCGCTCCGTGGAATAGAGAGAACAATCAGCCGATGATCGTGTCATCGGCTGATCGTTCATTTAGGTTCAGACCTAAAATCGTCATTCGCCACCAGCGCATCGCTACGGTTGAATAGCGGTGCGCGGCGGCGACCGACGATTTCAGCAGAACCATACATTACCTGTCCGGGCTGGACGTCTTCTTCTCTCGGTCCCGCGCGGCAGCCTCTGCTTCGGAGCGGGGCTGTCTGAACTTACAGACCGCTCAGCCAGTCACTGGCCGGAAACGCCGCGGCCAGTGATTGGCTGAGCGGTCTGTCAGTTCAGACAGCTCCGCTCTGAAGCCGATGCTGCCACACGGGACCGGGAGGAGAAGACCTGCAGCCCGGACAGGTAATGTATGAAACAAGGGCTGCAAGGACATTGGTAACAATGTCCTTGCAGCCCTTGTTTCACGATCATTGGGGCCGTGGAATAGGCCCAGTAAACTAGCGCCGATCTAGTTGACCCAAGTAATTGCACATGACCCAAGTAATTTTTACAAACACGTAACTTCATTTATAATTCACAATATCGGAAACACACTGGGTCACAAGTTTTCATTTAGCAAGTTGACTGTGCCTTTATATAAAAAACGGACATGGGCACAACAGCTTAGGGGTCATTCACACGCTCTGTAATCCACGGACCCCATGGAGCGCGAAGCTGCTCTGTGTACTCGCAGACCTCCCTGCATCATGTATCAGTAATAATTTTGGGAGAGCCTAAAGTGTTTAAATCTTTGCGGGACTGTACTGATGCAGCCACGCGGTGAGATTTGATGAAACAAGAATGGAAGTGTTTGACTACTGTATTGTATGGAGGAGTAAGGGGGACACTTACAAGCTATAACACTGTCTCACAGTGAAGCTCAGGGCTGGCAGCATCATGAATACATGGCAAAAAAGGAAGGATAAACATGCAGAGATATTGACCCAGCATCTCAAGATGCAGCAAGGACGGTAAAACTTTTCTAGCACTATATGTGTCTGGAAAAGTTGGAAAAAGACTTGCTAAATATTGAAGTTCAGCAATACCGCTGTTCTTTTCATGCATTTACTGCATAAAAGTGAAGAAATTGCCTTGATAAATATGTTCCATTGTTTTTAGCTTATCTTAAAAAGGTAAGGCAGGTAAGCAGGGAGTCACCTGTGCACAGGTCATTGCCGCACACCTTCTATTACCATTGTCTGACGGCTTCTGTGGTATTCACAATAAACAAATCATAAAGACGTAATTCGATTTGCAAAATATTTACACAGAATGTTTTCTCATGTGGCTGTATTCTCATTAGGATCCACAGGAACAAAAAATCCAGTCCTCCCCGGCAGTCTGCTCCTGAGGACTATGTGAGCCTACATCCTTACCTCCTAATGATAGCAGAGCGGCGGGGATTGTCCTTAGATGACCTCAGTTCACACCACTGCTTGTGTTTCATGTATCAGGCTGCTGGTTCATCCCTTGGGATCACCGCCATGTTTGATTCACATTACTCTTTCCAATTTAATTGCTCTTTGCAGGTGTTTCCGGAGCGACAAGAAATATTTTTAGTCGCATGTTAAGATATATTCATCGTTTAAAAATGCAGAACAATTCAGTTTATCAGGCGCTTACAAACGTCAAAACCATTGAAAATTCATGCTGAAACTGGATTGCAAAAATGCAGTGTAAACCCAGCCTTAGACGAAGCGTTTTGTGTTTTTTTTTAACAATAAACGATTGCAAACCAGAGCCACCTGAAATCATTCACTATATTACACAGAACAATAGTCGTTAGTTACAATTGTTACTATAATCGTTTGCTCCATCTGATCCCAGTAAATGAACGAACATTGTGGAATTACACTGAGCGATTAGCCAACAAATACGGAATTACAGTGAATGATTAGTGATGATGTTAAGTTCAGCTCAAAAAATGCGATCGAGACTAGAATGATTTTTCGATTGTTGCCTGTATTCACACAAAACAATTATTGTTTAAATTCGAACAATATAAAGATTTTTCACACAATAATTGCTCCATGTAATAGGACCTTAATCCATTATTTAGTATTTAAAGTCTATGTTTCATTTGCACCAGTCTGAACACTGCTCAATTTCTTCTGCTTTGGTAGTTTATTCTCTGACACACCCGTCTCTTCTCTGCTGAGATCTCTCTGGTCCTTTAACAGTTAACCTTTGTTTTGCTTGTGGTTGACATTTTCCCCTTCCACTCATCCGTTGTCGGTCTGTGTGACTGGTCCAATCACATGCTGGACTGGGTTCTTGGTTGCCTATAACGTGTTTGTTTGTCCGATAGTCTTTGCTAGCTATTAGTCTCACCTGCGTGTACTAAGCTTACCCTGTATCTTATCTGTGTGTCTATATTTGGTTATTCTGATCTCAGCTCTTGTACGTCTGACTGCTCTTTGGATTCTGTGTCTGTACCTCATCGTCATTGAATTTGACCCTGGCTGTATGACCATCCCTTGGTGGTGTCAGTGCAGGGACCCACAGCAATCAGGGGAAAAATCAGTTTAGAAAAAAACACAGCTACTTTTTTGCAAAAAGAGACCCACCCCTGTCATGGTTTAATATTACCATTCACTTCAATAGAACTGAGCTGCAAAACCACAAACAAACTGACGACAAGACTGCTGCTGTTTTTAAATAAAAGGTGTGTCGCTTATTATCAAAGGGGAGTGGCTTAACAATAAAGGGGAGTGGCTGTATGAAATTTTAGCGTAAAGTGAACTTGTTATTTAGTTGGTAAAAAATATTAGACTAGACAGTCTAAAAATGCACCAGATTTTTGCCCCAGATTTATCATACGACATGATGTTATATAGCACTGACCTGTTCATAAGTCACTTCACAAGTTGACACTTAGTATTAGGCTATGTTCACAAGAACGGCCGTTGTTTGCAATTAAACCAGCAGTAATTCTTGTCATAAAAAATGGTGTTGCATTGAAGTAAATGCAAACAACGGCCATTCACACAGTGTATTGAACAACAGCCATTGTTTAATACGGCCGTGGAAATAATTTACATGTGCAATTTTCACTGCGATGATGGCCGTTGTTCAGGCAGTATGTAAAGACAGCCTTACACAGTATTAGTAAGTCTGCACTATGGTGTGTACTGTACATGGAGAGAATCTGATTCATATAGATGCAGCCTAGAACAAGTAAGCAATGTCTTCCCCGATGTGTAGTGATACTGGCCACATAGCAGGAAGAGGATAGCAGAAATGACGACACTGCTAATATTACGATCGATTGGATATATTTTATAAAAATATAACAGCACCTTATTATAATGATATCAAATACAGGACAGGCATTATTCACAGGTTGTCTGTACAGCTACATCATTCATATAATATTATTCAGTCAGACATCTGACGTGTTATATGACACGGAGTGATCGGGGATTTCATGAGCACCATGTCCCTTTGTATCCCATTTGCTTTCATTATCTACACATAGGGGAAGATTTATTAAGGATGTTCCCCTGGTGTACGCCAGCCGTAACCCCGCTCGCCTAAAGGGTGGGCGGTGCAAGGTGGGGAGGAGGCGAGGTCTCCTCCCGTGCCTACTTTCTTGATTTGTTGTGCAATGTCTGTGCAGGGCCGACTGGCTTTAATAAGAGGTGTGCGGAGAAAAGTGGACAGGGCTTTATTTAAGGGTACTATTACACAGGCTAACTATGGCCCATTCATCTGCTAGATCGGCACTCATTTACTGTACCTATTAGATGGCTCGATAATTGGGCAGTAAGGGCTGCATGGACATCGCTAACGATGTCCATGCAGCCCTTACTGCCCAAACACCTGATACCTTACTTCTCTCCGCTCCTAATCTTCTCTCCTGTGCTCTGCAGCTTCCCGGTTCCAGAGGGAGCAGGGCCAGCGATTTTAGGTCCAAACCTAAAACAACAATCAGCTGATGATCGTTGTCATTGGCTGATCGTTGTCTCTATTACACTGAGTGATAATCGCCCGATTCGGCAGATTATCGCTCTGTGTAATAGGGCTCTAAGACTGGTGTACTCATATGCCAGTCTTGATAAATGTCCCCCACAGTGTTCTGACAACAGACTCTATACCCTGATATACCCCGACCCTCACTGTGTGAACTGACGTTTTCTACAGCGCGGCTAGGGTTCCCGGCCAGGGTGTATACTATTGGGGAGATTTATCAAACATGGTGTAAAGAATCTGGCTCAGTTGCCCCTAGCAACCAATCAGATTCCACTTTTCATTCCTTACAGGCTCTTTGGAAAATGAAAGGTGGAATCTGATTGGTTGCTAGGGGCAACTGAGCCAGTTTCACTTTACACCATGTTTGATTAATCTCCCCCTGTGTGTATACACACCGGCTCGGGTTCCCTCAGGTGCAGCACTACGTAAGTACCGTAGTAATCACAGCCATTGCTGCAAATTAGCAACAACGGCCGTGATTACTACAGTACTTACGTAGTGTGAACATAGCCTAAAATTTCAGGCCTTTGTCTATGATGTTGGAAATCTGATCAAATCAAGTGATTATATTAAATTGGGCCCAGAAATATTTGAACAGTGATAATTTGCAGAATCCCCCCCCCCCCCCTCTCTCCGCTTTTATCTGAGACCCAAGTTCTCACTCGGGAGGACACAACACGTCCATGCATCACATGACAGCCCATTTATTACAATTGGGACAGTGTGCTATCTGTGTTTCCCCTGTGATGGGGCTGAAGTGTAATTGAACACTTGTTGAAGGGTTTCCCTACAGACTACAGCTGATCACTGGGGGTCCCCCAATGTATCATCTGAGGTTCTATTAAACCAGGGAAGGTGACTCTTCGGCCCTCCAGCCCTACAATTGTAGTTTTGCAACAGCTGGAGGGCTGAAGGTTCCCCATCCCTGTATTAAACAGTGATTGTCCACAACTGAGAACTCCTTACTTTTAGAATTCCCAGAGCTGACCGTCATTCTCCCTCCATCAGATATACAGAACTATTGTGTAATATAAAGCATTCTGGTGTTGTCTTCCTCATTCCTTCAGATCTCTTGTACAGGAGAGTCTTCTCCATTGTGTAGGGTCATCAGTGCAGGACGGATCTAAATGTCGGGTCACACTGGCTATGTAAAATGCTCAATACAGTTATAAAAGAGTGAAATACGTTGCCTCAAGCTACTGTGTACGGGCAAATACTAATCTGTGCTGAGCAAGTGGCTACACCTGTATACAGTCAGTACTTGCAGTATTATACATAGGTGCGGTATGTAATACGTTCCCTTTCTCAGGCCATGATTTATGCTTTCTCAGTTTCCCGTATAGCCCCATTCACATCATGATTCCTGCACAGCGCCGTTATACATAGAAAACCCATCAAAAAGGTTAGTCCGACCTATACTGCACCATGTTTCCAACAGGTCCATAGACTTTAATGAGCTGATCATGGTCTCATAGGGGCTAGGTTCGGGCCATTTCTCGAACACATACCTTTTGCAAGCCTCATAAGCTTGGTCTACTGTGTGAGCCCCGCACAGAAACAGGGACCATTACAGTCATAATTAGACTGGGTTTGGTCCATTAAAGTTAGAGGGACTGCAAGGAACACGTTGTGGGTAGGTTGGCAAACCTTTTTGATGGATTGACAGGGCCGAAAAGGACACTTTTGGTTTCTGTTGGGTTGATGGATCCCATTGGCCGTATGCATTCCTGACCTATACAGCAACTCTGAAAAGCAGCCTAACAAGGTTTTTCTATGTCCATCTACCAAATAAAGATGGCACAGAAAATCCCTGCTTTTCCACTGAATCCTAATGTAAGTTAGAGACTCCAGGCGTCATCATCTTCCGGTAGTCATTGAGGCTTGGCTTAAGCCATCATCAGCTCCAGCTCCACCGGGTAGTGGTCACTGACTGCTAAAGCCTGTACAAGGGAAAAAAGACAAATAAGAACTATATAGCACAGGGGTAGGGAACTTTGGCTCTCCAGCTGTTGCAAAACTACAACTCCCATCATGCCTGGACAGCCAAAGCTAGAGCTTTGGCTGTCCAGGGATGATGGGAGTTGTAGTTTTGCAACAGCTGGATGGACAAGGTTCCCTGCCCCTGATATAGCATATTGCAGCCACTAATCTACAGGCTTTTATTACCTGCTCCAGTGTCAGTTTGTAATGTTTGTGGAAGTTGAAGACGTTGGCGGAGTCGGGCACTATGGCGTTATGCAGGTCTGCACCACTGATGACAATTCTGAGAAGGAAAATAGATACATACAATTTGGACAAAACCTGTTCTGAGGTATATAGATATTTGTTTAGTGTCATTTATCAAAACTGCCAGACAGGAAAAAAAAAAAAAACAGGCCTTCATGCCCAAAGCAAACGAAGCGCAGCTTTGGTTTTTTGAAAAAACTTCTAGTATACCATAGTAATATGTCAAAAGTTTTGATTGGTGAGGGTCCAGGTACTGAGATCCCACCAATCGATAAAAGGAACCGGCCTAATAATTATCGTTTACTGCCATGTAAACAGGGGATGCGCAGCCAATAGTAATGTATTTCAATGGCCACACAAACGATACAGGGATTGTTTATGCAGCCCAGCCATTATTTTTGCTGTGTAAAGGCATTGCTAATGAGCTCCGATCTCGTTGATCTGCTCTTATTTGCAGATGGCCAAAGATTGTAACATGTAAAAGGGCCTTTAGCTGAGTTCTGCAGCAGCACAAGCACAATGCACAGTTGCCCAATGCCACCGGGTACACTATGGGAACGGGCAGACGTGATGTAGACAGTTTTAGGACACTAAACCCCAACTGTATAAAGACTTAGCTTAATGTCTGAAAATGTAAGGACAGGTTCCTTTTAATATTGCCTCCAGTCATACCTCCATAATAGGGGAAAGATTACTTCTCAAAGGGACCTTCAATAGTAATTCTACCTAAATGTAATTCTTACTAAAACATGGGTGACAACTACTTTACGCACCTCTGACATCCCATACATGCCAACATTTTAAAGGTTTTATCCAGAATTGAAAAACATAGCTGCTTTCTTTCAAACACAGCGCCACTCTTTTTTTTATCAGGTTGGATGTGGTATTACAGTTTAGTTGCACTGTATTGAATAGAGCTGACAAGAGTGGCGCTGTTTCTGGAAGACAGCAGCTATGTTTTATATCCTGGATAATCCCTTTAATTAGCAAAACTTAGCTGCAGTTTTGAGCCAAAAACAGACGTGGATCCAGCACGGATCCACTTTTTGAATCCACTCAGGCTATGTTCACACGCTGTATGAAACCGTTCTGTGACCTGGCCGGTCTTATTAAAGATTATACCGGATGATCTCTAGCGCCGCAGAGTTCTAATGCAGGTGCATCCATGCGCACCTGCATCAGAATTCCCCACTGCACACTATGGAGCGTGCGGTCGGAGCCATAGTGCACTGACAGGGTTTTCTGCGGCTGCTATTCAATGAATAGCAGCCGCAGAAAACTGACATGTCAGTTTTCTACGGCGCCGCTAGAGATCCCGACCGGAGCGTATATTATGTGTATACGGGATTCCATAGAAGTCAAGGTAATGCTTTTTTTTTTATTAAGCACGGTCTTTGTTGCAAACGGCAACAACGGCCGTATTTTTACGAAAATATACATTGTGTAAACATAGCTTTAAAGAGGCTTTCCATACTTTTGCATACTTGGCTGGGTTATGTGGGATTTGTTGGTAATCACTATGCATGTCGGCTGATCAGAGCCTTTTAACATGTCCTATTACACAAAACGATTGTCGGCCTGAATGGCTGGTAATTGGCCAAGTAAGGCTGATCGTCATTTCATGTAATAGGGCCTATAGTCTTGGCTCAAAAACTGCTGTGGTCCTTTAAAGAGTCACTGTCGTATTTTTTTTTTTTTTTTTTTGCAGAAATCAATAGCCCAGGCGATTTTAAGAAACTTTGTAATTGGGTTTATTAGCCAAATCTGCCATTATCTGCATGTAAAAAGCCTTTTCCCAGGTTCCCCCCCCCCTCCCTCCTTTTTCATCCACTCCAAAAAATCTGAAAATTGTGACTTGTTGCATGAGTCGTACCCTGTCTGCTCTAGGGAGGGGGGAGGAGGAAGGAGGGAGTTAGCCGGCAGCAGAAAGCAGATAACAAAGGATTAAAGGCACAGAGCTGGGTGACAGCTGTAATCAGAGGTCAGAGAGGTCAGTGGTGACTGTCCCAGGAGATAACGGGTGAGGTATTTGTAGATTAACTCTTTGTTGTCCTGTTTTGGTCTTTTCTTTAGCTCTCCCCATAGGAGAACAATGAAGACAGGGGGGAGAGCTTCAAACTGCTTTTTCATGATAAAAAAGCATTTTTTGGCTAATAAACCCAATTACAAAGTTTCTTAAAATCACCTGGACTATTGATTTCTGCAAAAAAAAATTTCACGACAGTGACTCTTTAAGAAAAAACTGCAGAGTGTGATAGGGAGCAAGTCAAAGCTGCCCTTTCATATGTGGCATTTGCATAAACCTCATCACTTTTGCAGTCCATCTAATTGGATAGTCTCTTCAAGATGGAGACTGTTGACAGTTATGGCAGCCTACAATTTAGGAGGTGTTATATTATGCATTGAGACTTGCCAGATGAAGAAGGAGTGAGCTTCTTCTGCCAACAGGATTCTCTGCCTTGTACAAAGTATACCGGGCTATGACATAAAATCCCAGCCCGGGGCGGGTTAATTCCAAGTCTCTGTTCTGTGTTGCCCATTTCTATTCCATATAAGAATCATACTCTGTGGCTTTGCGTCCTGTAGTTACCTGTCATAGGCACAGTCTGTTTTTCCCGCAGTGGTGTCTACATCATGTGGAATAAGCCACGTGAAATCCTCATTGTTGTACATACGGATGCTGTCCCAGTCAGATTCGGTGACGTAGTTGCAGTCAGCATTGAAATCTCCCAAGAAGATAATATTCTATCAGATACATAATATAAATATAAAAGTATGTAATATAATAAAATATGAATACATGACATCAGAAATAAGTGTTTTTTTTTTAGTTTTTTTTTTTTTAGCAGAAACAGTGCCCCTCTTGCCCATGGACCCTAAGGCCTTATTCACACGTAACTTAAATTTATCCCTAATTGCAGATATTTGGGCACATTTATTTCTATTGGGCCATTCGCCCAATTCATCTGTAGCTTTATAGATCTGCAATGTCTGTCTGTACGGACCAATATTGCAGCATGGATTCACCTATATAAGTCTATGGAAACGTCTGTAATTTTTATGAAAGAAATATCTATAACAGCCTCAAAATTTATTTATCACCTTCCAATTTTTTGTGAATCTGTGAAAAACACGGATTACGGACGTAATACAGACAAAATGTTATCAAATTGCTGACAATGAAAGGGAATATAACCCCTTTAAATGAGCCCTAGTCTACTCGATTGGTGCTTGTAAAGTGCATGCTTCAGCCTTGGTAAAATGGTCCACAGTTATTGTGTTTCCCCCAAAATAAAACAGCGTCTTATATTAATTTTTGCTCCCAAAGATGCGCTAGGTCTTTTCCATGAAGAAGAATTCACATGCACAGCACGGTATGGCGGATTCCGGCCACCAGGGGGAGCTCACCACCGCACACTTATACAGCACAGCAGTGACAGAGTACAGTAAGGTGTCAGGAACGGAATAACGGCAGACTGTGTGTAGCTCTACATCTGGCGGTAGGGGACAATGGGGATGGCGGCAGGCAATGGGACTTTCGATGCCTTGCCTGCACATTTGCAAGTGAACATCGGGGTTGGCGGCAGGTGAAGGCCTTCATGTCCTGCATGCAGCTGCTCTGCAACGGACGGTAAAGGTAGAGGACAACAGTGGTGGGCTAAAAAGAATCACAGCTGCATGCCCTGGTGTCCTGTTCTGCGGGCATGCTTCCAAACAAAAACTTTGCTTTTGGGGAAGGCCTTATATTTAGAAATTCAGCAAAACCTCTGCTAGGTCTTATTTTAAGGGGAACAGTATCTACAATTGAACAGTGGTAAATGTGGCATCTCTGTCCTGCAGCTCCATAAGGCTTTACAATACATCCGCCACGCCGCTCATCTACGCCACAATACTTACATCACTTTGGAATTTCTCAACGACGTCCAAGTAAACATCATATAAGGCGTCTATCTCCCGAACGGCATCTTTTGGTGCAGAGTGCAATGGGACAAGCACAAAGTCCTGAATGACTGTGGAGCATAATCATCAGCGTTAGTCCACCGAATAATGTACCTCCTCATCACCAGTATTCAGTATGGAGACCTATTTCTCAAAGCAATTGTCCAATAAAAAAAAATCCACTCCCTTACACCCTATGGCTATGGTCACACATAGTATGAGCTGGGTCACGGAAAGGCCGGTCTCAGAAAAGATCATCCTGACCAGTACTGCAGTACCGGCTGGATGATCTTTAGCACTGCTGAGTTCTGATGTGAGCGCCTCAGTGCGCGCCCGGATCAGAACTCCCTACAGCTCACAATGGAGCATGCGGCCGGAGCCGCTCGCTCCATTGTGTGAACTGACAGGGTTTTCTGCGGTCGCCATTCAATGAATAGCGGCCACAGAAAACTGACATGTCAGTTTTCTATGGCGCCGCTAAGGATCTCATAGTATACACTCCGGCCGGGATTCCCTCAGCCTGCAGCACTACGTTAGTACAGCAGAAATCAATCAATTCCGAATTTTTGCGGAACTTACATAGTCTGAACATAGCCTATTAGTGAATTCTGAGTGGGAATGTCATCTGTTCAGGATTCTCATCTCTCTCACGAAGTGAACATACAAAGAGTTTCTCCCACTCTGTAGGACCTGTCCAGTCCCACATTACACAGACAACCCACTGATTTGAACAGACAGTGTAATGCTTAAAGGGGATATCTGATGCTTTAAAATTGTTTATATTGCGCTGCAGACATATGGAAAATAACAAAGAGCCTATGTTTACTGCTTCCCAGCGTTCTTCTCCGTTGTCCTCCGCTGGTCACAACCGCTAATTTTGAGACAAACTTATCTCGAGAGTGACAGCCTTCTTAGCCAATGAATGACTGAGACGGGACAGCAATGCGGCCTGTGATTGGTTGAGCAGACTGTCACCTCAGAGATGAAGAGCTGAGCAGCTACTGTCAGGTACTGTATGTATATTGGCCATATAGTTCTGACCTGTCCCAGGAGCGTTGAACATGACCACAAATGGTTCCCTGCTGAAGGTGTCCTCTCCGCTGTACATGTTGTGATCGTGGTAATGGTAGTTGTCGTGCACATTCACCTTGTCGTTCCTGTAATGGTTGGGAGAAACACATGTAAGTGGTTATCATTATAGAGAGGTGGTTGTGTTTGTACATCACTCTCAACATGGGAGGAAGGGGGACCCTCTTGTTTCTGACATAGACAGCCATATCTCCTCACTGTAAGGAGCCAGTTCACACTGAGCAAATTTGGCAGGATTGCGTGATAGAAAGTTGTGAATGGTGTGAACTGGCCCTAAGGTGTCCATAAAATGTCATATTAAAAATATAACATTGTTTTGTGATATAGGAAATATAGAGCTCCTTTAAAAGGGTAGTTCAGCAAAAAATGTTTTCTTTCAAATTAACTGGTGCCAGACAGGTATGTATATATATATATATATATATATATATATATATATATATATATATGTTATGTTTGTAATTTACTTCTATAAAAAAATCTCAAGTCTTCCAGTACTTATCAGCTGCTTTATGTCCTGCAGGAAGTGGTGTATTCTTTCCAGTCTGACACAGTGCTCTCTGCTGCCACCTCTGTCCATGTCAGGAACTGTCCAGAGCGGCAGCAAATCCCCATAGAAAACCTCTCCTGCTCTCCAGACTGGAAGGAATGCACCACTTCCCCCAGGACATACAGCAGCTGATAAGTACTGGAAAACTAATAGAAATAAATTACTAGAATTAGTAATAAATTATTAGAAGTAAAATCTCTGGCACTTTCTGACACCAGTTGATTTGAAAGAAAAAAAATGTTTTGCTGAACTACTCCTTTTAAGACCTAATACCTGTCCTATTACTTCATCTGTTATTTTGCCTGTATAACTTCCATGGATTGTGATCTTGCATACATTACATCTGATTTATATAACATATCACTGCTTAATCCATTAACCCTTTCGCTGTCAAGGCACCTTGTATGTCACAGGTGTCAAACTGGTGGCCGCTTAGCTGTTTCAAAACTACAATTCTCATCATTCCTGGACAGTCAAAGCTTTAAAGCATGATGGGAGTTGTAGTTTTGCAACAGGTGGAGAGCCAAGGTTCCAATATGTCTGTGCATTACATGTGCATTACATACACAGCCCATTGATTTCAACCTTTACTATATAGAGCTGGGTTCACACTGAGGAATTCTTGTGGATTTTCAGACGGAATCCGCGGCAAAGTGCGTGCGGGTTTCCGCCCGTAAAGAATGAACATTGTGAATGTACATTGGCTTTAACCGGCTTTCCGCTTATTTGTTCACACAGCGGAATATCCGTGCTGAAAATTCCGCGGTGCATCTGCTTTCCGCCTAAAGAATTGACATGTCAATTCTTTGGCCCCGTTCACACTTAGCAAGAACGCCGGAATTCCGTGGCGGAGCCCCGCCGTGTTCAGTGTGCTGCTTAAGTGAATGAGAGGGCGCTTGCTCCTCCGCTGCCGCCGCTCTTTGCTCATAGAAATGACATGTCATTTCTTTGAGCGGAGAGGGGAGGAAGCGGATGCGCGCGCGCCCTCTCCTTCACTCAAAGCAGCACACTGAACACGGCGGGGCTCCGTTGCGGAATTCTGGCGTTCTTGCTACATGTGAACGGGGCCAAAGAATTGACAAGTCAATTCTTCAGGCGGAAAGCAGATGCACCGCGGAATTTTCAGCGCGGAAATTCCGCTGTGTGAACAAATAAGCGGAAAGCCCATTAAAGCCAATGTACATTCCCAATGTCCATTCTTTACGGGCGGAAACCCGCACGCACTTTGCCGCGGAGAACGAGGCCATAGGGCGGATTCCGCTAGAGGAAGCCTATAAAAGTGAATGGGACTTGAATTCTGCTTGAAATGCTGCTTGAATTCCGCTTGCTTTCCGCTTGAATTTCACTTGAATTCTGCTCCTATTCTGCCAGAGCTGAATAGGCGAGGAATTTTAAGCAGAGAACTTTTTGCTTCAATTCCTTGAAAATTCCTCAATGTGAACCCAGCCTAATGCAGTGCGCAGCTCACTACCTATTGCAAAACTATGACTCCCAGCATGCCCTGTCAGGATATGTTGAGAGTCATTGTTGTCCAACAGCTTATATAGTTACAGGTCGGGGATTAGTAATGTAATGCTTCATGCCTATAGTGACCCCACAAAGGAATTAGACACCGTCTATCAGATTTCTCCATAGATCGCGGTATATCTCTTATCCCCAGGTGAGCTGTATGGCACCTCCATGGGCACACATCACTACTGTATCCTACAGATAGGAGATCCTCAGTACATACTCTCCCAGCAGACTGTACACAGAGCTTAGATAGTGTGCACATGATGTGCTCTGGGCTGTACGCCAACTCAAACACTGGGAGATGGATGAAAGAACTATAACAACACCAGAAGTGAGTACAAAGATGTAATATGTCAAACAAGAACACTCAACATGTTACAGTCGCTTCTATACAAACAATGGTTAGAGTCGTAAACTGTTCAAACTTTTATATGTATGTATCATAGACATGACATGAAACCTATTGTATGTATCTCACCTGTAAACAAACAGGTAACGCTCCTTATAGCTGTCTCTTCCGAGAGTGTCGCTGACCACATAGGAGTAGATAGGTTCTGACCACTGGCTGCAAATACATAAAAGGTTAGTACTTAAAGGGCAAGTCTGATGGTTTTTTTTTTTTTCTTTTAAATCAACTGGTTTTAGAAAAATCTCCAGTCTTCCAGTACTTATCAGCTGCTGTATGTCCTGCAGGACGTGGTGTATTCTCTCCAGTCTGACACAGTGCTCTCTGCTGCCACCTCTGTCCATGTCAGGAACTGTCCAGAACAGCAGCAAATCCCCATAGAAAACCTCTCCTGCTCTGGACGGAGGTGGCAGCAGAGAGCACTGTGTCAGGCTGGGGAGTATACACCACTTCCTGCAAGACATACAACAGCTGATAAGTATTGTAGATTTTTAAATAGACCTAAATTACAAGTCTATATAACTTTCTGACACCAGTTGATAAGAAAGAAAAAGATTTTTGCCGGAGTACCCCATAATAAGACCATAATAATCTTAGTACTAAGTAATCTGAATAGTAGTTCATGTGACGGGTGATAACAGGCCTGATTTGTTATAGCACTGAACAGGAAGTGTTGTCATAGGGAAACTGAGAAGAAGGGCTATAAGTAATGGGGCTGTTTTCTGCTTTTAAAGTGTTACTGTTATTTAATGAAAACCTGTCATAAAGACCTGTAAAAGTTTTATCGGTGGGGGTCTCAGACACATGCTCAGCTCAACGCCATTTCTCCCCGCTTTCTCCATTTACGCTTGACACCCTCCACCATTTTTGTAGCCCATTTTATGGACAATAAGAAGTGTATTACCTGTTCAGTTCTGTCATCATGGTTTCAACAGCACTTAGATCCGTGTCCCGGACTTCCTGTATCAGAATGACATCATACCGCTCCAATATCTAAAAACATAAAAAAAGGTTACTAGAAATCATCGACAAACATGCAACCGACCAACCACACGTGGATAGAGTGAATCCCAGTTTTTCTGGCCCCTGAGGAAACCTTTATGTTAGGGGAGAAACACGTTGGAACTTTTTGCCAGTTATTTCTGGGAATAATTTTGTTGATGTTGGAAGGCTAGTGTTACCTTTGTTGGCTCCCTTTTGACTTTTGATTGAATGCTATCTTACTCACCACCACACTGACTTACAATGGTAAAAATCTGGCGAAAATCTTTTTCTTTCAAATCAACTGGTTTCAGAAGGTTCTTTTTTAAAATCTCAAGTGTTCCCATACTTTTAGTTGCTGTATGTCCTGGAAGTGGTGTATTCTATTCTGTCTGACACAGTGCTCTCTGCTGCCACCTCTGTCCATCTCAGGAACTGTCCAGAGCAGGGGAGGTTTGCTATTGGGGTTTGTGACTGCTCTGAACAGTTCCTGTCATGGACAGAGGTGGCAGCAGAGATCATTGTGTCAGACTGGAGAGAATACGCCACTTCCTGCATGACATACAGCAGATGATAAGTACTGGAAGACTGGAGATTTTTTAATAGAAGTAAATTATAAATCTATATATTTTTCTGAAAGCGGTTGATTTGAAAGAAAAAGGTTTTCGCTGGAGTATCCCTTTAAAGGGAATCTGTCAGCTGTAATTCACATTCAAAACTGGCGACACTGTTAGATAGTTGTAAGGAGACACACAGTACCTTTTATATATATATATATATATATATATATATATATATATATATATATATATCCGTGCTTTCATAATATAGAAAATGCCTTTCTTCTGTGATGCAAAGAGTCAAAGAGGTTTTCCCCAGTTTCTGAAGTGCACAAAGCTAAAATGCCTCCTCGCTCCCCCTCGCATACCTGCATGATTGACAGCTGAGTAACAAGTAGGTTTGGGGATGGGAGGGAAGGTGAGGAGGTGTTACAGCGCTCAGTTCAGGAGCTTGGCTACGCCTCTTTGACTCCTTCCATGATGGATATATATATATATATATATATATATATATATATATATATATATTTGTCTGCTCCCGCTAAAAACAGCAGGTTCTGATGCCTCTTTACCAATGTGTATGGAGGCCAATAACGTTTAACTGCAATTAGTCGGCATCTCTTCTGTTGTGATATCAGTTCATTATTGATTCATGGACCTGCCTCTTTAAAGGGGTTACAATAAAAAATATTCCCTCTAAATGTATTCATATACAATAGAGATTGTCGCTGTAGATATGTCTAACCATAGCTGAAGGGCGCCTTACCTTCATTATAATCGTAGACACCTCAGGGTTATTCATTTTAGAGTCTCCAAATGACTGAATGTTAAAGGCCCCGATTTTTATTGCCGAGATGGAACTCGCAGCAAACGAGAGGGCGATAACCAATCGCAGCATCTCTGACGGGAACAAGACACAGAGGAAAGGGGAAAATGAAAATTTACATCCAAAAATATCAAACCACCATAATCATACTGAACTTATAGAAGATGGCGTTCATTAATGAGTACTGAGCGGTGGGCACAGAGTACAGCTCCATTTACAAGGGGCACTCAGTCACTCTCCTCATTGGTGGAGACTCCAGCTGATCATACATATATCTATCCACATGCTGCTAGTGGACAAACCCTTTAGGCTGTGTGATACTTTCAGGTTTTCCATTGCAATTAAGGAATACAAAACCAAGATTGGATCATAAATTGGCAACATGGATACGGGAAATATTGAGATTTTTCCTTTTTTGAAATCCGTTCTTGGCTTTGTATTCAATTATTCTAATTAAAGGAGAAGTCCTGTGAAATGAAAAGAATTCAGAAAGACTTATGGTACTTTTACACGGAGCGATAATTCGCACGATTGCACGATTAACGATTTTGAATGAACAATGTTTTTTTTATAACGATCAGCGTTTAGACGGAACGATACATCGTACGGAAAATTCACTATGCGATCGTTTTGCGATTGTTTAAGCCCATCTCACACATAGGTGAAATCGCTGAAAGACTGTTTACACTGAACGAATTTTTTGCGAACGATCAATGATGATTTGAAAACATGTTGAAAGATCAAAATGAACGATTTTTTGCTCGTCGTTTGATCGTTCGCTGCGTTTACACGTACGATTATCGTTCGAATTCGATCGTTATCGTGCAAAAACGAACGATCAATCGTTCCGTGTAAAAGGACCATTAGGGCCCTATTCCACCGGACGATTATCGTTCAGATTATCGTTAAATCGTGCAAATCTAAACGATAATCGTTCGGTTGAAATGCAGTTAACGATTAACGACCGAACGAGAAATCGTTGATCGCTGTATAAAGGCCCTATTCCACAGAACGATTATCGTCCGTATTCGGCCGATATCGGCCGCTACGGACGATAATCGTCCCGTGGAATAGAGTGCAACGATCAGCCGACATCGTTCATGTCGGCTGATCATTGCAGTCGCTTGTTTTTCAACATGTTGAAAAACAAGCGACTGATATAGCAGCGATCTGCTGCCGTCGCTCCGTTGAATAGGAGCGTCGGCAGCAGACGCTGCTATATCCTATGGGCTGCCCGGACGATCAGCAATATCCCAGGCAGCCCCCCCGGCAGCTCCCCGCCGCCCCTCCCGCACTCACCCGCTCGCTGCAGCCGCGTTGAATAGCAGCGACAGCGAGCGGGGAACGAAGAGCAAACGAGCGCTCAGAGCGCTCGTTTGCTCCTCTTAACGACCCGTGTAATAGGCCCTTAAGACCTGGACCTATTTTTATCGGTTATTGTTTGAAAAATTGTTCGAATTTAAACAATAATCGTTTCGTGTAATAGCAGACAATGATTGAACAACCAACGAGAAATCGTTGGTCATTGATAGAATTCAAACCTATTTTTATCGTTTGATCGTTCGCACATCATTCGGTGTAATAAGAAGTCATGGCTGAAACATTGGCAATAGCGACAACAAAACGACCGCAAGAACGATCATAAGTAACGATCATTGTTGCGTGTAATTGGGCGAACGATTTTGGGTCATTTGAGATCGTTTATCGTTAGTCGTCAAAAAATCACTTGGTGTAATAGTACCCTTAGGCTGCTTTCCCACATTTCCTATACGTCACCACATGCAGCCAAAACCAGACCCTCATGCGGTAATCAATAGGCATATGGCCACTAATCCTGGTAACAGCATGTGACTACTAGGGTTAACCATACACCCCCTCCCTCCAAAAGGGAGGTGGGAGACTAAAAAACTAAAAACAAAAAAAAGTTGTTTCCTTCCCCTGCTCCCTGGTGCTGCCCCCCTGCAAGGTGCTTCCCTAAGCACCAGACCCTGGGTCCCTACTGGTAAATACGGCCCTGCTCTCGGGTCCAGCTTACAGCCACCAGCTTCTGCAGCTCTTACAGCTGTAACGTCACGTACCCGGCTGAGAAACTGCCCACTCAGCCAATCAGTGACTGGGGCGGGACACCACTGCAATCACTGAATGGCTGAGTGGGTAATCACAGGCCGTGACATTGCAGCTGGAAGAGCTGGGTATGTAAATTACACAGATTCCAGCTGAACATGACATCCGGTGGCCGCCAGCCACCCAGGAGCAGTACTATGGGGCACTACGACAGGTAACCCCCTGCCTTTCTAATTTTTTTTTTTTTTTTTCATTTCACTGCACTTCTCCTTTAAATCTGGCTCTGCAGATTATTGCATATTCAGGCCCATCAGCTGTAAAAGTAGCACATAGTAGCCCGGAGCACTGTGGTTGGGTTTTGTAGACAGTATCAGGACATAGTGTACTGTACGTCACACCCTTTGCTGATTACATCCTCCATGTATTTACATGTATGGAACCTTTAATTACAGTAAACAGAAATATAATTTTCTTATTTGTGCGACATTGATCTGTTTCATGGCGGCTTGACAAGTCTGTGACCTTAAAGGGAACATGCAAGGAGAAAATTACCTATTGTTTAGTTTTAAAAAAAATTTTGATTTTTTTTTTTACCTTTATTTTCTATGATAAAATAATTATGCAATTGTGCAGTTTTCAGTCTGCCTACTAAGCCTAATATTAAAGGGGAAGTCCGGTGTCTGAATTTTTTTTCAAAAGAGATGGGGAGGAGGTGGCTGAACTTAACAACATGCACCTACCTCCCAGGCTCCAGTGCAGGGGTCCCGGTCACCCGGCTGCTTTCTGATCTGAGTAGGAACCTGGGTCGTGAAGTCTCAGCCCCGCTCAGCCAGTCAGCGGCGGAGCAGGGTCCCGCTCCCCACCTCCTACCCGACTTTTTTCAAAAAAATGTCTAACATCGGACTTCTCCTTTAAGCTGACACTTCTCCTCTTTATCATCACATATAGAATTACAGTAGCTAGATAAGACAAGACCAGGTTATTCACAGGTGATGGTCACAGCTTAGCCTCCTCTCCCTGCTACAGCCCATAGAAATGAATAGGGTCCGCTCTAATCTATTGTGTCTATGTTCATGGGGCTTGCTGTAAAGCATATCTATAAATGCTGTTAAAACAGCTCAGGTAACATGGCTGCCCCCCCATAACAATGTACAAAAGATGAAATAAACAATTCCAATCAAGCAATAGAAACAGAAGTGAATGGAGCTGAATTGTAATACCACACACAACCTGAGGACAGGAGTGGCGCTGTTTTTGCAAGAAAGTAGCTTTAATTAGACAAGTTAATGCTGGAAATTACTGAGAATTAGCAGTAAACAGTTTCCCCAAGACTATTACTTTCTGTCTACTTGCCCCTTGAGGTGATGCATATTGATACCATTCTGTCTTTCCCTGCCATATAGATACATGGGTGTGTGTGTACAGGTAAGAACAAGTGATTAATAACATATTCCCACACTTATTTGCATAATTACTATATGTGTATACAGCAATTATCCCCAGTCAGCAGATAGGATGGGAACGTGGCCAAGATATGCAAAGTAAACTTGCACACGGTACATTACTATTAGGTAGCACATCTTCTCCAAACAGCACATTGAGTTAACCTTTTATATACAGGTTTTGAAAATAATTGACTGCATTGTAAGTGGACACTGTTACTCACAGGTCCCTGCTTCAGGGCGAGGTCTTTGCTGGTGAATGACATCCCAGTCATCAGTTACATTAGTTGATGGGCAGGCTTGCTCTTCTTCCCCCCACTCTGGACGCTAAATCACAACTTTGTGTATCCTAGCCGTGGGCTCTACTCTTCCTGGTCCTCAGCACTGAGTTCTCACGACCACTGGCCACAGCATTGGCTGCCGGCTGCCAAATGGTGCAGGATGATTAAGGTATGGCTATCCTGGCTTAGTTTCTATGTGCTTTTGCTGTATATTCCCTTAGCTTGTTGTTACGTATACTCATCTGATTTCTGACCTCAGCCTACTTTTCTTCCTATAGCCCTGTATATCACACTCAGTAGCCGACCTGCTCTGCTGGTGACAACACTTGGCTCCACTCTTTGCTCTGATGGTGCCAACGCTGCCTATCCATAACTAGCACAGGGACCACAACCTAGCAATCCTCCTGTAGCAAAGTCCACACTTTATTGTAGAAATTAAGGGTGAAGACTAGAGGTTTCCTTCAACTATTAGCCTGCGTCAAACAGATTGTAGTTTAGAGAGTCCACTATCTGGTATGTGATCATAACATATGCTGTAATAGAAGCAAAGTTTAGCAGATTATCGCTCCCTGTAATAAAGACAACGATCACTCAAAGAAACAATCATCAGTTAATCGTTTTCCTTTAACATGTTTAAAAACGTGTAAGGGTGCGTTCACACCTACAGGATCCGCAGCAGATTTGATGGTGCAGATTTGATGCTGTGTTCAGTTATTTAAACGAAATCTGCTGCAGATCTGGTAGGTGTGAACGCACCATAAATGTGTAAAGTAAAATAAGAAACTTTATACTTACCTCCCTACAATCTTCAGTGTCCTTCTAGCTTCTCCCCGCAGCTGCCGCTGGCACTGCTGGAGCCGTCTCTCAGAAGTGACAGACTGCTCAGCCAATCACTGGCCACGGCACTGTCCCGTCTCCGCCAGTGATTGGCTGAGCGGTCTGTCATTTTAGAAACAGCTATAGCAGTGCCAGCGGCAGCTGCGGGGAGAAGCTAGAAGGAGACCAGGGACAACCTAAAGGATGAGAGATACCAATGATATATTGTACATAGATATAGGGCTTACATATGCGTCTCAGACAATCCTGTGTTCAACGATAGATGATGGAGTAAGGGTCCTATTACATGGAACGATTTTTAACGATTAACGACTAACGATGGCAAACGAGATAGTTTATCAATAACCTGAAATCGTTCACCATATTACACAGAACGATGGTCGTTATTTACAATAGTTACTATAATCGTTATTGCGATCGTTACTATGATCGTTTATTCCTTCTGATCCCAGCAAAACAATGAACAATGTGCAATTACACTGAACGATTAGTGAACAAATGCGGAATTGGAGCAAAGGAATGTGGAATTACAGCGAACGATTAGCGATAATTTTAGGCTCAGATCTAGATCAACGATCGACATACGAACGATGTTTCCATCGTTGCCTGCAATTACACAGAACGATTATCGATAAAATCCGAACAATTTAACGATTTTTTGTCCTGTATAATAGGGTCCTAAATGTAAAAACTAGGAAATTTGTGAATATATAGATCATAACATCCCGAAATATATCCATTGAGGCAAGACAAATGTCATAAGCATATAGAAAGGTCAAAATGGAAGTCGAACGGAAAGGAGACCTTCACTGAGATGATGGTGGTGATGGTGCTCAAGCTGGGTGAAAAAAACTCAAGAACCCTTGTTGGGTTGGAAAAGAGGTCAATAGTAGAAACACCAAGGAAAGCTCAAACTGGGTTGTAGATCCAGAAATAGAAATGTAAAGCACAGTAGTACTAGAAGATGGAAGGCACCAGACATATGAAAGCAGGCTTCCCTTTTATGTTCTGGAGATGAAGCTTCCTATAGAACAGGGGTAAGGAATATTGCCTCTCCAGCTGTTGCAGAACTACAACTCCCATCATGCCTGGACAGCCTTCGGCTGTCCAGGCATGATGGGAGTTGTAGTTCTGCAACAGCTAGAGAACCAAGGTTCCTTACCCCTGCTATAGAAGACAGTGTCAGAGTATTTATAGGGAATGGATGGCAGAGGATGAATAAGAATGGAGAACTCACCGGTGCATCCAGTAAACCTAGTCTGTTCCCGATACATCCAGCTAATGATAGGCTTTCTGGCAAATTTATCATTGGAGTTATTAGACAGCAAGTTATATAGCAGAAATCCTCCCACACACAGACAGGTGACCCAGCAAGCAATGCGGCTCCTCCCAAATTTCGAGTGCCTTCCTAGTGACGGTCACACCTGCTTAGTACAGGACTGTATTCAGTCTATAAACTCAAGGTCCATGAGATAAGACCATGTGGTGCATGGGAACATCATCATTTATATCACACCAAGATTTATAACTATAGCGTGGGCACCATCGTGTACAATACAGGAGATCTATGTACATTGGGCAGTAATATACTGTAGATGGCAAGAGAGACAGCTGGATGAGAAATAACCACCACTCATATATCATATTTACAATATGGGATGTCATGGGAACAAAATCCCACATTATTGTATATCCTAATTTCTATGCTTTTGTTTTTGCTTAATTAAAGGGTTAAAGGGGCACTCCATTTTAATGTAAAATAAAGTTTAATCCGGGTATAATGAAAAGTTTTAAAACTTTCCAATATACTTTTACTGAGCACCGTGTCTACGGCTAAGGATCAACTGAGAGAATCCGAAATGGCGCACATCATATCTACAGGGATAAAAGGATAATTATACATTGTGGAAACTCTAGTAAAATCAATGAGTGTATGAAAACGAGAGAGAAACATAAACATTCCTGTGTCATCGGATGACATTAACAATAGCTAACAAGGGGTGGAGGAGGGAGAACGTGTACAGTAACCATGAGAAGAAAACAGAAGGACTCTTTATGATGGCAGCCATGGAGTCTATTAAAGGGGATCTGTGACCGTCCTGTCCTGAGTCGGGGGTCCGGACAAAAATTTATGCAAAATGGTAACGGACCAAGAAAACTGCACAAGATCTCACAGGTGAATCATTAAGACCCTGATCTTTAGTGCTCATTAAAGGGAACCTGTCACCATGAAAATGCTACATAAGCTATCGGCATCATGTTATAGATCAGAGGGAGCCAATCAGATTGATATATATCTCTATAGGAAAAAAATTTGTATAACTTTTAATTTACAGACTGAAAACTCTGATGTTTCCATGGTAAAGAGTCCAGTCCATTGAATAACTCTGCCCACTGGACTCCTTAATACAAAATCATCAGGGATTTCATTCAAAAAATTACATGTTATACAGAATCTTTTCCAATAAAGTTATACATTAATCTGCTCAGCTCTTCCTGCTCTATAACATGGGGTATGTAGATAAGATAGCATTGTATTGGTGACAGGTTCCCTTTAAGAAGCCTAATACAGGGCTCCATTACCATATGTTTCCACAAAAACGCCAAAATGACCCCATGTGTACAGGGTTATATCAGCTTTTTTGGACAACAATTCCCCCATATAATACAGCCCTTAAATTCAAGGGGTTGCAATGTTTTATAATCAGTATTGCATCTGTTTGGATCCACGATTTGCATTGGGGGTGATATCCAGTGGTTGTATGTATGGATATGCCGGGTCCTCCAGCGTAGGAGATGCTCTATGGACACGTTCTTCAATCTGGCTAGTAGATAAAGGTCCCGGACTGGGTACTCTTCTATTCATACAGAAATACATAATAAGGTACTAAAATGGATTTTGTAAACCAGGAAACCATATTTGTTTAACTTTCAAGGCGTCTCTTATTTGCTTCATTACACCGGTATATGAAATGCATAAAGTCCAAAAACCTTGCCATACAGGTTAGACCACAGATGGGGGACCTTCAGCCCTCTAACTGTTGCAAAACTACAATTCCCATCATGCCAGGACAGCTGAAGGGCTGAGGGTTCCCCATCACGGCCTTAGATAGCGGTCCTGACCCTCTATACACATATATGCTCGACTGTGCCAAATGTGCATTTGTTTTCAGTGCGGAGAGTGGAAAAGCTGGTGCCAACATCACTGGAGGCGGCTTATTTCCTTTGAGATCAGGCATATTGAACTCCATCTGTCTGATCGATCCCATCTGTAGGTGGGAATCAGTGGATTCCCATATACATTACATAGTAAATGGTAGATCAGCCAAAAAAATCTCGCGTACCAATGGTTGACAACCACGAAGAAAAATATCCATGTAAACAAATCCTAGAGAGCTCCTATGTTATTATGTATGGGCATAATAGGCACAGCACCCCTCCTACTTCCTGGCATTTATCATACCTGTGTGTCTCAGTCATTGGTACACGGAAGGATTAGATAATCCCATCACAACAACAGTCCTCGGCTACTCATCATTTTCGATCACTGGAGCCGTCCTGATCCACACCCCAGGCACTTGTGTGGTATGGGGCACACCTGTATAGGACAATGCACTGCAGACAGACAGATGATAGTATGACAGGTGACACATCATGTGTGTATGATACAGCAGCCCTGATGATTGCTGAAATACAGGGATCATCGCCCACCATTGCACAATACACCTGTATACCCAATAACAACCAATGCTGATACATCACTAGAGATTATGGAGGGACTAAAATAGCAGCGATCATTGTGACGGCTCTATAACCGCTCTCATATAATATAGTATATTGCCTTAATGCCTTATATACCTATTACTGTCCATGTTCTTCATAAGTGTCTTCATAAGATAGCGTGTAACCCCAGTCACATGGTATACACATAAGGATATAAGAATTACTTTGTGATTATCTTCACTATATACTGTACTCCACTTGACTTCCATTGAGTGGCTGCAGGAAGGGGTGTGATGTTTGTGTGAAAAACACAGAGCAACAAGTGTAAGACATCGAGTTAAAGGGGTACTCCGTGCGGGAGGGCTTTTTTTCACTATGGCCAGAGAAGGAGGGGATGAAAGCAACAACGTCCACTTATCTCCCTGGTTCCAGCGCTCCCACATTATAATGCTCCGGTCTCTAGACACCTTCTGGTCTATGACATGGCTTAAAAATGTGACGTTTCAAGCCCACTCTGCCATTTAGCATCACAAGTAGAACCCCCACTACAGCTGCTGAATGACTGAGCGGGCTTGAAACATGACGTTTTTAAGGTGTGTCATAGACCAGGAGGCGGCCAGAGACCGGAGCATTACGATGCGGGAGCGCTGGAACCAGGAAGATAAGTGGACGTTGTTGCTTTCATCCACTCCGTCCCTGGTCATTGTGAAAAAAGCCCTCCCCTTTAAATGAATATGGCATAAATATACTTATTGAAGCACTCACCCATCGGAAGGAGTTCTCTCTTTTCACCGGCATTTCACTTTCCTGGAGGACGGACACTCTCTAGATATTAACTTCAGAAAGAATTACGTCACATACAGTGAATTCCACACTAAGCCAATAGAAAAGGAATCAATAAAGTTGACCGCTCAGGAATGTGATGGATTCTATGGTCAATGAGATACTATATAAAACTAATATACTATATAATACACTCAGCCATAACATCAAAACCATGCCATTAATGCATACTTCTGACATTCTGCTATGATGGGGGGGGGGGACTTGGTGTGTACAGTGGTTAGGTAGGGGTCGGTGTCACAGTAACATCCACAGAAAGTTGGATAAAGCCCTAAGGCTATTAGGAAAACATGGATATAGTCATTGGCTGTATCCATGTTTTCCAGACAAACTTAGAGCTTTATCCAAGTTCAGCAGCCCCCGCTAATCAAATGGCGAAAGTTCGGGTTCGGATCGACTCGAACCCGAACCCGGTTCGCTCATCTCTAATCCTGGCATCATGTGAATGTGACGCCGACCACCTACCTAGCAAGCCCCCCCCCCATCACGGTAGCAGATAATTCCTCGGGGGTCCCACTGCAGTCAATATTCAAGAGAAAGAGATGAAGGTGGTGACGTAAATCCCATCCATGATAGCCTTTGGCTTTACCATACTGTTATTTATAATTGCACAGCCATAAAAATAAATATGGCGGCATACAAAGCTGAAGGTAAGTAACCTGTGTTCATTTCATATCTGCAGCGTAAAAAACATGTTGCCATATGATTTAGTTTATGGTGACTTGTATGACATCTTATAGATTTGCCATTAAAATTCTTTCCAAAATCCTTAAAGGGGCCTTCTGGTAATTTTTTATTTTTTTCAGAATCTGCCTACAGTCAGGAATTGGGGTGAAAGATTAAGAAAATGTATACTTGCCCTAAATTCGCTACCGCCCCTGCGTTTTTACCAGGATTACTGCGATGCTGTCACATACATTGTGCATGTCACACTGCAGCCAATCACTGGCCTCAGTGGGCTTTTCCAGTATGTACGGCGCACATGACCGATGAGGCCAGTATTGGGCTGCAATGTCATATGAATAATGTACAGGACCCTGTTCCAGTACCTGGACTAAAGACTTTTTTAATGCCACACAACATATCTGTATAGTTATGTAGGGAGATATTACTGCTTTCACTACTGCTTTAACGCGGCCTGTCTTAGCTGACAGATGGTTCTGCCAATCACTGGCCGCAGTGCCGGGAGGGAAAGCAGAGGGCAGGAAAAGCCCGAAAGCGTGGAGAGGTAATGTATGCCAGTGTATTCAATCCGCAAAAGAAGGGCCTGTGGAGCCTCATTGAAGAGTCTCAAAACACGGGACTAGCCAGATATCCCTCCGGGAAGGACCCAGCCAAGGGGCAGCTCCTGTTAGGAAACCACCAAAACCAGGAGCTGCCCCTTAACGGGGTCCTTCCCAGAGGGATATCTGGCTAGTCCTGTGTTTTGAGACTCTTCAATGAGGCTCCACTGGCTATTCTTTTGCATATTCATGTTTCCCAGGGGGCAATGCACCTAGGACTTCACTGCATTGAGCGCTTTCTCTAGCAGCCGGCAGTGTTGTCGTTTGGCTGGTCTCCCTGAGTTCAGCAATCTGTTTCTCTTATAGTATATTCAATCGTCATATGTCAGCGGCCGATGATTTTAGGTCCGGACCCAATCAGCCGATGATCATTGTCTTCAACTGATCGTTGTCTCTATTACACAGAGTGATAATTGGCCGAATTGGACAATTGCACAAAGAGGAACCATAGACTCTAAGACTAGGATTTTTATTTTTTTTACCAACATAGCCCCCCAGTTTTTACACCCAGCCAAAGGTACATAAAAGACTGAACAAACCACTAGGCAGACTCATAGTGACTTCCACTGATTCCATTTTGATTTCCATCTTATTAGAGGAAGTGTCACTGTTGTTATAAAAAAAAACAGTTTTTGGCATGTCAGAGGGACATATCAACAGTTTTGATTGGTCGGAGTGTTTAGACCCTGACGGATAGTGAGAACGAGCAGGGGGGCATGCTGCAGGTTGGTCTGCTACCCACTCGGTTTCAGTGAAAAGAGTCAGGCTTATAGACTTACATTATGAGCCTGACTCATCATGTGACACAGAGTTGGGAAAGGACCGCACTGAGCTTGGACTCATGCTCAGGCTCGTTCTCAGGCTCATACTCAGGCTCGTTCTTATGATCAGTCAGAGTCTAAACACTCAGACCTGGACTGATCAAAACTTTAGAAATTTTTAATTTTTTTTTTTTTTTATAATGACAGTGACACTTTTACTCCCCTGATCAAGAAAACAACATGCTATCTTCTAGACACCTCAGCCTTCCTACACCTAATTAGAGACATAGACCATGTACACCCTGATGCCACAAGTCTATATACCTCTATTCAACATCCTAAAGGCCTTGCAGCAGTCTCTAATCGTCTACTGTCCGCAGGCACCGACACTAGACTATTTCAGGACCAGTTTTACCTCAAATTATAAGGGACCTCTATGGAAAGTAACATAGCCCTGTGTATGTTGACTGTTTTAGGGCCAATTTCGAAGAACACTACTTCTTTAACAATGTTCTCTTCACCAACCACAAATAAATATGGAAACGCTATATTGATTTCATATTTTGTGTATGGGACACACCAGACACTGTCCACACCTTTCTTAACTCCATTTGGTCCGAATTGCAGTTCACACTCTATGCTGACAAAGACAAATACCCAACAACTCCTCTCCATGAGACAACAGCAATAGGATACCATTCTGTACACACCTTCCACCCATTCACGGACAAAAGCTGGCCGTTATTCCAGACAGCATATCCTAAGATCAAAGAGTTTCTCTTCAAAAAATCTCAGACTATCTCTTATGAGCTGACATAGGTCCCTCCCTGCCAAACACATCTCCAAACCAAGAGAGGCACATACCCCTGTCTCCATTGTGCCCAATGCACCCATAACCTCAAATGTGACAAAATTCACAACCGTACAGGTAAGGGAATACCTATCAAAGATTTTTTTCACGTGTGATAGCAACTTCGTAATATAAGTGTCAGTGTAGGGAACTGGACGACATGAGACAGCTGCAGCCCTGACGCTGGCACCCACCCCGCTGTCCCTGCCTATGTGCCTCAACTGCTCTAGGCGGCAGCAGACAACTGAACAACAGCCCCCAAGTTAAATGAATGAATGGAGAACAAGACAAGACTGAACTGACAAATAACACAATAAAACAGGGTCAGAAGTCACACACACTGGCAGTGCAGTACAAAAAACATATCCAAAAGCGAAGTCAAAAGCCAGAAAGTCAAAATGCAGGGGGAATAAATGCAAGAACAAACACTAGGTAAAGAGGGAACTCAGGGTCTGAGGCTCTATTGCAGGTGAGGAATAGAGGCAAGTGGAGGATACTTATGGGACCTGGAGTCCCAGCCCAGATCACATTAGACAGCTGATTGGTGGTACCGGGCGTCAGTCACAATGGCAAACGCCTATGGCAGATCGGCCGGGGTCGGTGAAGCCCCAGCCGCGGCTACATCAAAAAGAAGCGCCGCCGGGTCGCCGTCAGTGCACTCCCCGCCAGGCTGGTTGCCAGGGACTCTGTCAGTGCCACGGGCCAAACTTGCGGGTCGCTTTCTAACAATAAGCCATCAAATGCTCCTGTGGACTACTTTACATAGGGGAAACTTCCAGAAACATCAAGGATATTATTTCCCAACAAAAATTGTCCATCTGTGTATGGCTTCTCGCCTTTGGCTAAGATCAAGTGTAGTATCTGTTCTTATCAGTTTAATATCTGATACGTCCCCTATCTGGGGACCATATATTACATGGATTTTTTTTTTCAAACAGTTTTTATTGATTTTTCACATAATTAAAACCACGTAACAAAGAAAAAGAGGGACACACTTACAATTCGTGTCCTTAAGAGAAACACTCAGGAAAATATCACACATGCCAATATATCAGTGTATGAAAACAATACACACGGCAGAGATATAAAACATTGTGCGTCAAATATAAAGTCTTCCTGAGGAGAGAAAAAAACAGAAAGAAACTTCCCAACCCAACCCAAATCTCCCGAACTCCCCCTCCCCCACACAGACACATTCCACAGATGCAGAAACCTAAGACAGAAAGGATAAGGACAAGAAAGACTATAGCTTCACTGTCCAGAACCCGAAAGTTCTAGGCGGCCTAACGTCCCAGCAATGTCGGATGTCACATACCATTTGGTCCCCTTGAACACTTTCATCAACTCTTTAATTTCCTGATCTGAGTAAAAGAGTTCCACAAAAATTTTTTACCGTGCTCTTCTCTTTGAGCTTTTCGCATTCCATTGGAATTTGCATGGATTCCGGGACAGAGTGGAAGAGAAGACGCTGTGGTGACAAAGAAAGCTTTAGCTTCCATTTAGTATGTATTAGAGCCACCAGTTGGGACCAGAAAATATGCGTTTGAGGGCAGGACCGAATACCTTGTGTTAAATCTGTTGCCGGCAGATAACACTTGGGGCACGCCAGAAGTCTATCCGGGGCCATATTACATGGATTTTTTAGAACAGGGAGATGGAAAAAGAGCTTGTTCTGTCCTCTCCAGGCATTGACTGGTATTGCAGTACTTCCAGGTTCAGTGCAAAAAAAAAAAATTGTCCATCTGTTCCCACAACTTGACTTCCAAGTGCTGGAATGGGTTCCCCTTGCCCGCAGAGGCGTCAATCATCTTGACACATTCATGAAAAGGGAGGCCTATTATCCAGGCTTAGAAGATAAATCCCGGTACTTCACAATAGAGTAATGCTTTTTTATTTAAGTGAAAATAGCAGGTACATGAGAGGACGTGTTTCGGCTTATAGCCTTCATCAGCTAAAATAACAGTGGTATCTAGCTGTCTTATATACATAAAGTGGCGCCAAATACAGTAGGAGTTAACCAATCAGTGACGTCACAGTGACGTAAGATGTAAACAATGTCACATGTATGGTGAATGAACACATAATAAACAAATCACGTGCCTGCAAGGAAATAGCATACATCAGAGAGTGTGGTGATCAGGGGAGGGTAGTGTACATCATCGGGGATCCCGTGAATAAATTGAAAGTGGGGCGATGTCCCAGCGGCAGTCCGTGTGCTCTGGCTGGGCAAGCGATTCAAAGTCTGAGTACGGCAACGAGCGCTGGTTCCGCGCATGCGCTGTCTGAACCATCCTTGTGTAGTACCAAAGGCTGCAAGAAAGTATCCCGGGGGCAGCATTTAGGTAAGTACATTGTATCAGACCAGCATAGTAGAGTTGCATAAAGTCTCTAAGGAGTAAATAGAAGAGTTCACGGAGCCGCGGTGTGGGGATAAGGACATAACACCAGGCTTAGGCTGGGTTCACACTGCGTTTTTGGAGTCCCTTTTTTTCATCTGTTTTATGCAAAAACTCATGCATTTGTATGCATTGACTTCCATTATAAAAAAATCGATCAAAACAGATACGCAAAATAGGGAGCACAATGGGGATGATATTTTGCGGACTGCTGATGCTTGAAAATATACTGATGAGTGAATGTAGCCTAACATGGCCACTTTCTTCCAGAGACAGCACCACTCTTGTCTCCAGTTTGGGTTCAGGTTCTACAACTTAGGTCTATAGAATTGAATGGAGCTTAATTGCAAACCGCACCTGACCTGGAGACAAGAGCGGCGCTGTCTCTGGAAGAAAGCGGCCATGTTATTCTAATCCTGGATAACCCCTTTAACTTGCTACAAACAATGGAGCCTGTGGGTCTCAATACAATTGAGAATAGGAAGTAAACTGCTTTCCATAGGTTTCTATTGTTTCCTGTATTATATACTATAGTACAGTAATTATATCTCCCTTCCCTTCTAGCTCAGGTAGCCTCCCTATTATATCACCCCACATCCAGCTAGGTAGTAGCCTCCCCTGGTCCATTTTCCTCCCCTCATACATCCTGTGTATCATCCCTCTCCCCTCTTAGACCAGGGATAGGGAACCTTCGGCCCTCCAGCTGTTGCAAAACTACAATTCCCATCATGCCTGGACAGCCGAAGCTAAAGCTTCGGCTGTCCAGGCATGATGGGAATTGTAGTTTTGCAACAGCTGGAGGGCCAAAGGTTTCCTCTGTTCTCTTCTACTTGAGCTTCTCCTGTTTCCTCCTTCCTTGCCCTGCTACATGTCATGCCCCGCCCACATCTCTGCTCTGCCAGCCCCCCTCCACTCTCAGCTCGGCACACGTGACTTTGACGTCACACGCCTGCTGCGTCATCCACCTGCGCCGGCGCCCTCTAGTGACGCAGCGCGCAGCTCCCAGGCACCGCACGCCAGCCGGCCCCCAGCAAGGACTCTGACCGCCGGTATATACAGCCAGCTGGGCTCCCTGTACTATTACTCTCTCCCCGCAGCACTGCAGAGACCGCTCCTCCCTCTGGCGACCATATAGACTACACACTTCTCCCTCATACTATCATCCCACCAGCCACATATACAGGTGTCACACTGCAGCAAAACTACAATTCCCATCATGCCTGGACAGCCAAAGCTTTAGCTTTGGCTGTCCAGGCATGATGGGAATTGTAGTTTTGCAACAGCTGGAGAGCCTGAGTTTGACAC
This sequence comes from Dendropsophus ebraccatus, assembly GCF_027789765.1. Classification (NCBI taxonomy): domain Eukaryota; kingdom Metazoa; phylum Chordata; class Amphibia; order Anura; family Hylidae; genus Dendropsophus; species Dendropsophus ebraccatus. Next base: position 102,627,616 of record NC_091462.1, read on the forward strand.
CCTTGGGAATTTCAGCTTCCCCCCTGTTGTATGCCACCTACTCTGTGCCTTGTGTGGATCCATACTGTTATAGATATTAATAAGAATATGTCTTCTTCCCGCAGGGGCACGATGAGCGACATACGCCATTCTCTCCTGCGGCGTGATGCTCTCAGCGCAGCCAAGGAGGTGCTCTACCACCTGGACATCTACTTCAGCAGCCAGCTCCAGAGCGCCCCTGTGCCCATGGTGGAGAAGGGGCCCATAGAGTTACTTGAGGAGTTTGTCTTCCAGATTCCCAAGGATCGGGGGTCTCACAGCAAGGTGACTGCGGCTCTGTCCACTTCCTCTTGTCTCGGCTTTAGCACTTCTCTTAGTAGGTCCCTGAATACCTTCAGTAGCTGTCAGCTGGATGAGTGTGAGTGCATGCTCAAAGAGGAAAAGAGAGTCGGCTGCTTGACAGTTCTGGCAGTGGATCAGAATTAAAGGAGAATTACAGCGAAATATTTTTATTAAAGTATTGTATTGCGTCCAAAAGTTATACAAATCACTAATATACACTTATTACGGGAAATGCTTATAAAGTGCTTTTTTCCCTGCACTTACTACTGCATCAGGGCTTCGCTTCCTGGATGAAATGGTAATGTCACGTCACTTCCTGGATAACATGGTGATGTCACGTCCTGGATAACATGGTGATGTCACTTCCTGGATGAAATGGTGATGTCACTTCCTGGATAACATGGTGATGTCACGACCGGACTCCGAGAGCTGTGCAGGCTGTGGCTGCTGGAGAGGATGATGGCAGGAGGACACTGAGGGACACAGGGCACTGGAGGGACACTAAGCATCCCCCTGCAATCATCCTCTCCAGCAGCCACAGCCCGCACAGCTCTAGGAGTCCGGTCGTGACATCACCATGTTATCCAGGAAGTGACATCACCATGGTATCCAGGAAGTGATATCACCATGGTATCCAGGATGTGAAGCCTTGATGCAGTAGTAAGTGCAGGGAAAAAAGCACTTTATAAGTATTTCCAGTAATAAGTGTATACTGGTGATTTGTATAACTTTTGGGGGGCAATACAATACTTTAATTAAAATTTTCACTGGACTTCTCCTTTAAAATTCAACTTGGCTGATTCTTCTCTGTCGGCCAAGAGATAGTGTTGAGCAAACATCAGAAGATTATCCTGGTGCGACATTCAACTCCTGGCATCTGGAGAAGTTGGATACTGCCAGAAAAATATGGATACAGCCTGTGGCCATGTTCACACAACGTAAGTTAAGTATTAATCATGGCAGTTGTTGCTGATTAGCAACATGGCCACAATTAATACTTAACTTACATTGTGCTGCAGCTAGAGGGAATCCCGGCCGGAGTGTATACACATAGTACAGACATGTCAATTTTATGCGGCCGCTATTCATTGAATAGCAGCTGCAGAGAACCTTTCAGTTCACACAATGGAGCGCCGAATTGGGATGCGGGTGCACCCGGATGCGCCTGCATCCCAATTCATCAGAAATGAAGATCATCCAGCCGGTACTGCAGTACTGGCTGAGATCATCTTGTCTAACATCGGCCATTTTGGGAACAGACGGTGTCCAGGGCCATGTGAACATGGCCTATGGCTGTATCCATGTTTTTCAGGACTCCCTTGGGTGGCATCCAACTTCTCTAGAAGCCAAGAGTTGAATGTTGACAATTTTCTGATGTTCAGAACAGACAACTAAGCATACACTTTAGGTAGTTGGCTGGACCTTTTTGACCGATCTATGACATGTATGTGGATTTTTAAAGGGAATTGTGACTATGAAAAAACAAACATTTGAATATTTTATATGTTTTCATCGGTCACGGTCTGGGTGTTCAGACCTGATTGATGGTTATAGCCAGGAGAAGGGCTTTTCTTAGCATTTTACTCCCCAGCTTCCTGCCTCGTCGCAGGAGGTTGAAGTGCTTAGCTGAGGGCTTCTGTGGGCCTTATGGAATGATCATTCAGGGTATAAACACTCAGACATTGGTAGATTAAAACTTTTGACATGTCTCTAGTAGTGGTGAGAGAACCTGTCAAAATGTTTGCCTTCGGCGACATTATCCAAACCCGAACACCTTAGTGTTCAATTTCTCTTGGCTGCAGTAGTTGGTTGCTGATTACCTAGGGCTGCCAGGAAAAGATGGATACAGCCATAGGCATAGCCATTCTTCTGCCGTGCGGATCATTTTGCCAAACCCGAAAATTTTGACAGGTTCACTTAAAGCGACTCTGTACCCACAATCTGTCCCCCCCAAACCACTTGTACCTTCGGATAGCTGCTTTTAATCCAAGATCTGTCCTGGGGTCCGTTCGGCAGGGGATGCAGTTAGTGTCATAAAAACAACTTTTAATCCAGCAGCACTGTGTCTAACGGCCGGGGCTTACATTTGTATATGCATTAGGCTGGGACCACCTCTCTGTCTTTCCTCACCCTCCTCATCATTAGGAATGCTCCAGAAACATTTACTGCTGTTTGAGCTTTGCACAGGTGTATTAACGATCCAGCCCATGTTCATTATGCACACAGGTGGGGAATAGGAAGCAATCTGCCTGGAGCATTCCTAATGATGAGGAGGGTGGGGAGGAAGGACAGAGAGGGTGTGCCAGCCTAATGCATATACAAATGTAAGCCCCGGCCGTTAGACACAGCGCTGCCGGATTAAAAGTTGTTTTTATGACAATAAATGCATCACCTGCCGAACGGACCCCAGGACAGATCTTGTATTAAAAGCAGCTATCTGAAGGTACAAGTTGTTTGGGGGGGGTCAGATTGTGGGCACAGAGTCACTTTAAAGGGGTTATCCAGTGCTACAAAAACATGGCCACTTTTCCCCCTCTCTTGTCTCCAGATTGGGTGGGGTTTAAAACTCAGTTCTATTGAAGTAAATGGAGCTTAATTGCCCACATAATTTATATAGAATAAGGAAAGGAGTTCAAAGGGTCTTCTGGGCCCATTGACAAAGCTGAGTCAGCCAAAACATACTTGCCCTTCTCCTCACATCTGATCCAGCGAGTAAACAAAGGGGTTAGTATTTTTTTGCATGTGGTAAAGGTGCGAGGTTCTTCTAATTGATGACTGATATTAAACTCCTGTGTTCTCCCCATCAGCGCTTCACTGCCATGCAAGAGCTGCAGCTGCTGGAGATTCTCTGCAACTACTTCCAAGACCAAACCAAGGAGCCAGTGCGCCAGGTCATCTTTTCCTCGCTGTTTAGTCCGCAGGGCAATAAGGCAGATGAGCAGCGTATGGCTCTCCTGGGGAAGTTGACATCCATGGCGGTGGCAGTATGCAGGGTGCCAGTGCTGGAATGTGCTGCATCTTGGCTCCAGGTAGGAATTAGTGATATGAGTTGTTTGTAATGATTAAAGGGGTTATCCAGCGCTACAAAAAAATGGCCACTTTTCCCCCTCTCTTGTCTCCAGATTGGGTGGGGTTTAAAACTCTTCTATTGAAGTAAATGGAGCTTAATTGCAGACCTTGTCTCCAGACCTGGAGACAAGAGAGGGGGAAAAGTGGCCATGTTTTTGTAGTGCTGGATAACCCCTTTAAATTATGATAGTTCCTCCTTATTGTATCATTTTAATGGAAAGCAATATAATCCATCCCAGAGCGTTACATTGGGATTAAAGAGAACCAATCACCTAAATGTAACTGTCCCTATTATGAAAGTATATCTCTCCCTAAGTCTATTCATGAAGATACAGACTGCATTTGCAGTCTGTATCTTTATACTTTACCTGATCCTCTGTTCCCTGGCTGTTCCGGTGGGCGCCGCCATCTTGATGACTTCACTTGCGTTCCAGCGGTGCGTTCCAGCGTGACGTCATCAAGATGGCGCCGCCGCCGGAACAGCCAGGGAACAGAGAATCGGGTAAAGTATAAAGATACAGACTGCAAAGGCAGTCTGTATCTTCATAGATAGACTTCATGAAGATACAGACTGTATTTGCAGTCTGTATCTTTATACTTTACCTATCCTCTGCTTCAGTGCCGCACGGCCGGGCGCCGCCATCTTGATTACGGGCCTTGCGTTCCACCGCTGGAACGCAAGTGACGTAATCAAGATGGCGGCGCCGGCCTTGCTGCACCGAAGAAGAGGATAGGTAAAGTATAAAGATACAGACTGCAGAGGCAGTCTGTATCTTCATAAATAGATTAGAGAAGAGGGACTAGAAAATACACAGCGATCTTGCGCTGTATAGCGCGAGATCACTGTGTATTAACGGAGCGGCGGGCAAAGGATCATGGGAACCTTTCCTGCCGCTCTGCATGACGGGAGTTTCCTGTCTCGCGCCGGCTCTTTTGAAAAGAGCCGGCTCCATACAGGAAAGTAAAAAGTGAATAATTAAAAAACGTGGCAATAAAAATAATGAATTATATTTACAAATGTCAATAAAATGTTGATTTACATCTAATTAGGGAATAAAAATTTTTTAACTTTCGTCCATGATTGGTTCTCTTTAAAGAGTTACAGGACAACCTATAAATTCTGTGGTCATCCATATATATCTGATTGCTGTCAGTGAGCGGAATCAGAAAGCAGAGGAAGTTGCATACTTTTCCACATTGTGCATTGTTTTACCATTTTGATGATTCTGCTGTTCCCTCCGATGCAGCGGACCCCCGCCATATACTGTGTACGTTTGGCAAAGGCTCTGGTGGGGGACTACTGTGGCTTGGTTCCAGGCTCTATCCAGACCCTTAAGCAGATCTTTAACGTCAGCCCGCGCTTTTGCTGCCAGTTCATCACTGCGGTCGCTGTCCTGTATGATATGTCTACAGGTAAGAAGTCTCCTGGCTCATAGTTCGCATTCAATGATGGATAAAACTCTACTGAATCCATTCTCTCCTCTAAACTCTTTCAGAGGAGCTCATTCCTTCTCATGATCTCCTGGAAATGATTGTGTCCTGGATTTTCGAAGACCCTCGTCTCATTCTGATCACGTTCCTTAACACCCCAATTACGGCCAACCTGCCTATTGGTTACTTGGACTTCTCCCCGTTGATGGGTTTGGTGCGGTGGTGTGTGATAGCTCCTCTGGCCTATAGACGTAAGAAAAAGGCGGCTGGTGGCGGTCCTATTGTGGAAGACCAGAACCTTTACTCTAAGCTACATCTAAGCGTATTGCAAGGCCTCATGGTCCTGCAGACCCACCTGACCGAGAAGAGCTTGTATGGCCGCCTCGCACTTATCCTGTTTGAGCAGCTTGTGCCTCTGGTGGAAGAGCTGGGACAACTCTGCGAGGAGCTTAACCCACTGAATGCTGAACAAGAGATGGAACTGGCATTAGATCGGCTGGCACAAGCCCTACAAGTTTCCATGGCGACAGGAGCATTACTTTGCACCCGGGGTAAATTTTAGAATAGATACATCTCAGGTCCATAAAGCAAGGATTGCATGGAATGATCTGGTTGCCTGCATTGTTACAGATGTTCCTGTTCACACATCACAGTTTTGTTGTGGGTGCGCAGCATAATACTATAATACTAGAGAAGACATGGAGCAAGTGCCATTCACCAAAAGTCCTTTATAGTCTTTGGTGTAATTGAAGGTGTTAAAAGTCAGAACCGATTTGATGCCATATAAGTTCTACAAAATTAAATGTATCCCCATAGATCTTGACATTTTAACTTTTTTTTTTTTTCCCCCCTCTCTGTTTTAGATGACCTGAGAACCCTCTGCGCAAGACTTCCTCATAACAAGTAAGGGCTTTATGTGTTCTTTGTTGGCTACTGACTGATGCTTTAAAGGCGAAGTTGGGGGTGGGGGAACATACAAAAGAGGTCATACTTACCTGTCCCGGTGCCCTTGCATCTCCACGTGCTGCTGTTGCACCTTAACCAGCTGTCGTCTTACCTCACGTCCGGCTACCTCATGACCCGCCTGACAGATGCCTGCTCAGCCAATGAGTGTCCGGGGCGGGACACCGCTACAGTCACTGATTGGCAGAGCGGGCTAAATATCACCCACTTGTGATCTGTCAGCTGGGTTGTGGTGTACCCGGGAGAAGATGAGACGTGGTGGGTTATGAGAGCCTGCTTATGCTGCACACTGCAGACATGGAGACTCAATGCCTTTGATGCATTCGAACAATCGAACTACCTGAGTTGTACTCATATCTGTTTGATGCTTACCCCCCCCCCCCCCTCCCCTTATACATATACACCCTCCTCCTGGCTGACAATGCTGGTGTTGTGACAGGAGTATAAGCCACTGCCAGACACCTCTGGGGGGTAGAGGTATACATATTTTGGATAAGTTCTTAGTTTTGTATTTTTATCCTCTAAAATACTCCATTAACCCCCAATGTTTTTTGTTCCTCCTCCCAGCTTAATGCAGTTGGTGGTGTCCGGTCCAGTACAGCCGCAGCCTGCTCACCCGACTCTGAACACCGCCTACTACCCTCACATCCATACACCGCCTCTGGGTTACCCCACACTCCCTGCTCATGCGGCATTACCTGCACATACGGCATTGCCCACTCATGCTGCTCTTCCTGCACACACCGCCCTCCCCGCTCATACTACTCTACCTGGTCATGCAGCGTTGCCCGCTCATACAGCACTCCCCACACATCCTGCCCTACCAGCCCATGCGGCGCTCCCAGCACACCCCGCACTACCAGGGCATCCTGTGCAGACATTCATGCCTGGCATGACTTTTCCTTTTCGACCAATGCGTTGATTATCTCTACAACGTTCCAGAGATGGACTTACAGACGCGGAGGATAGCTGAATGTGAAGATGCTTCGGGGATGAGCCGATCTTTCATAGTCCAGGATAGCATCGCACATAGAGGAACCCTGGGCTGCTTGTTCTAGTACATCAGGACCAGGCGCGGTTTCATTGTTCAGGCTCGTTCTCACTATTTGGACTGTCAGAAAAAACAACATTCACTTTTTTATGCAGGGAAAAACCTCATTCTCTAAGAGCAGTGGTTGCTCTCAGGGCATGCTGAGAATTGTAGTTCCACAACAGCTGGAGAGCAATCATTTGATCCAGCAGTTTTATGAACTATGCTAGCTACATGAGGAGGTGCCAGCGGTGCAGACTGATACGCCACCAGCATATGGTATCAGACTCTGCTCGGGGTGAAAAGCACAGCCGTAAAGTTGTCACTGGAGTACATGCTTCTTCTTAAAGGGATTGTCCATCCTTATATAATTAATGGCTTCATCGATCAGAAGATTTCATTAACCGTCACATCCCTGCAGTTGCTGTCCTATCAGTGTGACTGACCTGCGCCTCCGCTACTGATAATACAGAGAGGACAAACACCAAAGAGGCTGTAACGTTCACCAATACTTGCTACTAGGATAGGCCATCAGTTCTATAGGGCTGGATAACTCCTTTAAGATCCATTTTTTTTCTTTTCTCCTCTCTATATATAAAGCAATAAAGTCAATAATTATTAGATACCCCGGAACCCATCCTCCCCGTAGTGTCATTCTCATCCATGTGCACAGGTCTACAATGTACACACCTGTTATATGGCAGAATAGTTCCATCTCTTGTGCCCCCTTCCCTGTTTTTGTATGAATGTTAGAACTGTGTGGAAACAACCAATGAGCTGGTATCATGCACCGATACCTCTAATATTACAGCCCCCTTGTTTCTATACTCAGGTAGGGGTCTGCTGCTCTATATGTACCACCTTCTCTATGGGGAAACATACAGCAGGTGGGGGAGATTTATCAAACATGGTGTAAGGTGAAACTGGCTCAGTTGCCCCTAGCAACCAATCAGATTCCACCTTTCATTTTTCAAAGAGTCTGTAAGTAAGGTGGAATCTGATTGGTTGCTAGGGGCAACTGAGCCAGTTTCACCTTACACCATGTTTGATAAATCTCCCACTATAGTACATTACTGCAGAATGGAGGATAGAGTTAGGGTCCTATTACACGGAGCGATTTTTAACGATAAACGATCGCAAACGAGATTATCGTTAACCTAAAATCGTTCACCATATTAAACAGAACGATAATCGTTAGTTACGATTGTTACTATGATCATTACTAAGATCATTTATTCCTTCTGCAAAACAATGAACAATGTGCTATTACACTGAACGATTAGTGAACAAATGCGGAACTTGAGTGAATGAATGTAGAATTACAGCGAACGATTAACGATAATTTTAGGACCAGATCTAAGGGTCCATTTACACAGAAAGATTATCTGACAGATTATCTGCCAAAAATTTGAAGCCAAAGCCAGAAACAAACTAAACAGATCAGGTCATAAAGGAAAGCCTGAGATTTCTCCTCTTTTCAAGTCTATTCCTGGCTTTGGCTTCAAATCTTCGGCATATCATCTTTCTGTGTTAATGCACCCTAAATCAACGATTAACGACATGCGAATAATTTTTCGATTGTTGCCTGCAATTACACAGAACAATTATAGTTTAAATTAGAACGTTATAACGATTTTTTGCACGATAATCGTCCCGTGTAATAGGGCCCTTAGTCATGCTGCGGACACGGCACCACCAGAAGCCTATAGATATTAGCGGAGTACCATCTTCCACCAGCCCTGATAACTGGTTCAGTATGCGGATGGCGATCCTATGAAGAATTAAGTGGATACTTTGTATAGCATGGAAAAATGGATGCTGCGTCTGAAAATTTCAGATGCCGTATTAAGATTTAATTTTATTATGGACAGTGCGGGAGATTTATCAAACTGGTGGAAAGTAGAATTGTCTTAGTTGCCCCTAGCAACCAATCAGATTCCACTTTTCATTCCTCACAGAGTCTGAAAAATGAAGGGTGGAATCTGATTGGTTGCCAGGGGCAACTAAGCCAATTCTACTTTACATCAGTTAGATAAATCTCCCCCAATGTGTTTTGAGGGGAACCCTCTTCATGGAACAGGCTGTCAGTAAATTTTGAGTAAATTTTTTTGTAGCAGGTACATCACTTTTTTTATTTTATTTTATTTTTTTACACAAACAGACTGGCACAGGGATGCCGGTGCTGCTGTCCATTTTTTGAACCACTGCCTGATTCCTGTCCGGTATGGAACACTGGAGAAGAGCCCACTGGCCCCCAGTGTGATGATCTTCTCTCCGGGAGGAGGTTTTGTCACACTGGGGGCTGGCCGGTCTGCCCCAAGTGCTTTATACCCAACGGGTGCCGGTAATAGACCACCGGCACTGCACGCGGTAACAAAATAGGACTGTGTTACCGGCATCCCTGCACCGGTCTGTGTGTGGGAAAAAAACAAAATAGTAATGTACCTAGTTGTATATTCGCTTTAAAAAAAAAAGTTTGAAATCCAGTGTGTGAGGTATAAGGGCATGTTCACATGTATAATCTGGTGCGGAAAATCCACAGTGTATTTTACTACCCATTGACTTTAATGACTGATGCAGATTCACAGTGGACCCATTAGAAGAGTACAGCAGCACCAAAAATTTTAAATAGTGCCCTTATATAAAACATAATAATCTTATTCTCCCCTCCCCACACTACTTTATCGGTGTCTGGGTCTCCTGCTGGTCAGACGCATCTCAGCAGTGACAGCCTCCTCACTGACTGAGATGGGAGAGCGCCATGGCCAGTCATAGGCTGTCAGTGCCTGCGGTCAGCACCAGGAAAGGTTTTTGCATAAGTGCAGCGCTATCTAAAAATTTTAAGTGCTGGAGTACCCCTTTAAAGTTGTGGGTAGCAAAATCTGCAGTGGATTATGTATGTGTGAACATAACGGTGTCAATATTTCAGGTTAGTGAGCAGCAGATCTCTACCTGTGTGTAAGGATAAAGGCGCCTGGAATAAAGCCTATGGCGCTGTGAGGTATTAATATATAATACCAGTTTCTTGGTGGTTTTCACACAGCCATAAGTGGTATCCACAGTGAGGGCGGGTTCACACTGAGGAATTCTCGCGGATGAATTCCGTCGCTAGAACGCGCCATTCCGACGGCTCCATAGACACCATTCTATGGGCCGGCTGATTCCGCTATCCACCAAAAGAATTGAGGTGTCAATTCTTTTGGCAGAATGCGGAATCTGGCCGTGCATAGAATCGTGTTTATGGCACAGGTGGAGAGGCACGCGGCCGTGAGCGCGTACAGGTAACAGAATTCTGCAGAATTTATCCGCCAGAATTCCTCAGTGGGAACCTGTCCTAATAGATGTAGGTCATCCCAGTGGGTCTAATCTGCTTCTGAAAATGTGCTTCATAGTGGGGTTGGTGGACGTCATGCGAGTCATGACCACAGCGGACATTATGGACGCCCTCCTGCACTGATGGTGGAGTCATGGAGGAAAGACCACCTCATGCCTTGTCTGTCTCTGGGCTGGAGCTGCCTGAGTGACGGCTCTACCCTGGTCTGGGGTTCCACTATAGATCGACACTTCTTCATCAGACCCCAACTTTTTGAAGTGATGATGTCCAATAGAGATGAGCACAACTCAAGCAGGCAAACAATGATCATTTGGCATTTCAGTACTGGAGACCAAGGGTCCTATCACACAAAGCGATTTTTAACGACTGACGATAAACGATCGCAAACGAGATTATTTATCGTTAACCTGAAATCGTTCACCATATTACACAGAACGATAATCGTTAGATACATTAGATCGTTATTGCAATCGTTACTATGATCGTTTATTTCTTCTGATCCCGGCAAAACAATGTGCGATTACACTGAACGATTAGTGAAAAAATGCGGAACTTAAGCGAACGAACGTGGAATTACAGCGAACGATTAACGATAATTTTAGGTCCAGATCTAAATCATACGACATACGAATGATTTTTCGATCGTTGCCTGCAATTACACTGAACGATTGTTTAAATTCGAACGATATACCGATTTTTCGCACGATAATCGTCCCGTGTAATAGGGCCCTAAAGAAGTTGGAGTTTATGGAGTCCTAGAAAACATGAACACTGCCATAGGTGGGATCCATGTTTTTCCCTGGCAGCACTAGGGTGACATCTAACTTCTGCAGCAGCGGGAAATGAAATGCTGAGCATTTGGGTTTATAAAATGTTGCTGAAGGCGAGCAGTTTAGCAGTTTGATGGATTTGCTCCACACTAATCCAGACTGTGTGTGACCCCTATTCTGATCCAATTGGGGGGGGGGGGGGGGGGGGTTGGGTGGCTTGCTCACGGACAGGACTCTGCAGAATCATTTATTGGGGTGCGTTCACACATAACGGATCTGCAAATCCGCCGCGGATCCCTTGCCTGTCATTTTCAGTGATAATACATACTTGCAAGTATGTAAGTGACAGCCCCATTAACCCCCCGGCAGCCTGGTACATACATTACCGGCTCCATGCTCCGGCTTGCCTTGGGGGCTCCCAGCATCTGGATGTCCCGCTCAGCCAAATAGTGGCTGCAGCAGGGCAGCGCACTGATTGGCTGAGCTGGACGCCCAGACGGAAGCTGCCGGAGTGAGGAGTCGGTAATGTATGTACGGGCTGCCGGGGGAGTTAAAGGGGTTGTCCAGCAAAAATCTTTTTCTTTCAAATCAACTGGTGTCAGAAAGTTATATAGATTTGTAATTTACTTCTATTAAAAAATCTCAAGTCTTCCAGGACTTATCAGCTGCTGTATGCCCTGCAGGAAGTGCTGTTTTATTTTCAGTCTGACATCTCTGGCTAAGACAGGAACTCGGTTTTCTCAGTTTTCTATGAGTCCCCATAGAAAACCTCTCCTGCTCTGGACAGTTCCTGACATGGACAGAGGTGGCAGCAGAGAGCACTGTGTCAGACTGGAGAGAATACACCACTTCCTGCAGGACATACAGCAGCTGATAAGTACGGGAAACCTGGAGATTTCTTTAATTAAAATTACAAATCTATATAACTTTCTGATATCAGTTGATTTGAAAGAAAAAGATTTTCGCTGGATAATCCCTTTAAGCGGGAAGTCAAATTCCAATCATTCTGGTTCTGAGAACGTCGCAGAACACGAACAGTTCGGTAAGTTCGCTTAACCTTAGAGGAAACAGCCTGACATGTATAAATCAAATCATCTTATTGTCCCTAATAAAAAAAATATATATATTTGGTATGACCAGAGCTATACATTATACTGTTCATGTTTTAAACAAAGAACGCACAGTGTGAACGCTGCCTTAATAATAAGTCAGGAATCCTACTCGCGCTTCAGATCACTTGTCCCTAATCTGTGTTGCAAAACTACAACTCCCATGATTCCCTCCGCCAGCGCTGGGCGGGGGGATAACACACACATCCATATCCCACTCTGCAATCATTACAACGCTCAGAACGTTACGGGGTCGCGCATGCGCGCTGCCCTCGCTGACGGCCGTTGTTGCTATGGAGATCGGGCCGTGGACGCGCGCGGGGGGGGGGAGGAAGCTGGGACGCTCGCGAACGTGACGAGGGAGGAAATCGCCTTCCTGTTCCTGTGTACTGGTGACAGCAAAACAACGGGGGAGCCGCGGCGCCGTCACACCGGAAGTACCGGGAGGAAGGTGAGCCCCGGGGGCACACGGCGCAGCCTGGGGGGGTCCTAGTGAGCGCGCAACACAATGCAAGGAATCCGGGCTATCTGTGGGGCCCTTTAAGGGGGTACTCCAAAGCCACAGGTCAGCTGACTGAGCCGCCTTCCCAGAACCCCCCTTGTTGGCCACTCTTTGTATATACATCGTTGACCTTCATGCATTCCCATAGGGGCCCCTTTTAATTGTACCGATACAGATCTATAGATCACATGACCCCTCTTATGTATTTATAAAGGAACCCTTAAAGAGATATTACCATATTATACCGTGATCAGACATCGCTCAGATATGGCGTTACATTATGATGAGTGGGGGCCCGACCTCTGAGAATGAGGGGATTCCACTGTGGCCCCTTCATTGTTATATATTCCCCAGTCACAGCGCCCCTCTGGATGTCCAGGGTATTGCGGCGTTACCCTAATGAAGTGAATGGGGGCCTGTTACATTTTCCTGCATAGTTGGGTGGGAAAAGCAGTGCTGTATAGGGAGAACACAGAATACTGTATCCCCTTTATTCTTACAGGTCAGACCTCTACCGGTTGGGATCTGATGCTACTGTCACTTTAAGAGATGAGCCTACCTCTTAAAGAGGATGTACCACCAGGTACATCCTCTTTAATCTGAACCCACAGATCGAACAGCGCCGGCACGGGGAAGCCGGTGCCGCAGTCCGTTTTTCGGACCGGCCTGGTTCACGTGCACGGCGTCGGTGCTCAAGCACTGGAGGTAGGCCAACCCGCCCCAGTGGGAGGGAATTCCCTCCCCTCTATGACGCAGCTCCATTCATTCTAAGGGAGCCGCGTCATACAGGGGCGGGAATTCCCTCCCATTGGGGGCAGCCCTGCCCACCTCCAGTGCTTGAGCACCGGCCGGTTTCGGTGCATAGAACGGCGCCGTGCACGGGAACCGGGCCATGGTGCTAAAAACGGACGGCGGCACCGGCTTCCCCGTGACGGCGCCGTTCGATCCGTGGGTTAAAAGAGGTACTCCAGGTTGTGGTTATTTTGAGGCTATGGCAGGGGAAGGGGTTGAAATAGAGGCCGCTGGTCACTTACATCCCCGGTTCCAGCATGGGGCGGCGCAATCCGGGACTCTGCGCTGGAACTGGGGATGTAAGTGACCAGCGGCCTCTATTTCCACCCCTACCCCTGCCATACCCTAAAAATAACCCCAGCCCGGAGTACCCCTTTAAGGCTCTATTACATGGCCCAATGAGATGTGGGGCTGACCAGTGATAACAGGTCAGAATGGCACTATTAGCCATCAAATGACCTGGGTGTTCAGCCAATATATACCCTGTGTATGTTGGCCCTTAGGCCGCATTCACACGTTCCGTGAAGTTGTCCGAGCGTGCGGACACATTTATAGCCCATTGCTTTGTATTGGGCTATTAATATGGTTAGTGTTTTCACAGATTTCCAATCCGTTCCGTTTAAGACTAGGATATGTCATGGAACGAAAGCACGGCATGGATTCCTCTATAGGAATCAACATAGAAATGTGATATCCAGGTTCATCTGGATGGGATGTCATCAATGTCATTTAAAATGCTTGAAACAGATCCGTGAAAAACACGGATACGAATGTTAACACGGACAATTTAACACGGATCATGAAGGTAGCTAGCGGACTACATCCACAGACCAGGAAAAACACTGAATATGTGATGCAGCCTTAGGGCACCTCTAAGAAAGGGCAAATACTTGGGGGTCAATAGAAAGATAAAGGTTCAGCAGAGTTCTGCCCACATATAGAGCCCAGTTAGGTGTGAGTGGCAGCACGTATGCTTGGCTGCTCCTCCATCCATCCTCTATGGGACTGACAAACAGTTCTGTAGTCCCATAGACTTCCCAGCAGTTGGACCCCCACCAACCAGCTAGTTACCCCCTGCCCTGTAGATAGATCTTGGGACAACCCATATAAAACATGCAGATTTTTCATTCAAGTGTCACTCTCGATACTTACTGTATCCAGGTCCAGTCTCCTGAAGGCAGCTATATAATAGCTATATTTACTTGTATCCAGGTCCAGTCTCCTGAAGACCACTATATAACAGCTATACTTACCTGTATCCAGGTCCAGTCTCCTGAAGGCAGATTTGTGCTGGTTGGAAAAAAAGAGACTAAACGCAGGAATTCCGTCCAGTACACAGAGTCACAGCTCAATATGTCCGTCAATCACATGACTGCCTTCTCTCTGTGAGCGCTCAGATGGCCTGGGATACACAGGACTTCCTGTTTTCTGACTGTTTCCTGTATTTGAGAAAAAGAGTCAGAAAACAGGAAGTGCCGTGTTCTCCATTAAAACTAACCAAAAAAAATGTAAATTACAAACTTGCTTTATATCACATCTACTGCTGATTTAGATTTTAAAAGTTATAACGACAGGTGCACTTTAAGCCTCCCCTATATAATACATGTCACCATTAGAACAAACATTAATTGGGAAGCTGGCTGTGTCAGTAGCGCTGCAGCCGCCTCGCAGTGTAGCAAAATGAGTGGGGATAAATCAATCACTGCTTGCTCTGCTACACTGCGAGGCGGCTGCAGCGCTACTGACACAGCCAGTACAAGGGGCAAATGTAAAACACATTGAAATAAGTATCCACTGACATCCGTGATCCCCAACCTGTTGCTGTCAGTGCATGGTGGGAACTGTAGTTTTACAACCGCTAGAGCAGTGGTCTCAAACTCAATTTACCCGGGGGCTGCTGGAGGTAGAGTCTGGGTGAGGCTGGGCCGCATCAGGGTTTCCACAAGAAAAGCTCTTACAAAAACATTCCAATGTCATCAAATGGTTTCTCTCCCCCATCCCCATGCTTCTCTCCCACTTGCTTTTCTCTGCTGTTTCTCTCCCCCATCCCCATGTTTCTCCCCCCGTTTCTCTCCCCCATCCCCATGTTTCTCTCCCCCCTGCTTCTCTCCCCTGTTTCTCCCCCATCCCCATGTTTCTCTCTCCCATCCCCATGTCCCCCCCCCCCCCTGCTTCTCTCCCCATGTTTCTCTCCCCCATCCCCATGTTTCTCTCCCCCCCGCTTCTCTCCCCTGTTTCTCCCCCATCCCCATGTTTCTCTCTCCCATCCCCATGTCCCCTCCCCTGCTTCTCTTCCCAGGTTTCTCTCCCCCATCCCCATGTTTCTCTCTCCCATCCCCATGCTTCCCCCCCCCCCCCCCTGCTTCTCTCCCCATGTTTCTCTCCCCCATCCCCAGGTTTCTCTCCCCCCTGCTTCTCTCCCCAGGTTTCTCTCCCCCATCCCCAGGTTTCTCTCCCCCATGCTTCTCTCCCTGTCTCTCCCCCCCTGTTTCTCCCCCATGCTTCTCTCCCCCATCCCCATGCTTCTCTCCCCCATCCTTTTCTCCCGTTTCTCTCCCCCCCCCTTCCTCCTCACCTCCTCCGAGATAGTCGCCGCTGCTGTCCGCCTCACCTACTGGCTGCCCGTAGGGCCCGGATGTGTTCCTCCAATGAGCGGAGACCGGGAGCGTGGTGCGCTGCGGCGGGCCGTAGCGCACACATTGATTGGATGCGTGCATCACGGCCCGCTGCAGCGCACCACGCTCCCGGTCTCCGCTGATTGGATAGGAGGAGCACATCCGGGCGCTACAGGCGGCCAGTAGGTGAGGCGGACAGCAGCAGCGGGGCGATCTGCGAGCCAGATGCGGCCATCAAATGAGCTGCATCTGGCTTGCAAGAGCGGGGCAGACGACATCCGGACTCCAGGGACAGCGCACACAACTGCAGCACATCACTCAGGGGCCCGCTGGGACCCGAAAGTGTCGTGCTGCCGTGTGCTGCAAACTAATAATGTGGGCGGCAGCATGGGCCCCCCGGAGCCTTGGGCCCCGGGCGGCCGCCCAAACCGCCCACATTATAATCCGCCACTATCAGTGACACAAACCGCACTTACAGTAAAGTTACCATTGAGGTGGGGGACGCCAGGGGCGGATTAACTTTACCATAGGCCCCGGGCTGTTCACCAAGCCTGGGCCCCCCCAGCCCACTGTAACTATGGCAGTACTAGCCTGGCATTCATAGTACAGGACAGATAATGTCATGATGTCCTGATTTGTGCAAAATTGCCATTAAAAAAACTGTGATTTTTTGCAAATCATGGCGGAAGTGTAGCCAGGAGACAGTACACCACTGAAAGTATAAGTCTTTTTGGGTGGTCATGGGCCCCTCAGGAGCTCAGGGCCCCGGCCTGCCGCCCAAAACGCCCCTATTATAATCCACTACTGGGGGCTGCAAACTAGTTTCCCGCGGGCCGCGAGTTTGAGGCCCCTGTGTGAGAGGACACTGACTTACATTGTACTGCGCCATCTTGCAGAATATTACTGCGGCTTCCATAACTGAAACTAAACTGCAATATGTCATCTATCTATCTATCTATCTATCTATCTATCTATCTATCTATCTATCTATCTATCTATCTATCTATTTATCTATCTATCCATCCATCTATCCATCCCATTGCTCCTCCCGGGAGGTGCTATTAGATTATTAGGGGACATTATATGTATTATGACATGGAGCCCATTGTCCATATACTGTCAGTAATAACCCTCACTATGTCTTTAGCTGATGGAGTGCCTGTAAACAGTGTCGGAGCTCAGGGCTCATCCAGAAGACGCCAGTCTGAGGCCCCGCTGCTCCAGAAACAAGGTGAGGCTGTGTGCTGTGATGCAGTCCTATAACCCGCTGCCTCCATATCTCTACTGTGTATAGCAGCGTCCTCCATCCTATGGCTCTCCAGCCAGTACAGAACTACAACTCCCACCTTGCCCTGGCAGCACCGATGCCAAACCAGTGCCAGGGAACGAGCTCCAGAAATCACAGCTGCCCACATAGTATCTGGGCACATACTTCAAGGATTTAGTGTCTGGGTAGACAAAGGTGGCGGCTCCTGGTTGGCACATTACACGAGACGGCTGTGACTGGCAGCGCACGGGTACCTGATACAGACGGCTGCTCTAGGGTTACAGTGGTGGATACAAGATACAGGAAGCCTAACCCAGCCAGCGTGTCTCAGCTGAAGATGGTAGCGTCTGCTCGGGGTGGGGGAGGGGTGCACCAGCCTGCGTCTTGGTCTCCCTATAGTATAGTTTCTTCCAGTTTCTTCTATTTGCAGTGTATTGTAGAGGCTGATACAGATAAAAATTTAAAGGGATATTACTATCTCCCATGGTTATCCTATCTTCCTACCTAACAGTGGTCTGACCACAGGGACCCCAACCAATCATGAGAATGAACAGCATGCACCATCTATGTGCAGCCCACCCCCTCCATTCATTCACTATGTAGCTTCTGAACATTGCAGAATAATTTTTGGGAGAATACCCCTTTAAGAATTTGGGAGTTTACACAGGTTATTGACTAGTCTATTAGGGCCCAGGCTGTAGGTTTGATTCAGTCGGTATCGGGTGTAAGTGACGCCTCTTCTGCCCTCCTGACAGGTGTGAATGAGCGAGGAGGGCACCCCCGCTGCTCTCGCTGACACGGTCCTGCGCTTCCTGTGCCATGATGACATAGACACAGTGAAGGAACTATGTGCCGACTGGTTCCCCATCGAGTAAGTGTGTTCCTGGAGAGCTGCCATCGCATTCGGTTAATAATCTACACCTATCTGACTAGTGATGTTCACCCACAGGTACCCGGATTCCTGGTACAGAGACATCACATCCAACAAGAAATTCTTCTCCCTGGCGGCCACCTACAATGGGCAAATAGTGGGCATGATTGTAGCCGAAATAAAGAGCAGGACCAAAGTGCACAAAGAGGTGAGGTGCCTGATCTCCATAGTTTTCTATCATCTCATTGTATGTACAGAAGCCAAGTCTAACTCTTCTGTGCTTCTAGGATGGGGACATCTTGGCATCCAGTTTCTCGAGCGACACACAAGTGGCGTATATACTGAGTCTGGGCGTGGTGAAGGAGTTCAGGAAACAGGGAATTGGTGAGACCCGCTGCATGACTATGGCTGCTATAGCTGATCACCGTCATAGTCAGTCATGTCCCCGATCATGGATTTTTATTTTTTACCAGGTTCCCTGCTGTTGGAAAGTCTGAAGAGTCATATCTCCAGCACCGCCCAGGACCTGTGCAAAGCGCTGTACCTGCACGTTCTCACCACCAACAGCAACGCCATTCGCTTTTATGAGAACCGACACTTCCATCAGCACCACTATCTGCCGTATTACTACTCCATCCGCGGGGTGCTACAAGATGCCTACACCTATGTGTTATACCTCAATGGAGGGCATCCGCCCTGGACTGTGATATATCCTTTACTGGACGTCGCTTGCAGCTTGCATCTACACAGATTTGTGAGGGTTTTCACGTCACATGACTTATAGGGTATTGTAAGATTTGTGTCACTGTCGTTTAAAATTTTTTTGCAGAAATCAATAGTACAGACGATTATAAAAAACTTTGTTACTGGGTTTATTAGCCGAAAAATGCATTTTTATCATGAAAATAGTTTGAAGCTCTCCCTCCTGTCTTCATTGTTCTCTATAGAGAGGAGAGATGAGGCTCCAAAACAGGACAACAAAGAGTTAATTTACAGCTACATCACCCGGCTATCTTCTCTGAAGTCAGCACTGACCTCTCTGACCACTGAATACCAGCTTTCATACAGCTCCCATTGTGTAATCCTTTGTTCGCTGGCGACTAATCTCCCCCCTCCCCCTTCCTCTCCATAGAACAGACAGGGACACGTCTGATGTAAACAAGACGTGATTTCCTGATAATGAGCAGTGAATGAGAGAGAGGAGGGGGGACCTGGGGAAAGTCTTTTTGAATGCAGATAATGGCATATTTACCTAATAAACCCAATTACAAAGTTTCTTAAAATCGCCTGTACTATTGATTTCTACAAATAAAATTTAAACGACTTTTGGCATATCATAGAGGTGTCAAAAGTTTTAATCGGTCAGGGTCTGGGTGCTGAGACCCCCTATAACAAGCAGGGAGAAGTGCTCAGGTAAGCACTTCTTTCTGCCGTCCCCTAATTGCAGAAATTCTATGCAGTGCTTCTCCTCACTCATTCTAACAGTCAATGGGGATGTGAGCACTCGGACCCCAACCAATCAAAACTTTTGACGTGTGTAAATAATAGCGACACTTTAAAGGGGGGATGGACCCACCTCATATTGCAACACTGTTCCATTCAAGTGAATGGGACCTCTGCAGGGGAAATGTCACTGCCACGGCTATTTCGTTATTAGGATAGACAGGGGTCCTGGAGGTCAGACGCTCACCAATCCTAAAGTGAAGGCATATTCTGCCCTTGTATATGGGTGATAGACATTGAATTATATTAGCATATCTTGTCTACCAACTAGGGGGACAGGCAACATAACATTTAACCACAGTCGGCCATATTTTCTCTCTCTCTCTCTCTCTCTCTATCTTCCTTAACGTTTCTTTACGGACTATCTTCAGCACCTGGGTTCGGCTCTGGCTGGTCTCAGCCCGTGTACTCTTCCACAGAGGATCTATCGCCAGGCTCACACTCTGCTGCGTAGTTTACTTCCCTGGTCCGGCATCTCTGCAAAGAGCGGCATTGAGTACAGTCGCACCATGTGACACCAGGTACGTCACGCCGACAAGCATAGTTGACATTACTCGGCTTAATGAATTGCTGTGGCTGGGAGACACGGACTGGTTTTACCATCTATAAATGGTGGCCATCATTGTGTTGGCTTCTTTCATTCTTGAAGGTTTTTTTTTTTTTTTTTTTAGTGTCATTCAAGACATGTTGAAGGTTTTTAGACTAGATTAGAAAAAGCCGCTTTCTTCCAGAAATCGTGACAACCCTGCCTGGAGGTCGTGTCTGGTATTGCAGGAGAACGTGACCCGGCTACAGTGTTGTGTGATGCTTGGTTATTGGTGTGTTCATTGAACTTCTCTTTTCTGATTTTCTGTTTTGTATCATTTCCGCTTCATTTTAGTGCTTTGTCTTCACTTTGAGCAAAGGTCAAGTTGTTGCAAGTATCACGAGGGCAGAAAATGATTTAGTTAAAGGAGTTATCCAGCCTTTAAGATTGCTGACTAGAGATGAGCGAGCTTGGTACTCGTTCAAGTATTAGGGTACTCGTTACTCGGACGAGCTTCTCGCAATACATGAGACAATGGCATCTTCCTTTTCCTGTAAGTTTGGGCAATTTCTCAGCCAATCATCATGCAGGAGAGGCTTTGGGAGCTCGTAGCATCACGTGGGAACCCTACATGTCGATAGCAGCGATTGGACTGGCCAGATCAGATGACCTGGGCATAGAAGAATCAGGTCCTGCGGTGCTCGCGTCAGACGCAGTCTGGAAGAGATTAGGGAGAGAGCTGCTGTCTGTCAGGGAGAGTGTTAGGCAGGGAGTTAGTTTGCGGTTAGGCAGGAATCTGCCACAAAGAACCCAACAGTCCTTCTAAGGGCTTAAAATTTTTAAAACTTATATATTTTTTTTGCTTCTTTAGACTGCTGGCTTGGACTTGTAGTGCAGCTGACAGTAGTCAATTTGTCCTGTTGCTGACATTCTCTTGGCTGGCTGGGATCTGTAGTTCAGCTCTACCTATCCTCAGTGTGTGGTGTCCTGTGCATGTGGTACTGCTCCTGCTGTTTCCTGTCTATTTCTGTGGTGTTTTCATCATTTTCTGAGGTTTTCAGGTTTTCAGGCAACCTTCCCTGTGCAGAGCTTTGGTCCCCTGCAAAAATGCTCGAGTTTCCCATTGACTTTAATGGAGTTCGTGGAGTATCGGGAAATATTTGTCTTGAGCACCCGAGCATTTTAGTAAGCGCTCATCTCTATTGCTGACTGATCCTCAGGATAGCTCATTAATCTTAGGGTATGTGCACACTGAGTAATCTAGATGGAAAGTCCGTCGTGTAATCCGTCCCTCCGCAAACGGGCGAGCGTGTCTCCACCCGTGTCATAGATTCCGCCCTCAAGTTCATTCTTTGGACGGAGGAAGGAATCTTCCCGTGCATAGAATGGAGTCTATGACACGGGCAGAGACGCGCGCGCCCGCTGCAGTCCTCGAGCGGGCGCAAGCTGGGAATTCCGCGACTGAGGTTCTGTCTGAATTCCTCAGTGTGCACATACCTATAGATTGTGGGCTGTGACTCCCAGCACCCCTGCAGGTCAGCTGTTTAAAGGGGCCATGGCATTCATGCAGCACCCATTTGCAGTTGCCATACTGCACCAAGTAGTGATTATGTAAGGATAACTGGTTAGTAGGGGTGCAGGGAGTTGGATCCCGACTAGTAATGAGCAAACCTACAGTAGGTTCGGATACACATTTACTTGAACTATCACCATTTTACTCCTGCAGTCTGGAAAACATGGATACAACCCTAGGCTGATAGTTTAATTCCTATTAGTAGGTTAAACAAATCTAACCACCTGATAGCCCCCTATTGTGCACAGGGCATCGATGAGGAAGGTATGTCTCTTACCTTCCTTCTCGCTGCCGTTCCTGTGCTGTTAGCAGTATAATCTTCGCTCTGGAGCACTGCCCCGCCCCCATAGCACCAAGCCCATCTGCTCCATTACTCTGCTGATTATCATTACAAGGAATTGGCTGGCTCGCGCTCAGGGGGCGGGGCAGTGCTCTGGACTGAGGGTTACAGCGAGGAGGAAGGTAAGGCTGGGTTCACACTGCGGTTTTGCAATCCGTTTTTTTTTTTTGCAAAAAACGGATGAAAAAAACGGATGCATTTGTGTGCATCCGTTTTTCCATTGACTTCCAGTGTAAAAAAAACGGATCAGTTTTTTTTTTTACGGACACAAAAACGTAGCTGACACTACTTTTTGTGTCCGTTAAAAAAAACGGATCCTTTTTGATCCATTTTTTTTTTTTTTCAATGGAAGTCAATGGAAAAAACAGATCAAAACGGATGCACACAAATGCATCCGTTTTTAGAAAAAACAGATTGTAAAAACGCAGTGTGAACCCAGCCTAAGAGACATACCTTCATTCTCAGCCCCCTTTGGGGGCTGTCAGTATGTTAGACTAGTGAGAAGTTTTCACTGGTCAGGGTGTGAGTGAGTGTTCAGATCCCCACTGATGTCTAGATAGAGCTGGGAGAAGCATTTAGCTGATTGCGTCTCCCTGCTTTTTCTTTCTTGCTGCATGATATTCTCCATTAAGTTTATAGCGCTCATCTAGTGCAGCAAGCAGAGATTGAAATTCAAACTTGTGACCTGTCCAGGCGACACATCCAAAGTTTTTTGCTTTTTTTTTTTTTTTAATGACAGGGACACTTAAGCGTTAATGTGTTATTGCATTAGATACTTCATAAACCTCTGAGCACATGGACCTTTACCCCTCCTGACATCATAGGCACCCTGCCTCTATTCCTGGGGAGACTGAGAGCTATGGAAACAGCCACTCTTACTGGAAAATCCCTTTAACTTTATCCATTCGACATTGTGGAACAACATGTGCAGCTCTGTGAGAGTAATGGAAACAGCCGAGCGAGCTGAATGTGCACGATCGCTGTCTCGATGCTTAATGATTTTTCCATTTTCTTAGCAGTTTTAAGCCACAACATGGCGGCACCTCTCCATGTCTGCACGCCGGCCGCTAGAGGAGCGACGCCATCCAACAGCTTCCATCACAGGATACAGGGTCTGCTACAGCTCCCGCTCTCTCAGCCCGCCAGGATCCACCCGGCACCTGCACACAACTCTTATTTACAGGAGCTTACCATGGGATCTCTTCGTAAGTTCCGGCTGCTGCTATAACCCCAATGGTTTCCTAAGAAACTCGCAAACCAGATCCCGTTCTCTCCGGCGACACAGGAAGCAGCCCACGTTCTGCCCTCTTTTTGGAGCTGCATGTTTAATTATTTTTTTTTTTAAATACTTTCCTTTTGCGTTGTTGGTGTCTACATGGTGCAGAGTTTGACCTTTATGGCGGTGGGCGAAGGAGGCGGCGAAGGCCACGCAGAACTATGCAGCGGTTTATAAGGCCTCTGCTATGTAGAGGACAGAATCGCCTTTCCTTTCCCATTCACGTCTTCCTTATGTGTTGTGTGTGTGTGTGGCACAAGGAGCGCACGGTGTGACCCATACTGACGTTATCATACAGGTTCCGGTACAGCGCCGGTGCCCGATTCTGGGGTGGCCCGTGTTTAATTGGGTTCCTATCTGCACGACGCGGAGCAAGGTGGTTTCCGTTAACATGTGTCATATGAGTGAAGTTGGAATCCGATGCCAAGCTACTGAAGCGTTGGTAAAGATAGAAGCCGTTGTTTTTCCATAGCCAATGGCTATGAATCCTCCTCCTGTCCATGGTCTGGTTGCTGCCCAACTTTCTTGCCCTCCGTTCAGTTATTTGGGACGAACACCTAAGACAGACTAGTTGCTAAGGACACACTGCTCGACGACTGTTGTTAGGCACGGTGTCCATAGCAACCAGATATGACACAGCTGTTCAGTTTAAAGCTGGCAGGGCACAGTATAAGGCAGATGGCAGTAGTCATATCATGCCAGTCCCCGGCCCGGCCTGTGCTGTTAATCAGAGAAGCCTCGGTTTCTGTGTAATCCATAGGATTACATTTCCTACCATATGTCAGCCGTCATAGTTCCAGCATTTTGTGACTTTTTTTTTTTTTTTTTTTGCTTTTTCACAAATTTTTTTTTTTTTCCTTTTACGCTAGGACTGAATTTGCACTTGTCTATGTACATACATTGCTCATATATACATATACTATGTGTAGGATCAATACAGTGTCTGTTACACTAAATCATGCTCCTGGTATTATCTCATGTCAGGGCTCCTGCCCTGCCTGGTCCTCGGGGGTCATAGGCAGTGAGCAGACCAGGGTCCCCTTCTCTCCTGAGGGCCAAAACATGGCACCATTATAGGAAACCCACTTTGATCTCTTAGCTCTGGGTTCCTCTCTCTCTCCTCTGTATGTCCTCTGCTCACCAGTGTACCTTTTGCCAAAAAAGCTTTGTAGGCCAAATGATAGCAAATTCCCCAATTTTAACCCCTACCATTATGTAGCTTTTAAGTGAAAACTACAAAGCTGAGGACAGTCGATAATGGAAAGGGTTAACATATATAGGTAAGGTCTCTTCTAAGGGCACCTATACGCCTTTATTAGCTTTGGATGTGAACCAGGACTTGCCAATACTGGGCATACACATTAGATGCTGCTGATCGTAGCAGGATCAGCTGATAATGCAAGGTTGGGCTCAGCCTAGTCTTTAGACTGCCGTACCCACCACTGGTATAAGGTGCATGGTTTTTTCCTGACCATCCACTGACTGATGATGTCGGTGGAGATAGGGGGTCGTGCATGAAAAAAAATCACATGATGGATTCAGGCAGAGCTAAGCCGCAGCCAGAGCTTTCTCAGCTTGCTTCCCTCTAAATAGAACAGAGGATCATTTGACGTTCTTGTGTATGGGGAGAATGGGGGGCAGATCTGGAAAGATAACTGATAGCCGAACGATTGTCGGCTATTGAAGTTGTATGGCCGCCTGAGCAAAACTGATGCAAATGGGTCACTCATCTTCTTACATCCGTTACCTTATGCTTCAGCGTAACACTGTATGTACGCTTGTTTACAAGATTTTTTTTTAATGGAAAATGAAAAAAAAAGTGCTTGCAACCAGAATTTAAAGTGACTCTGTACCCACCATCTGACCCCCCCCAAACCACTTGTACCTTCGGATAGCTGCTTTTAATCCAAGATCTGTCCTGGGGTCCGTTTGGCAGGCGATGCAGTTGTTGTCCTAAAAAACAACTGTTAAAATTACAACCTAGTGCCCTTTGGGAGTATCTGTGCCCTAACTTTGCACCACCCCCTCCGTCCCTCCTCCCCGCCCTCTTCATCATTAGGAATGCAACTGGAACATTCTCTACATGCTGAACATTGCACAGGTCCTTAACGATCCAGCCCATGTGCCGTGCTGACACAGGTGATGAATAGGAGACAATCTGCCTGGGGCATTCCTAATGATGAGGAGGGACAGAGAGCTTGTGCCAGCCTAATGCATACACAATCCAGGCCACTCCCGTTGGGCACAGGGCTGCCAGTTTAAAAGTAAATCTTTAGCACAATAACTGCATCACCTGCCGATCGGACCCCAGGACAGATCTTGGTTTAAAAGCAGCTGAAGGTACAAGTGGTTTGGGATGGGCAGATTGTGGGTACAGAGTCACTTTAAGAAGATCTAACCCCTTGAAATCAATGGCATATTTGTTTTCCTGATGCTCAAAGCAGATAGGACCCCAGCCTTATGTGTATGGTGGGCTCCTGACTTCACCCCAGGCTGTATTTTATATGACGACTTCTTCAAAACTGCCTTTACAGTAATAGGAAATTGCTGTGTTTTATTTTTTTAATATTGAATACAAGCTTGGCAGCTTTTGCCATGACCTGGAGACCTCTCCTCGATCTAACCCCGTTCAGCTTCCATCTCAGTCCATCTCAGCAGCAGCAGGGACAACAGATGGGGAAGGCTCTCTTATTTAAGGGGTTAGAAAAATAGAGCTACTTTACTTCCAAAAAAAGCGCCACTCCTGTCCTCAGGTTGTGTGTGGCATTACAACTCCATTCACTTAACTGGAACTGAGCTGCAATACCACACAAACTAAGGACTACAGTAGTTCTGTTTTGGGAAGAAAGCAGCCATGTTTTTTCTAATTATGAATAAGCCCCTTTAAAGTCATCTACTGCATTCACTATATATAGGGGGTCCCCTTCCCTGCTGACAAACAGCAGGACCTACTAAGGGGAGGAGCTTCACAGCACAGAGAGGACATAAAGTGGACAATTCCTTTAAAGTGTCTCCCTGTCACTTTTTGGCCTGGGGGGACATTCTCCATAGTAAATAAATGGAGCTAATGACGATCAGTGGTGGTATAGACCCCCAGTTTCTTAGTGACAGGGACACTTTAAGTAAGGTAGTCAGCACCTTGGCCTGTCAATCAGTTGTGAATCCACCAGGAGGTATGGACTGCGCTGACATTATCCGTTCTATGATTTTCTGTGTGTATCTGTGTAGTATACTTATTGCACACTTACACATATATACATCAATCACACCGGTGTCATTCTGTATATGGGAAGTATAGACCGTTCTCTAGCATATAGCCACACCCTGCCCCCACCTTGTTGTACATGAATACGTGTCTTGGATGTTAGGCTATACAGTATGTGTGTATGTGGAAGCGAGTGTGCCGACACAATGTTTTGGTTCGCTCCATCACGGCACCCATCATTGTGAAACCCTTTGGATGTTTTCTATTTATGACTAAAGTGTTGTAAAATAATAAAATATACTAGATCCATGGCTGTCCTGTGTGTTTTTTGGGTCTGGGGGAGAATGAAGACATGGAAGCTCCCTATAAAGCAATGCATGGGAAGAAGACCATTGGTGTACATTGCCTTGGGGTGTCATGTACCTGAATGGCACCAGTGCAAAGGACCCTGGTGTCTTAGAGGTTGCAGCCATTTGGTATACAAACTCCCAGGGGCTCCCGACAGAGCTGCAGAGTTGTCAGAGGGATCCTAGGCTTCAGCTGCGGCCTACAAGACACTGGGAAATTCATAGGCCAGTGATGACAAACCTGAAGCCCTCCAGCTAAAAACTACAATTACCATCATGCCTGGACAGCCACTTGCTTGTGTAAAATAAAAAAAAAAAAGTGTGACCTGTACAGCGCTTTCCTATTGCATTCAGTGTAAGGGTACAAACACACACGACATATGCGCAGCGTATTTACTGCTGCGATACGCAGCAAATACGCAACAGATACGCAGTAGATTAGATCTAAATAACTGAACACAGCATCAAATCTACTGCAGACCTGCTGCGTATACGGTGTGTTTGTTTGTACCCTTAGTCTTTATTTTGGGGTTAAATTTTACGACTCAATACACAACTTTTGATTTTTTTGTACACTATTGAGCTTGAATAAAAAATGGTTATCTGTTCAAACATTAATTTTACAGTTGAAAAATTAAAGGGGAACTATGATTATTATTATTTTTTTTTTTAAATCAGTTGGTATCATCTGCTTTATGTCCTGCAGGAAGTGGTGTATTCTTTCCAGTCTGACACTGCTCCCTGCTTCCAGTTCTGTCCATGACAATAACTGTGCAGAGTAGTAGAGGTTTTCTATGGGGATTTGCTACTGCTCTGGACAGTTCCTGACATGGACGGAGGTGGCAGCAGAGAGCAGTGTGTCAGACTGGAAAGAATACACCACTTCTTGCAGGACATACAGCAGGTGATAAGTACTGGAAGACTTGAGATTTTTAAATAGAAGTAATTTACAAATCTATACAACTTTTTGGTATCTGTTGATTTGAAGAAAATAATTTTTCCGCTAGAGTTCCCCTTTATGTGTCAGACCCCAATCTTTGGACCGTTTATGGCCTACAAGGCAGTAGATGTTTTTTTGTGTAGCTTTTGCTACAGTCCCACAGCTTAAAAGAAGGCCTACAAAACAGCCAAAATTAAACTCAAAAGAAAAAAACAGCAGAAAATACATATGACAAAAAAAGCCATTACAGTGTGTGTATAGAGACGTTCTTTATAAACACTAGCTATTAGATGTGGATCATGACCAGAGGTCCCCTGCCCACAATTACTTCAGAATTATCCAAAAGTCCAGAGGACAATCCCTTTAAGGCTTCGGTATCTATGTTGTCCAGGTCTGTGACACAATGCCCCTAAACTCTTATTTCCTTATACTCTACCATGATATGTCTTGAGTGTAAAAATCCTTGACATGCTGTAATACAGAGATGTTATAGTATGTCCTGCAACTATGGAGCAATGCAGTGCCCCATTGAGGTACCAAGAGTGCCAACATCTCTGTGATACAGACCAGCAGAGCTCTTAGGGTGCCCATACACCTTCAGCAGGTTTGGCTGACTGTCTAGGTATATAGCAGCCTCCTGATTCTTCACCGACAGATATTGGTGGAGAGAAGCTTCGGGCATGTCGGATATTCACTGCCCAAACCCGTTCATGTGGGAGGTATATGCAGTTGCCAGAGCTGTCTGGCTGCGGCTTACCCTTCCCTGTAGCCTGCACATGAAAGTTCGGTCCTGCCCATCATTCATGTGTATGGGGAGTTTGGGAGAGATGACTGTACACCAAGCGAACATGAGTAATTAGGTTTTTCTGCTATCACATCTGGAATTGTGTTATTATAATTTTCAACATGTAGGCCCGGAAATTCTCCCCTAGGTCTAATAGGCCCAACAGTGTGCCCCAGGAACACACCATCCATCACTTCAGAGAAGGCAGTGAGGTAAAGCTGTAAACGGCCCTGGACAAGCATTGTAGAAGGCTTTTCCCGCCTCTACCCCAAGCTTTGAGGCGTGAATGGAATTAGGGGTTCCTCTTTTTACAGGGTTCCTCTGCAGCAATCAGGTTGGGAATATCTCTAAGAAAAGGCCTTGATCCTCAGCCATCAAACAGTTAAGCTCGTGTGTGGAGGAATGCGTGTGGTGACACAAGCGGACATGTTTCGGCAGGCCCGGGTGATAGTGCACTTTGTGTCCCTGCCAGTCACAATGCCCTGGGAGGTATAAAGAAGGGGGGGGGGGCTGTCAACCAGTGAAGTCCCCGGGCAGGCCTGATCATGCTGGACATTCCTAGCTGGTGGAACAAAGGGTTAAAAAACTCGATGGACCTGTTCAGATTGGCCGAGCCCTGTGCGGCCCGCTGGATTACCAGTATGGTGGAATGCCGGCGATCAGGATGGAGCTGGTTAATGGGATCATGGTCACAAGTAAAGTCGCAGTTCGCTCTCTTATTGCGACCATTACACTGGTCTCAGAGGTCATCTTGCTTTTCACACACCCTGAACGGCATGTAAATCTGCATTGCTATACAAAGTTGCATTTACTTGCCCAGTCACTTCAGTGTCAGTCTTTACTGTCATTCTAGAATTCTATTCAAAAATAAAAAAAAATGTAGGCCTACATAATGTATTCACTATTCTATAGAAGAGGAGTATATAGACAATAGTGGAACTACAAACAGCAGCAGGAAACGCGTGCAACTATATACCGAAGGACTAAACGCTGCAGCCAGCTCAAGCGTGAAAGGGTTAAAGCTGCGGACACCTGATCTGCACACGACTAAAAGATGAGGTTACGTTGGTTTTATTCTTTACATGTAACACAAGGAAGAGAACAGGAAATTACTGTCACATGATCAGGCCGCACGTTACTGTCTGACTAAACTCTAGCGATATACGTGGTGCTCCTGCTCTCTTCCAGTATCAATACACGCTGCTCCACCTGTAATACGCCTTAGAGATTGTATATCCTATTATTATGTTTACTAGATGAACTGACATCCACCATCATAAAGGTGGCTAATAATATGACACCATTACTTTATCATCAGCGGCTGGTAGATCATGTGCGATCATTGACGGCACGGTGTAAGGTGTACATGCACGATGGGGAACCTTCGGCCCTCCAGCTATTACAAAACTACAATTCCCATCATGCCTGGACAGCCAAAGCTAAAGCTTTGGCTGTCCAGGCATGATGGTAATTGTAGTTTTGCAACAGCTGGAGGGCCGAAGGTTCCCCATTCCTGATGTAGAACATAGTTACAGTAACATTGTACGGCCATTGGCCCCCTTTGTTATGTCTGACTAGTTACCTGGCGGGGCATGTGCCCAGGGTGCTGAGTGCAATGGGGGCACCGATAACCATTGGCAAAGATATTTATAAACCAGGCCTGGGCAGCAAATTGAATCCTGGCCCCGGGTGAAGGAAGGCCTCGCTACCAAACCCGATGTCACCTTGGCTACTATGCTATAAATATAATCTACGCACAGCGAATGACAGTAGGATCTATTACGCTGGCCGCCATATCATTGGGGAGGACGAGTGTGGGGCCGACAGGTGCGTGACAGGTCTCTGACAGGTGACGGGAAGCCATTAATAAATTACTCAGTCTTGGAATATTTATTGCGCTTGTGTTCGCTCACAGCTTGTGTGTTAGTGAGGGAGCGGTGCCACACATGCCCGGCAGATCCATTTCACCAGGGTAGACATCCACCAGAGCTGCCTGCTTACATCAGAATGGCTTACATTGGGAACCACTAACTTACAGAGCGGCAGGGGAGCATGGGGCAGCTGGTATGGGCACGGCTGCAAGGAGATTGCAACACTGGAATACATAGAAGTCAACGGAGTTTTGGAATAAGATGGTATTTTGTGGTAAAAACTCCATAACTTTTTTTTTTTTCAAATGAATGGAGGGCTTCGCAGTGACTTGCGGGTTGCATGTGACAGTAAGATTGCAGTACTTTTTATCTACCTTAAAGTCGAACACATCAACATTTTAATTTTTCCTGAATTGCTGTGGAGCCCCACCTTAAATATTCCCTGCCCATAGAGGCCTACAGGTCCTATTACACGGCCCGATCATAATTTGCAGATCGATGCTCGTTTAATGAGAAATTACGCGGGCCGACTATTGGGCAGCACGGACATTATTAGGGATGTCTGTGCAGCCCTTGCCTTTAGTGTAAAATTATAAAGTATTAACTCACCTTACCACATTCCTGGGTGTCCTCAAAGGCCTTCCCTGGTGTATGCAGCTCTGCCTTCTATTCCGGTCTATGCACTGACAGCCAATCACTGGTTGCGGCCTGTCAGTCAGTCAGCTATTTCACGGAGCAATGCACGCCCAACAATTTTCAGATGATCGTTTCATTGGCAGATCGTTTTCACTATTACAAAGAGTAATAGTCGGCCAAATTGGCCTGATTCGGCTGATTATTTTTAGCTTTGGCTGTCCAGGCATGATGGGAATTGTAGTTTTGTAACAGCTGGAGGGACGAAGGTTTGACAGCCATAAAAAAGTCACATGTACTTATTTTACACATCATATGACCATTTTACACATGGCCTGGGTTTTCACATGAATATTGCATGTAGATGCATTATAATATGGGAGAATCGCTATCAAAGACCCGATTTTGCTAAAATAAAAAAGCCCCAAAAAAACGTTATTGTGTCTGAGACAGTAACTCAATACTGCGGCCAGTGATCATGGGGGTAACAAGCTGATCATGGGGTCCAACCGCTGATCATGAGAAAGGAGCAAAACTGTCCCTGTACAGTGAGCTCTCCATTCCTTCTCTATGGGGCTTCTGGACATTGAGAAGCACATCACTTAGAAGTCCCATAGAGAATGAATGGAGCACGCACACTACCAATCCATTTACTCAGGAGACAATTAACCTCTGTTCTTGTGACTGCTTAGGGTCCCAGTGGTTGGAGTCAGATTATTATCCCCTATATCCTCCACAGTCAGCTTGTTATCCCCCACAGTCAGCTTGTTATCCCCTATATCCCCCCCAGTCAGCTTGTTATCCCCTATATCCCCCACAGTCAGCTTGTTATCCCCTATATCCCCCCCAGTCAGCTTGTTATCCCCTATATCCCCCCCAGTCAGCTTGTTATCCCCTATATCCCCCACAGTCAGCTTTTTATCTCCTATATCCCCCACAGTCAGCTTGTTACCCCCTATATCCCCCACAGTCAGCTTGTTACCCCCTATATCCCCCACAGTCAGCTTGTTATCCCCTATATCCCCCACAGTCAGCTTGTTATCCCCTATATCCCCCACAGTCAGCTTGGTATCCCCTATATCCCACAGTCAGCTTGTTATCCCCTATATCCCCCACAGTCAGCTTGTTATCCCCTATATCCCCCACAGTCAGCTTATTATCCCCTATATCCCCCACAGTCAGCTTGTTATCCCCTATATCCCCCACAGTCAGCTTGTTATCCCCTATATCCCCAACAGTCAGCTTGGTATCCCCTATATCCCACAGTCAGCTTGTTATCCCCTATATCCCCCCAGTCAGCTTGTTATCCCCTATATCCCCAACAGTCAGCTTGTTATCCCCTATATCCCCCCAGTCAGCTTGTTATCCCCTATATCCCCCACAGTCAGCTTGTTATCCCCTATATCCCCCACAGTCAGCTTGGTATCCCCTATATCCCACAGTCAGCTTGTTATCCCCTATATCCCCCACAGTCAGCTTGTTATCCCCTATATCCCCCACAGTCAGCTTGTTATCCCCTATATCCCCCACAGTCAGCTTATTATCCCCTATATCCCCCACAGTCAGCTTGTTATCCCCTATATCCCCCACAGTCAGCTTGGTATCCCCTATATCCCCCACAGTCAGCTTGTTACCCCCTATATCCCCCACAGTCAGCTTGTTACCCCCTATATCCCCCACAGTCAGCTTGTTACCCCCTATATCCCCCACAGTCAGCTTGTTATCCCCTTTATTCTTTCCATAAGGGATATCATTGTGAATAGAAAAAATCCCTTTAAGTGAATTAAAATACATACTACCCACTATATACATACACCTATTACTATACATAAACCTAATTCAGGACAGTGTATTGACCTGCAAATAACATGATTATCTAATAGAGGAAGTGAAGTGTGCACGCCCATATTTCTTCCCCCATCTGAGATGATTTTCTCACCATGAAGAGTCTTTGAAGGAGCTCTCTATATATATATGTGCATTGACTGAGACGCTGATGAAGACTGCAGATAACCTATGGGCTCGGTGACTTGCATACTTGGGGTCTGCCAAGCTTATCTGACTCCCACATAGTTTCATTAGATGTGAGGTCGCGGGGGTCAGATGGTGCCTTATATCCAGCTCCAGCTCCTACACCTCCGTACCCCCCTCCTGTGTAATTATACCACGGAAAACTGAGCCCCTGCTGGAAATAATGAGCTGTCATCTGCTGAGAGAAGAGCCGCTCGCACACACATCTAGGGTTACACTGGGAACCTGATAAAATGGCAGCCACTCTGCTGGCCGGGGAGGTTCCCATTATATGTGGGCCAATTATTAGCTACCCACAATGGTGAATGCATCCAAAAATAGGGTCTGCCCTGAAGCTCCCATTGAAATTCCTTTAATCTGGCAATTCCTAATCCAGATAATCTGATAATATTCCCAATATAAAACCGCAGAACCTAGGGCACTAAAGCTGTTGGTAGTTTCTAGATGAAAGTGAGGGGTCCAAGATAAAAGTAAAGATTTTGTTTTCAGCCATTGGTCTATTAAATCCATAGGAAGATGTATTATTTTACCAGCGATATATTTAATCTTGTTAAAGGAGAAGTTCAGTGAAAATTTTTTATTAAAGTATTGTATTGCCCCCCCAAATGTTATACAAATCACCAATATACACTTATTACGGGAAATGCTTATAAAGTGCTTTTTTCCCTGCACTTACTACTGCATCAAGGCTTCACTTCCTGGATAACATGGTGATGTCACGACCCGACTCCCAGAGCTGTGCGGGCTGTGGCTGCTGGAGAGGATGATGGCAGGGGGACACTGAGGGACACAGGGCACTGGAGGGACACTGAGCATCCCTCTGCCATCATCCTCTCTAGCAGCCACAGCCCGCATAGCTCTGGGAGTCGGGGCGTGACATCACCATGTTATCCAGGAAGTGACATCACCATGTTATCCAGTAAGTGAAGCCTTGATGGAGTAGTAAGTACAGGAAAAAAAGCACTTTATAAACATTTCCCATAATAAGTGTATATTGGTGATTTGTATAACTTTTGGGGAGTACAAAAATAAAAATTTTGCCGCACTTCCCCTTTAACCTCTTAAGGACGCATGACGTACCCGTACGTCATGCGCCCGTAAGAGGTGTTCAGAGCGGGGCCGCGCGGCGACCCCGCTCTGAACCGCCGCGGTTCCGGGTGCCCCTTATAGCCCGGGACCGCAGGTATTAGCGGGCACGGTCCGATTGCCGTGCCCGCTAATACAGTAATCAGATGCAGCTGTCAAACATGACAGCTGTCCGATTACCGGATGCAGCACTTCCCTGGTGTCTAGTGAGGAAGATTTTATTTAAAACCTGGGAAAAGGGGGGTGATTCAGACTTTTATTAGGGGAGGGGGCTTTTTACTTATAACAATACTTTTTTTTTTTTTTACACATATTCTAGAAGCCCCCCTGGGGTTAGGGTTATTCCCCCTGGGGGACTTCTAGTATATACACTTTGATCTCTCATTGAGATCTTTGCTGTATACAGTTATACAGCAAAAATCAATGAGATCGGCACTCATTTGCTTTCGGCTGCTGCAGCCGAAAACAAACGAGTGCCGAGTCGGGGACGGCGTCATCTTGGAGGAGCAAACTCCGTTACTGCTGCTGGCCAGGGACCGCTCCAAGATGGCGCCGTCCCCGGCTCGGCA
This sequence comes from Dendropsophus ebraccatus, assembly GCF_027789765.1. NCBI lineage: Eukaryota > Metazoa > Chordata > Amphibia > Anura > Hylidae > Dendropsophus > Dendropsophus ebraccatus. Next base: position 102,662,374 of record NC_091462.1, read on the forward strand.
CTCGTTTGTTTTCGGCTGCAGCAGCCGAAAGCAAACGAGTGCCGATCTCATTGATTTTTGCTGTATAACTGTATACAGCAAAGATTTCAATGAGAGATCAAAGTGTATATACTAGAAGTCCCCCAGGGGGAATAACCCTAACCCCAGGGGGAATAACCCTAACCCTAGGGGGGCTTCTAGTATATGTGTAAGAAAAAAAAAAGTATTGTTATAAGTAAAAAGCCCCCTCCCCTAATAAAATTTTGAATCACCCCCCTTTTCCCAGGTTTTAAATAAAATAAAATAAATAAATAAAATAGAATAGAAATGCGTTTTTTTTGTTCAATTTCACCACACTTTGAATTTTTTTCTGGTTTCGCAGTGTACTTTATGCAAAATTCAGCCTGTCATTGCAAAGTACAATTAGTGACGCAAAAAATAAGGGCTCATGTGGGTTTCTAGGTGGAAAAATGCAAGTGCTATGGCCTTTTAAACACAAGGAGGAAAAACCGAAAACGCAAAAACGAAAATTGGCCCCGTCCTTAAAGGGTTAAATAACAGGGGAGTCCAGAAACAGCGCCACTTTTATCCGGTAGTGAATATTGCAATACCAAACACAACCACTGGCCAAGAGTGGCGCTGTTTCTGGAAAAAGAGATTAGATAAGCAGAGACAAAGACATCCGGAAGTTGCTTATCCCCTTCCTGTTCCTTCAACTGTTCCAAAACTACAACTCCCATCATGTAATAGTTTTGCAAGAGATTGGGGAACGCTGCCCTATAGCAATATATATACTTGTTTAATCAGTAGTACAAACAGATAGGGCTAAGCAGGCATCCTGATGGAGTGTGGTTTTAAAGTGGCAAGATGTCTTGGAGTGTTGATATATAGGATACTATCCAATGTGGCAGTCATTCTATATACTAGAAACAACCATAATCATCATCCAGGATTGTAGCTATAGGGCAGGGATGGGGAACCTTTGGCTTCGGCTGTTCAGGTATGATGGGAATGGCAGTTTTGCAATGGCTGGGTGGCTGATGGTTCCCCCTTCCCTGCTTTAAGGGGTGCAGAGGTAGCAGTGCACCCTGGGCCCAGAGCCTGAAAGGCCCCAATGGTCACTCTACTAATAATCATCCATATAAATGGTCACATGGTGGAGGGTGGGTCCTGTCACAGATTAGGACCAATCCATTTTGATCCGTTTTTCCATTGACTTCTATTATTAAAATAAAATTGATCAAAACACATCTGTTTTTTTTAACAAACACAAAAATAAGGTCAAGTACTTTTTTGTGTACGTTAAAAAAAATTGGATGTGTTTTGATCCTTTTTTTATAATAAAATTTTGAATAGTAATAAAAAAAATGGATAGAATCTGGACACAATGTGAGTTGTTTAAAGGGGAACTCCAGGTAGAGATGAAAAAAAATTAAACTTCTGCAGAAGCATAAAGCATTACTTACCTATCAATTTCAAAAATCCATTTGTTTTGGGGGGTTTTGTTCTGTTTTGTGTTTCTGCACTTCCTGGTTTATCAGTTGTACACAGTACTACAGGTTCCAGAATGCAATGCTTCCCCTCAGCTGTTCATCAGTCATCCACCTTGCCTATTCCCCGGCCAAATCTATTGCAGAACATCTAGGCTGTGTTCACACATTGCAGTTTCATTGTGTTACTGAATTATTTGCAGTAATTTATGATTTCATTGTGGTCCCACCCACACAGCGCGCTCCATTCTCTACCTGTAACACCACACAGCACTGTATTCTCTACCTGTAACACCACACAGCGCACTGTATTCTCTACCTGTAACACCACACAGCACACTGTATTCTCTACCTGTAACACCACACAGCACTGTATTCTCTACCTTTAACACCACACAGCACGCTGTATTCTCTACCTGTAACACCACACAGCACTATATTCTCTACCTGTAACACCACACAGCACACTGTATTCTCTACCTGTAACACCACACAGCACGCTGTATTCTCTACCTGTAACACCACACAGCGCACTGTATTCTCTACCTGTAACACCACACAGCACACTGTATTCTCTACCTGTAACACCACACAGCACGCTGTATTCTCTACCTGTAACACCACACAGACGCTGTATTCTCTACCTGTAACACCACACAGCACGCTGTATTCTCTACCTGTAACACCACACAGCACACTGTATTCTCTACCTGTAACACCACACAGCACTGTATTCTCTACCTGTAACACCACACAGCACCCTGTATTCTCTACCTGTAACACCACACAGCACACTGTATTCTCTACCTGTAACACCACACAGCACGCTGTATTCTCTACCTGTAACACCACACAGCACTCTGTATTCTCTACCTGTAACACCACACAGCACACTGTATTCTCTACCTGTAACACCACACAGCACACTGTATTCTCTACCTGTAACACCACACAGCATGCTGTATTCTCTACCTGTAACACCACACAGCACACTGTATTCTCTACCTGTAACACCACACAGCACTGTATTGTCTACCTGTAACACCACACACCACACTGTATTCTCTACCTGTAACACCACACAGCACGCTGTATTGTCTACCTGTAACACCACACACCACACTGTATTCTCTACCTGTAACACCACACAGCACGCTGTATTCTCTACCTGTAACACCACACAGCACGCTGTATTCTCTACCTGTAACACCACACAGCACGCTGTATTCTCTACCTGTAACACCACACAGCACGCTGTATTCTGTACCTGTAACGCAGATATTGGAATAAAGTAAAGAACTTTTTGAATTTTTTTTATCTTTTCATTTCCACGCACATATTATGATCAAGCATCTGTTATCTTTGAAGTTGAGCCCCACAATAAGGCTCTGATCCTCTCTGCCGTTTAGCATCATTTACTTGTTTTACAGCATCATTTTTGTGAAAAAGCTGCAGTACTGCAATGACACTCCAACATGTGTGAACACAGCCCTAATTTCACTGCACACTTCTGCACAATTAGAGAAATCAGTGCAACACCTGCTTCTGGCCAGTCAGAGATGGTGAATCACTCAGGGCATTGGGGGATCCAGCCAAGCCTCCTGTGACATCACGCCCTGTCCCCTGTCTGCAACATCAGCCTGATCTCAGCAAAAACACACTATGTTAAACAGAGGCATGGAAGATTTGTCTCCTAAGGGGGGAGAGCAGAAGGAGCAGGAGACAATGGGGATTTGCACAGGGGCCATTTTTTTTCACTTCCTGGATTTCTATTAGCTACCAGTGTGGCAGAACAGTACAGATACAGTAATACATTGTATAGACACATATATTTAACTTTTAATGTACTCTTAATAGAAAACAAGTTTTTATTATCCGGAATTCCCCTTTAATGACATGAGCACAACTTGAGTCCAGTCGTTCAGCATTTGATTCCCCATGGCTGAAGAAGTTGGATGCAGCCCTAAGGAGTAAGGGAAAACATACAGTAGACACAACCTATGGCCTATGGCTGTGTCCATATTTTCCAGGCAGCCTTAGGACTGCATCCAACTTCTCCGGCCACTGATATTCAAATGCCGAACAATTGGACTCGAGCATGCTCCAGTGCTCACCTCTACTGACAATCAGAAATGCTATTTTATTGTTGTTTCTATAGAGCACTGTTCTTATCAATGCGTTGTTATTGGTAATAATTACAGTAGTCATTTGAATTCACTGAGCTGCAATACCACACACAGCCTATGGGTAAGTGTGGTGCAGTTTCCAAGGGGGTGACTATTGGACTGCATGGATAGGGCATGTGTTGCCTATGGATTATGGTAGCAAAGGGACACACTGATGATCCTGACCGTACAATCTATGAAATCGGTGCTCATTTATTGCGCACGCCAGGCTATCTAGTAGGGCTCGAAAGGTCTCTATACACCTTATACATTTGTCGGCCGTACCATATAAGAACATGGGGCTCTCCCAATTGACAGATAATGTTGGTGAAGATTTGTTCTGGGAGAGATAAGCCGCAACCAGAACTGTCTAGCTGCAGCTTATCCTTCCCATACAGAACACAGGATCGACCATTCTAAACGTTGTTGTGTATGGGGAGGATGGGAGATATAACCCGTGGCTGCTATTGAAGGTGTATGACCTTTAGTCTTTCATACACATTGGTGCCCATGCTTTGCACTGTGGCCTTATGTAATGGGGCCACTGCTTTTTACTGTTCTAGATTTATGTTTAGAAAATAGCAATAATAACAGGAGGTAAACACTTAAGAAATAAACAAAAAGGACACTGATTTATTTTTCTTCATTTATTTTGCATATATCAGACAGACCTGCTTCATAGGCCTCATATCTAGATCTGAATATCCTTCACATATAAAATCCACGTAGTGTCCACATAATGTCTATTAGGTGCATTGATATCTTATCTCATCATAGACCTCTGTATCATCAAATTCTTCATATATAACCTATTCGTTTAAAGGATTTGTAAAAAATATAATTCTGCTTGTTGTAAATAAAATGGCTGTGATCTTAGAGTTCCCCAGAGCGCAGGCCTTAGAGTTCCCCAGAGCGCAGGCCTTAGAGTTCCCCAGAGCGCAGGCCTTAGAGTTCCCCAGAGCGCAGACCTTAGAGTTCCCCAGAGCGCAGGCCTTAGAGTTCCCCAGAGCGCAGGCCTTAGAGTTCCCCAGAGCGCAGGGTGATGGGAAAGCCCAAGTCATAAAGCCCAGGTCTGAAATATAAAATGCAGATCAAGTAGAGGCCTGCGTGTCCTCTTTTATGGCTAAGGTCCCTCCATTTTTGAGACATAGGTGATCCATCCGGCCTGAGTTCTGTTTAGACCCTGAGACCACCTTCAACGTAACTCTCCGACCATGAAAGGTGACAAGACGAGAATCATCTCAGTTCCAGTTTCGGTTTTCTTATCGCTCCTTACAATCGAAATCTAACTGTTGTTTGCTTTTAGGCTTATGTTCCATCAACAGGTCATAATGTCTCTGCCCGTTCCCATGGTGGGCATTCGTACAAAACATCCTCAACGTAACCATTGTCTATGTACCACTGATTTGTTACAGGTTCCTCTTTTAACTCTTGCCAAGTTGGGTGGTGGTCAGGAGGCAGGAACCATTGGCTATCCATTATGGCAGGTTCCTGTTGGGCTACTTCCAAATTGGAGGTGTTCACAACTGAGGCGTTGACCCCAGAAGGTCCCAAGTCTCCTTCCCACCACATCGATATTAAGGCTGTCTGCAGATCCAGGTCATCAAAGTTGCTTCCATTCAGATGATCATTTTCAGAAGAAAAGAGGTTGTCCCCATGTCGTTCCTGTGCCCTCAGGGCTGGCAAAACAGGACTGGGCTTCTCTTGCCTCCTAAGCTGCTTGTAGCTGCAAGAAGAACGTGGAGTTTGGCGATTATTTGGTCGTACGGATGACTGGTAGGGATGGTGAACTGCTACGTTGTTGCATCTTGGAGGGTCAAGATGAGAAGCTGGCATTCTTCTTCTTCTCAGTACTCCGTTCACAAACATATCAGCGTAGCGAGGATCCATCTGCCAAAATCCGCCCTTCCCAGGTTCATCTTTGCCTCTGGGGACTTTCATGAAGCATTTATTCAGAGAGAGGTTATGGCGGATGGAATTCTACAATGGAAAATAATAATGACAAATAAATTAATACATCCAAGAAGCTGAAGAAGAAGAAGAAATATATCCATGATCCCCTAGCGAAATGTGTGGCTCCCCCATAGCTGCTGCACGTTGCCTACCTCAGGTCTGGTTAATGGAGTATGACTGCTGAAAAGTAGATGAATGACCCCATCATCTTTGCCCTCCCCCCACCCTTTACCTGCTCAGGTGTCCCTTACAGCCAGGACAAAGTGTCCCATTATGCAGCTGTCTCACAATAGGCAGGCAGCCTCCACATGACTATAGACAGACACCTGGCACGGACCTCACCAAAGATGAGGCTGGTCATGAATAATGCAGTGTGTCATAGTCACAGGAGGATTCCCACCTCCACATGTGCAGGTCGCGGATGCCCTCCTCATACAAATCTCCTCTTATGTCCTGAACACTGAGGTCCTTTCATGTCCTGTCGTGATGTAAGATTAGATAGACAGCTGCAGAATAGCCTAGAACCAGGAAAGGGCAGGTGTAGTGGTTGTTTTATGGCCAGGGGGCACATCTACGAAGGAAGCAATTCAATTAAGGGCATATCCAGTTAGCATTACCCTGTTAGGGGGTTATAGGAGCACTGTATGCCTCAAGATCATGAAGTGGCCTATAGCCTTTAAATTGCAAGTCACTGGTGCCCAGTTGCTTCCACCTTACAGCTATTGCCTCCTGTAGGTAAATACTTTAAGCCACCAATATCCTAGATCTACGTAAAGGCCACTTATATTCACCTGTTGGTGACAACCACCACTATCTCATACGGTAGACACCTTAAATTTGTCCTCCCATATACATATATAGATGCTTCTTTGTGCCACTCCTCTTGTTCACCTAACAGGTCATGTCTAGAAAGTTCTCAAAGGACCTATTAGTGGAACCCGAGATTCAGGATTGAGAAACACTGATATAAACCATAACCTCATGAGTCTACGTTAACTCTCTAAAGCTATGTACCATGGGGGCTGGTGGAAACCACTGTTAATGGACTATATGATCACAGGAGACTGAATGCAGCAGATAGGGACACCATTATGAGTCACCTTCCTGGCTATTTCTGGTCCTTTGCTACATGCCCACAGTGACGTATCGCCCAACTACAGAAGACCCGCTCATACACTTAAGTGGGCCTTGAAGCTTGAGTTGGTAGAATGAATGGACCATAACTAAGACTATTGGCAACCTCCAACAATGGCACTAGCCCTGGATCCCAGCTGTCTTGTGTTACTCCACTATTGATGGACACAATTTAGGCAATTTCTAATTAAATTATTGTAACAGCTCCACTTGAGCCCGAGGTGTAGCCATAGGGGGTTCAGGGGAAGCAAGCTTAGGTCCTGGTTGTAGGCCCACGTTACCATAGATTTTGCACAGGGGTTAAATTTAAATATGTTTTTTAAACTGGTGTTCTTCCCCTTTGCTTCATGTCCCAGTTGGCACTGAACAGATCTTACCTGCCAGCTTGGGTCAGCGTGCCTATAGTAACAGAAGTTCTGCGTGATCCAGTTGTATATGGCGGACAGGGTGAGTTTCCTCTGCTGACTGGCCTCCATAGCCATGCATATAAGGGTGGCATAGGAATATGGCGGTTTAACATTAGGATTTGTTCTATAATCCACTTCTTGGATAGGATTTGGTACAGATGAAGGTAACGAAGGCCAGGCATTGGATCCCATGGTGGATCTCTGTTTTCCTCCACGAGCAGCCTGGCAGGAGGCTGTATCTCCAGCTGGGGGACTGCATGGACCTTGGGTCTTGTTAGTTGCTGGAGGACAAGATATAGCAAAAGAAGACAAGTCTGAACTCCAAATGGAAAAGTCTTGAAGCCATTGTAGGTTGGTTAAGCTGTCGTCTTCTCGGATATTGTCCTTCTCCATGTGACAAGCCTGGAGATTGGAAGAAAGGACAGGCATGGTCCCCTGGAAAAGGCCAGTGGCAGATCTGAAAAAAAGTCAACAGTTATTCGGTTAATAAGATGTATCTGATGCTAAATGGCGATCTAGGTCCATCTATGATCAGGGGCGGATTAACTTTACCATAGGCCCCGGGCTGTTCACCAAGCCTGGGCCCCCCACTCCACTGTAACAATGGCAGCACTAGCGTTGTGCTCATAGTACAAGATAGAAAATTTCATGTTTCCTTGATTTTTGAAAAATTGTGGTAAAAAGAACAGCATTTTTTTGCAAATCATGGCAGAACTGTAGCCAGGAGACAATACACCACTGAAAGTTTAAATCTGTTTGGGTGGCCATGGGCCCCCAGGACCTTAAGGCCCCGGGGCTACCGCCCGAAACGGACCTATTATAATCCACTACTGTCTATGATCCTTGTTTTTCCTTGCGGCTCTGTCTGGGTAACTATCATATCTACAGGAGTGGTCCCCAACAGGTGGGTCTACAGCTACAAGTACCATCATGGTGGGAGTTGTTGTTTGGCAACTGCTGGGGAGCCCTAGGTTAGGGAACACTGACCTACACCAACTCCCATCATTATTACTGCTATAACAAACCCAAACATGATTAATGACAATTCTTTGCATGGATGCTCCGCCAGCTAGACCCCAGGACTGCAGTCCATATGCTTGGATGCTTCCAAATGTTCCTCATGAGAACATTTCTTAAATTATAGACGTTAGACTTAACTTTATAGCATAGATGGTGATGGATGAATCATTGTATGTCCTACGAACATCTCATGTTTTGGGTGATCTTCCTAACCAGAAGATGAACAACCCCTTTAAGGAATTAACATGAGTTGTCAACACTGTTTGTTATCAACTAAAGCTACAGATGATGGTTGGGGTCATTCTAGCATAGAAACAATACTGATTAATTCAACCAGATCATATGTCACTAGAAGCTGTAGAGGCTTAGCTATTGGGGGCGCAGAGGTAGCGGTTGTAAACACGCCCTGGAACCATCTGCTAGATAGGAAAACACTGGTATTATCAATGGTACATGGTATGTGGGGGTATGCAAAATTTTGTATGCCTTTGTCTAGAACCAAAATTTAAAATTTTGCTTTCTGTCCATGCCCCAATCTATTTCATTTAGGGACACCACTATATGATGCCAGGTACACCTCTCCTGAGCCTTGGCCACCTCTTGTTTGCCGTTTGCTCTCCATTTAGCTGCCTCTTCCCTAATGACAGTAAATATAGTCGGATAATTTCCCGCAGTGGGCACAGTCACAGCAGCGCCACCTCCCCCAAGACCTCACCCCAGAGACTGTTTGTTCAAACGTGTTCAGAACAAATAGCGCTTGTTCCTGCAACCTGTGCGTGTGCCTGGGTCACCGAGGGAGTGCCGTTACATAGTCACACCGCAGCAACCCTTTCATGGCCTGCAATGAGGAATCACCTTACACTAAATCATAGGGAAGGCATAACCTATTGTAACCTATAGTCAGAGCCATGGTATAGCGTCCATACAGGCCTCATCTGGGCCTACCATGTCTTGCAAGGATTTGAGTCTTCTTTCATTTTCAAAATCATATTATATCTATTGTGTTATAATAAAAAAATAACTCAACATCAATCAATCAATCAATCAATCAATCAATATCATATACTACATACATAACATATGCATCACATACATACCACTTATACTACATTTACTGCATATAGCACATATACCATCTACATATACTATACATAGCCCTTATACTTTATATACACTACATATATATCCTGCTTATACTATACATACCACTTACAGACCACATAAAATACATACACTTCATACATACCACATATACTAAATACATATGCTGTCTATACATATATTATACATACCACATACATAGACCACATATACTTCATACATACCACTATACTCATGCATTATACTACATGCAAATACTGTGTATACTATACATATACTACATACAGCACATATACCACTTATACTATCCACACTGCATATTCTACATATACCACAGTTCCATATCCTATCTGCAAAATAGGCATGGTTGCTGCAAACTCTGCCCAAAAGAGGCTTTTTTGGGGCGATTCTCCGAGTGCAGGCTCAAAAGTCCTGATTTTGGCAGGTATGATATTACAAATCATGTCCTCTTAATATTCATCAGCGAGAAAAGGGTGACCATCATGGTTACTAGCAAATACTACAACTTGTAGGATCCCTAGCTGTGCCTCACTAACCAATAGGGGGCGCCCTACTAATATTTACCCCCTAACTGTGCCTCACTCAAAACTAGGGGGCTCCTTACTAATATTTGCCCCCTTACTGTGCCTCACTCATAACTAGGGGGCTCCTTACTAATATTTGCCCCCTAACTGTGCCTCACTCATAACTAGGGGGCACCTTACTAATATTTGCCCCCTTTCTGTGTCTCACTAACAACTAGGGGGCGCCTTACTAATATTTGCCCCCTATCTGTGTCTGACTAACAACTAGGGGGCGCCCTACTAACATTTACCCCCTAACTGTGCCTCACTAACAGCTAAAGGGCGCCTTACTAATATTTGCCCCCTATCTGTGCCTCACTAACAACTAGGGGGCACCTTACTAATATTTGCCCCCTATCTGTGTCTCACTAACAACTAGGGGGGCGCCTTACTAATATTTGCCCCCTATTTGGGGCACCTTACTAATATTTGCCACCTGTGTCTCACTAACAACTAGGGGTCACCTTACTAATATTTGCCCCCTATCTGTGTCTAACTAACAACTAGGGGCGCCTTACTAATATCTGCCCATTATCTGTGTCTCACTAACAACTAGGGGGCGCCCTACTAATATTTGCCTCCTAACTGTGCCTCACTAACAACTAGGGGGCGCCTTACTAATATTTTCCCCCTAGCGGTGTCTCACTAACAACTAGAGTCGCCTTACTAATATTTGCCCCCTAGATGTGCCTAACCAACAACTAGGGGGCACCTTACTAATATTTGCCCCCTTTCTGTGTCTCACTAACAACTAGGGGGCGCCTTACTAATATTTTCCCCCTATCTGTGTCTCACTAACAACTAGAGTCGCCTAACTAATATTTGCCCCCTAGATGTGCCTAACCAACAACTAGGGGGCACCTTACTAATATTTGCCCCCTTTCTGTGTCTCACTAACAACTAGGGGGCGCCTTACTAATATTTTCCCCCTATCTGTGTCTCATTAACAACTAGGGGGCGCTACTAATATTTTCCCCCTAGCTGCGCCTAACCAACAACTAGGGGGCACCCTACTAATATTTGCCCCCTTTCTGTGTCTCACTAACAACTAGGGGGCACCCTACTAATATTTGCCTCCTAGCTGTGCCTCACTAACAACTAGGGGGATATATACTAACATTTGCCCCCTAGCTATGCCTAACCAACAACTGTCTGGACCCTCACTAAAAGGCCCATCTCATAGGCTGAGAAGCACTGTTGTACATGGTAGTGTGATATAATATGCCACTAAGATAGTGGACCAGTGTGATATAATAGCACTATATTACAGTCCGACATGATAGCAGGGATGGAGCAGGTTGTCTTTTGTCCTGTGTGGTGCATAAAAAAATCTCAATGTACTGACATCCATGGATTTATAGTACAGGGGCCCAGTCTACCTCCGCTCTGATACTCCCCTCCATCATAGGATGAGAGGATGCTGCTAAAATAATGTGTATCCCTACGATGATACAAAGCTAGTGTAATATGATAGTGTTATAGTATGATTTTACGAAAAGCTAATATAATACGCAAACTTGATAGTAGGATAATCTAATATTAAGATGTAAAATAATGGTATTGTGTGATACAATGTATGTGATATGAGCGTAGTATAGTGTATTGTGTGATAGTATGAAATACATTTATGGTACATATGTAGCAGAGCTGAGCGTGTCATTGAAATGACCGGGGCTACCTTGTCAATGCATTGTGATAACTTTCTGAGGACATGGTATGATGTATACATTACCCCCGAATACATCTCAATAACACAATAATCTGGACCAAATGACTAGATAAACTCGACAGAAAACGACAGCTAATAATACAGCGGTAGGTGGTACCTTGGCCATGCAAATTGTGGAGAATTGGGGATTATGTAACCTGACATGAGGATCAATGAAGATTATACGCAGCCAGGGGTGTATGGGCCAATGTCCTGCAGTGGTGGGGGTTGTCTGGTCTCCCCTGCAGCAGGTGACATGCAGGAGATGACGCTCCCCTGGGATGTATGTGACAGATCGGATCACCTGGCAATATGATCAGGATGCAGAGGCTTTCATAGTGGTAAACAGGTGTCCTGGACCCCCTGGAACTAGGACGTGTATATTCCATTTTACTGCATATACTACCTGACCGTATAACAAGCATATAATACCTATGCACTTATGTAGCAGAGCTGGATTTGTTGCATTATTTGCATATCAGGATAACAATTAATTTGATAGGATCTGTGCGTAGCATCATATACAGGACACATCTCATTCTGCAATGGATCGCCTCCATCTCTGTATCTCGCCATAAGTAGATGTAATGCCTAGTATGTCCTATATATGCTGAGACCTGTAGTTCCACCCCAAGCTGAATTGCACTATATGCATTGGGTCTATGTAAATTATGATGCGACCATAAAGTTATAAAAGTCATATAAAGTAGGAGATGCTCTTACCTCACGGAGGGATTAGCAGGTTGGGGTTTATGTTCTCTGATAAATGATCCCACTGTACGGTGAACTGCAGACTCTGCCACCTTACCTCCCCAGGGAGCTCAGCCCTTTAAACAGAACTCTGACATCTCATTGGCTGGTGGTTGCCAAGTTCCCTGTGACCCCATTGTCCAATGAGATTGTGCAGATTCTCAACCGTTTAAAGGTATTGTCTGCAAACCCCTCCTCTGTGGCTGGAGCTGGAGAGCAGCCGTGTGTGTCTACTGCGGGTGGAGTGTGACTTGTGTGATGAAACTTTGTGTATATATATATATATATATATATATATATATATATATACAATTCCATTGGGAAGACTGCAAACAAATGCGGCCAGGGCTACTTGGTGACGTTAATCACGCGACACAAAGATCGCACAATGTAGTGAATGGTGCAGCATTGTGAATGCATTATTGCACAACTGCAACGCGATAGTTGCAAAAAAAAAATCCATACTTATTGGATGTTTGGTCTCGGCTCACACACAACTTTGCTTCCGTAGACCTCATTGCAAGTTGCATGTGACTGCGACTTCCCTGCGACATGCCTATTTTGTTAATAGCCACGACGCAACTGAAACAAAACGACTTGGATGGGACTTGGTGTCGTGCGATTAAAGTAGTTGTGCAGCCCCGGCCTAAACTGAGATGATGTGGAGTAAAAAGAATAATCAAATTATAACAATAATTTTTCACATTGCAGGGACTGTATATAGAGTCTTCTGATGTGGACGCTACGAACAGTCTGCATGGAGTATGCCTGTCATTATTTATCAACAGGAAATCTGCAGACTCTTCCCACTGGAGATTGAGAATCCACTTCAAATCCACAGCAACATCTCTATGAAAGCCTTGCTCAAAATCCACACGTCTCAGTACGGTACAGAGGGGGGATTTATCGCACAGTTTTACCGTATTAATTTATTCTGTTGCTCATAGCAACCAATCACAGCTCAGCTTTTGAATATTCATGAGCTCTGGTAAAATGAAAGCTGAGCTGTGATTGGTTGCTATGAGCAACAGAGGCCATTAAAGGCCTCTGCGTCATACAGGCTGTCTATGGGAGAGCTTGCGTGCCTCCTCTCTCCGCGCCTCTCCGCTCAAAGAGTTGACAAGTCAATTTTTTGTATGGAGAGGCGCAGAGAGCGGAGCCGGGCAAGCCCTCCCTTAGACAGCCTGTATGACACAGCGGCTGGTGGGATTCCGCCTCTTTTACTCCGTGTGTACTGGCCCTAATACTGTCAGGGCCGTATTGAACTTCAGAGAAAGCGAGCGCCGACCTGTCAGGTCACCGTTTGCTTGCTATTACACGCACCAACAGTGAGCGGGGAGAGTGGGGGGGCCATGGGGAACTGCGGGGAAGGGGGGCTGCCCGGACAATCCTTAGATCATCCAGGTGGCCCATAGGAGGGAGCAGCTGTCTGTATCCTCTGCTCCTATTGCACAGAGCGGCAACCAGCACCCCATCGCTATTGTTATTGGGATTTTCGGTCATGTTTGAAATCAACAATCAGCTGACATTGTACATGTCGGCTGATCCTTGATTTAAAGCATGACCTATTACACTAAACGATTATCGTCCGAATGGCCAAGTATGGCCGATAATCGCTTCATGTAATAATACCCTATTATACATTCCCCCCCACCCCAAAATTTAAAAAAAAAAACCACTATGGTTTTTCCAGGTTAAAAAAAAATTACATGTGAACAATTCATATAATTTTTTGCTCACAAATCCACTGTGCAAAATCTGCAGCATATCTGCCAGGTGTGAAGATAACCTAAAGAAATTGTTTACTCTATCATACAACCCGGTAAACATGGTGGTCCGGCCTCTGGACCCTTATTGATCATCTATTATCCTTGGTGGAAATTGCCAGAGCAATGGCACTTCCCTTGTAGTCAGTGGGTGACCATGTCAGGCTGCGTCCACACCTGCAGCCTCCATTGTGAAAGCAATAAAAGTCCGAAGTAACCATAATAGACCTTATTTTGAGTCAGTGGGGTCCGCTTGTATCTCTTTTACGTCAGATTTTCACATAAGGCACCAGTGTGAACAGAGCCTTATATACTATTGCACAATGTCATCCTTCATAACAACCACTCCTGGCAGTGACCCTCCATTCTGGCTAATAGAGGGGGTGACCCTCCATTCTGGCTAATAGAGGGGGGTCCGCCATGATCTGACCATGTATAATTAGAGGACTTAGAAAACACAGACATGAGTAGTGAGGCCAACTAGACAACCTCCTCTATTCTGTGCTTGTACACTGACATTTTACAGCCCATAGGGGGCAGTTTATTGCCGTCTTGTTATTTATTGCATTGTGGCATTGTCCTGGCTTTTATGTTGCCGCCGCATTTCCCGCCATCCTGCTTTGTGCTCAGTTTCTTCCCCCTCCCCTCACGTTTTGTCTTCTTAGTTTCATGAGAACAGTCAGAAGCCCTTGTATTCAGCATCTGCAAACATTTCCTGCTCCTCATGGATAATAAAGAGGGCTAAAGATACCACCCAGCTTTCCAAGTGCCCCGAATGGCAAAGCAGCTTTATCATACGGCAGGATGAGAGCCGGATTTTAATGCACGCTTATAGTCTGGGAAAGTTAGGGGGAATCTCTGATGCCTGATATATTTGCTGTCACCCAGCTTTGCCAGATAGAGATAGAAGTAGCGGATTTATGACTGCGTTTAAACAATATGTTTAAACGTTTAAATTGTCACAGAGGCGTCAAAAGTTGTGATCAGTGTTTAATCCAAACAAGCTGGGAGAAGCGCACAGTTATGCGCTTCACTCCTCAGCTCTCTGCCTAGACTTAAGTACCGGCCGGATGATCTTTCCGGCCACAGAGCTCTGATGCGGGCGCATCAGCGTGTGCCCGCATCAGAGCTTCCCATAGCGCACAATGAAGCGAGCGGCCGGAGCAGCTCGCTTCACTGTGTGAACTGACAGGGATTCCTACGGCCGCAATTCATAGAATTACGGCCGCAATTCATTAAATTGTGGGCGCAGAAAACTGACATGTCAGTTATTTGCGGCGCCGCACGGATCCCGGCCGGAGCGTTTACGATGTGTGTACGCTCCGGCCGGGATCCCATTAAGAAACAGGCAATGTTCACAGAGGCATAAAGTACGGCCGTTGTAGTGTGAACATAGCCTTACAATGCAGCCTTCTTAGTACTACAGCTCTTGGTGCACCAAACCGTCTGACCCCTCTCCATAATAAACAAAAATGTCTCCCATTGACGTCAATAGAAGACATGTCACTTTGCTAGATTACAGGGCCTTTCTGGATTAGCAAATGCTGGATTAAAGGAATTGCTTTTTAGCATATTTCAGTCCAATGGGATGCTTCCTTATCTAAATGTAGACTTGCTTGTTAGATTTTATTGTTGTACTTTCATGGTATTGTATGAAGGCTCTTTCCTCTGCACTCATAATTTCCTTCACAACTACTGCCCCCTATTGACAAGAATAGAAACCTTGCTGTAAGAAAATTGTATGACTGAGAATGCTATATTGCCCAACCTGTGACTCTCCCACTGTTAGGGTGATGATGGGAGTAGTAGTGTTGTAACAGTGGGAGGGCCACAGGTTGGGGAACACTACTACACAGTGACATAAAATGAAATATTATTATATTTGTTGTGACACAGATTAAAATTTGTCTCATATCGCATCGTATTATATTTCGTGATGCAGAATTTAGTTTTGCGAGAGTTTTTCTTTTTAATTTTACTTTTGAGTATATTCACTGTCCGCACCTCTGAATAAGAATTGTTTAGTGTTTCTAATTTAAACTGTTTGGCTATGTTACAGCCAAGGCCGCCCTCTACTGGATATTGTAGTGTACAGCAGGGCATGCAACAAACTGTTTACCCTGATACAGTGCAATGTAGAGTCATTAGCTGTGATTTAGCATCCCATCTTTGGTGACCTAGCTGTGTATTGCTGTGGGATAAGGATAAATTTACCCATCTATACTGTACATATAAAAATTATATATAAGCATCATATTTCATCTACATATAAATATATCTCAAAGATACTGGCTGGAGACAAGAGCGGTGCTGTCTCTGGAAGAAAGTGGCCATGTTTATGTAGCGCTGGATAACCCCTTTAAAGCGTTCTTTTACTTTTACTTTGGGTTATAATTAGAGATGAGCGAACCTGGAGCAGGCTCGAGTCCATCCGAACCCGAACAATCGGCATTTCATTAGCTGGGGCTGGTGAAGTTAGATAAAGCTCTAAGGTTGTCTGGAAAACATGTATACAGCCAATGACTATATCCATGTTCTCCACATAGCCTTAGGGCTTTATCCAACTTCAGCAGCCACCGCTAATCAAATGCCAAACAATCGGGTTCGGATGGACTCGAGCATGCTCCAGGTTCGCTCATCTCTAGTTATAATCATTACAGGTGATATTTGTGTTACTTTGTTTAAAGACCTTTGCCTGACTATATGTAAAAATGTATGTACCAGAATAATTCTATCATTGTAGTTTTTTCTAGTATCAATATTTAAAGAGGTAATTCAGCAAAAAAATAAAAAAAAATCTTTCAAATTAACGTGCCAGAGATTTTTTCTTTTTTTAATTTGTTTTTATTAGGTTTCCAACATGAAAACAGCATATATATTGACATTGTTCAAAGGAACCCCCCCCACACATACATACCATAGTAATATGCACATACAGTATAATGGTACCTTGGTAAAATGGTATAATAGTAAATAGACAGCAAAAACCAGGCTACCATTACTCTCTATGTGTGTAATACTATTTATGAGATGCAGAGCGTGAGCCAAAAGTGGAACACTGGACCCAAGAAGGCTCCGGCACAACAAATGGGCGCAGGTATCTATATCTCCAGAAAGGTAGTCATCGGTAGGTGGTCACAATAGACCACCAGTACTCCGCAGGTTGAATAGAAGAAATTTATTGTAAACAACGCGTTTCGGCCCTCCACATCCTAGGAGGCCTTTTCCAAGTAATAATGATGACTTCCTTCTTGGAGACAATGATACCTGCGCCCGTTTGTTGTGCCAGAGCCTTCTTGGGTCCAGTGTTCCACTTTAGGCTCACGCTCTGTATGTACTGCAGGAAATGGTGTTTTCTTTTGAGCCTGACACAGTGCTCTCTGCTGCCACCTCTCTCCATGTCAGGAACTGTCCAGAACAGCAATCCCCATAGAAAACTTCTACTGCTCTGAAACCAGTTGGTTTTAAAGTAAAAATTTTCACCGCCATACCCCTTTAAGCCTTTCTGACATTCCAGAAGCACTTATGAATTAATAAAAAGTAATAGGTAGATAGGCAGAAGAAAGCTTTTATACAGTGACAATGTTACAGGCTGTACATATGGGACACCTAATCCAGTGATGAATTACTATAGATTACCGGAAGTATTACAGGAATACTACCACTAACCCCAAACTACCGTATGTGATATGTGTGATGTAGGACATATCGAAAGTTGGTGCAGGCAGTATAATTTCTCCACATGGACGTCACCACACTAGAGAAAGCCTCTTTGGAAATCCGGCCTTTGCCCGAGGCTCCCTTTTTTGGATTGTAAAGCAGCTGTCAGGGAACACATAGAAGGCAGCGTGAAGGCCCTCGGTGAAGGTGGCAGAAAAGCTATATAAGTGTCTGATATAGTCATTCAGCTGATAGAAGGATATGATGCCAGAATCATAGTCCACATATACTCCGAGCAGCTCTACCGGAGATTTCACAGTCACGTTATCCCTCACTTTATTGTGAAGAGCAGAAAGACCATTGCGATTTTCCAGACACCACGACTTCTCATTAAAACCAATGTAGGCGTCTTCATCCAGTGTTTTCCTGTCTATGCTATGGTAAGCCACTCCAACAATCCATTCCTTGGCTTTACTGACATCCACTTCCCAATATTGCTGTGCCGAGGAGCTACAAGTGCTCAAAACCTGACAGACGTTAAATCGCCCCGATCTTTCTGGATTCCCCTGATCCACGGAGACGTAAGAAGCCGACCTGCAGTCAGGTGATACACGTATGTAGTTACAGGCGGTTTTTACATCCAGCAGTATATCGGAAGCCTTCGGCCCAGGGTTTGACGTCATGACTTCAGAGAGGGTAGCGTTCACACTGGACAGACATCTCCTCACAATTAGATTGATGGGCTTTTCATCTAAGTGAATCTCAGCACTGACACCTTGGAGATACCCGTCCTCTGTGTCAGGCTCCTGCTGTAAGAAGGTTGTGGTATCAGCCATGTTGAGCATCTCCTGGGTCTCCTGTATCTTCCTGGACAGCTCATTCTTCCGTATCTCCAGGTCCTGGATGGATCTGGAGACCTGCATCAGGGCATGCTCCCTCTTTCTGGAGATCTCTCGTAGAGCAGTCTTTCGGAAGTTCTTGATGTCTTTTATGATCATCTTAAAGAACATGTCCATTGTCTTCTCTAGAAGATCTGAGGTTTCTTGAATTTTACTTTTTTGTTTGTTGAGACTCTCCGCCCTCTTTTTGGTGGCTTCTCTCTTTCTGGTAAGATCCAGAAGAGAATTTTGCAGTTTCTTCTGAGAATGCTCCTGCAGATACTGTATGATGTTAGACAGCTTTCTGTTTCCCAGCAGTACAGGACGTTGCAGGAACTGACATCTGCACTCCGGGCAGCTGTAAGGTCTAGATCCATTGCAGGTGTTCAGAGCTAGATTGATGCACCCCCGGCAGTAGTTGTGCCCACAATTCAGCATCACAGGATCCTTAAAGATGCTCAGACAGATGGAGCAGATCAGCTCGTCATTTGGTAACGCCATTGTGCAACCTGCAGAGAAGCTCTGATGACAGCATAGAAGGTGAAGGTGGTTATATATAACCCAGCCCAGTGTTGTTTCTCTGTGTCTCGCTTACTCTGGGGACATCATCTATTAGATCAACGTAACAAACCACCATGATTTATCTTTCTAGAAAATATGTTTACCATATTTTACTTTCGATTCCCTAATATTTCCTGTTTGGTCCGGTCACATGAAAGATGCGGCAGCAGCAAAGTAACACAATATAAAGTGCAACCTGTATCATAAATATATACCACAGCCATTTTAGACAATATGTATTACACTATGTTAGCAAAAATAAGTGAACACTAGAGATGGGTGAACCTCAAGCACGCTTGGTTCGTCCGGGCCTGAGCGTTCAGCATTTGACTCCCGCTGATTACTTAAATGCAACCCTAGGGCTGCCAGGAAAACATAGATACATGTTCAGCCTATGAGGCCCTGCCAGAGGCAAAGCCTAATAAGCTGCCTGTCAGTGTCCCTGATACCGGCATAATACATGTATTAAGGAAGCAATATAGTATTGGCATGGTCCTAAAGTGGAACTAAAAATGTTCAATAAAACGGAGGGTAGCTTCACACGTAACAGATCCGCAGCGGATTTCTCCGCCACGAATCTTGGTAGTGTGAAGGTCTATGGGGTTACATATCCGCAGCGGAATTTTCATTCCACTGCGGATATGTAACCCGGCCCCTTTAAACCCCTCGCCGCTCACAGCCCCCGGCCCGGAGCATACATTACCTACTCGGCACCGCGGCTGTGTGTGAGGCTCTCGTCGGTCCCCATCAGCCAATCAGTGCTGCCGTGCTTTGACTGGCTGATTGGGAGCGACGGGAGCCTCAGACACAGCCGTGGCGCCGAGCGGGTAATATATGCTCCGGGTCAGGGGCTGCGGGCAACAGGGGGTTAAAGGGGCCGGGTTACATATCCACAGTGAAATCCTGGAATCCGCTGCGGATACGGTACGTGTGAAGCTACCCTAAGTGTTAGATCATGGGGGTGACTGCATTTTGACACTAAAGGTGGCCATACACCTTCAATAACTATTGTTGAGCCATCAGTTAGGTCTCCTGCCCGCTGCCCATCCTCTCCATACACAGGGATGTATAGCATGGCTATCACGGCCGACCCCTGTCACAGCCAACATCATCTGTTGGTGGTTGTTCTGGCCAGCCCCATACACCTCAGATTGACGGCCAAACCTTCCTTAAGCGGCGGCTACAGCCGACAACAGTCTAAAGGTGGTATTACATGGCCCCACAATTATGAGCGATCTGCTAGTGCCTATTATATTGTATGAGAATCGTGTGGCAAGGGCTGCTTATACGAGGAAGGTAAACAGGGACAAAATGGACAGGGAAGACAGAAGTATGAACACTGACTGCGCTGATGGCGTTCTCTGTCCTCTCTCTGTTGCTCTGTTGGTGTATGTACAGGAGCAGGGGTGATGTCATTAATACCTCCTGGGCCTGAAACACAAAGATGTTACTTTCCCTACACCCCTTGGGTGCTTTAATAAAGCCTTGAATGGGTTTTGTACTCGAAAGGACGCTGAATTCTTCTTTCTGTACTAGAGGAGGAACTCCTGTCCATTCAGGGAAACTAGAAGTCCAGAGGCCAAACTTTAGTGGTGATCCCATGGTTACTGTAGTCTTTCAATGATGGTTAGAGCATGCTTGAATGTGTATGAGACCTAGAAGTTATCAGGTAATATTTTCATGTACTGTGAGGTGGACCCCTAGAAACAATATAACTGGTGGGCCCTCAGCATCCCAATCCGACACTGCTTTAAAGGGTTGTCCAGAGTTAGAAAAACATGGCTTTCTTTCAGAAACAGCACCACTTTTGTCCTCAGTTTGAGCGTCGGTTTTGCAGCCTTGTATTATTCCAATGAATGAAGGTGAATTGTAATACCCCACACAGGACAGGGGTAGCGCTTTTTTTTTTTTTTTTTTTTTTCAAAAATGTAGCTTTTTTTCTAATCCTGGATATTCCCTTTAAAGGAATCAGGATTTAGCATAATCTGTTGATGGTAGCGTATCACTTGGGGAGATTGGAAACAGATATGGCAATGCTTGAAGAGACTCACTTAGCAGAAGTATATATTTATTCTGGGAATGATCCAGAAGGCAGAATACTGTAGATATTACTGAAAGGGGTCTCGAAGGAAGAGATGAGCGAGATGTGAGATGAGCGACCAATCCTGAGGTGCTGGGAGATCATAGGAATACAGTAAAAAATCTAACAGAGGTCATGAGAAATTCATCATGAGGATATATGATACCAAGAAATGGTAACAACAGGGATGACTGACGATCCTGAAAGGAGGAAATATAATAATGTAATTTAGAGGCCATTGTCCTCACTTTTATACAAACATCCCATCTGTGCCCTGATATAGCATTAGGTCTCTCTTTCCCTAACGTATTACGACCCTCTATGGCCCCATATGGCATTAGGATCACCTTTGTGTCAGCTGATGAAGGCCATAGGCCGAAACGCGTCCTCTTATGTACCTGCTTTATCTACTTAAATAAAAAAAAGCATACTTTAACTCGTGAGTGCCGGGATTTGCTTTCAGCCCCATACAGTATTTAGGCACCGTCTGTGCTCACACAGAGTAGAGAGTTGTGCCTGCCCTCATACAGCAGTTAGGTGCTCCCCCTATCATGTTAGGTTTCCTCTGTGCCCCTAGATAGTATTAGGTCCCATCTGTTCTCTTCTACAGTATAAGGCCAACGTCTCTGCCTCTCATATATAGCAATACACCCCCTCTGTGCAGCCTGCATATAGTATTAGGCACCTTCTATGCAACCACCATATAGTATTGGGCCCTGCTGTGCAGCCCCCCCATATAGTAGATAGCCCCCTTTGTGCCCTCATATAGTATTAGGCAACCTCTGTGCCCTCATATAGTATTAGGAGACCTCTGTGCCCTCATATAGCATTAGGCCCCTCTGTGCAGCCCCTATATGATTTGAGGCGATTCTCTGCAGACCCCATATAGTAGTAGGCGCACCTTTCATAGTTTTAGGCCCCCTCTGTAGGAATAGGACCTGACAGAGAAGGTAATATAGAGCCTTGGAAAGCATTAAAAAAAAGTCACTGTTTGTCACAGTATGTCTGGATACAGCTTTCTACATGCCCTGACTGAGTAGTAGGAGTCCTATATGAAGCCACACTTTTTGCATTTCCTTTTTGTGCCTCTCCAGCTGAAACTACAACTCTAAGCATGCCCTGACAGCCGGTGAGTTCAAGTGCATGCTGAGTGCAACTGCATACACATAAATAAACGGAGAACCACGTGAGGAGGGGGCGCTGTGGCAATAGGATTACTGCTGTTTTAATGTTGCATTGATGCAAAGCGGCCACTAGAGGGTGCAAGAGCACCACTGCGGGGCCACGTGACCGGGGCCGGCATTAATCAGCACTGTAGTATGTTTAGCGGTGGGTGTACAAAGATGGCGGCGTATAACTTCCGGTGAGAAGAGCAAGGTGGCTGCGCTCAGAGTTTACATCCTTGCTGGATGACTGATAAGCGCCAGTGTCGCAAAAACTGCGTCCGACTGTCATTTTGGAACAGAGAAGGTAATATATGAAACGGCATCCTCTTATCACTATGGTATGGTAGGTGTCATCCTCTTATCACTATGGTATGGTAGGTGTCATCCTCTTATGTGTATGGAGCTTTGGTGAAAGGGTCAGGGGTCAGCACTTGTTGTGCATTTGTGAGTCTGTTCTGGGATTTGTAGTTCCATTGTGTAGGAGGGTCATATATATATATATATATATATATATATATATATATATATATATATATATATATATATATAGTGCAAGCACCTGGTGTTGCAAGGTAACTGACATATGTGTATATGTATACATACATTTTAGACCTCATGTGTAAGTTACGCATATGTCCAATTCTTAAAGTGACTGTACCACCAGGCCCAGGCTGAAGCACTGGAGGCGGCCGACCAACCCTTAGTGGGAAGAAACCCCAGCCCCTCCATAATAGGGTTCCATTGATTCTAATGGAGTCACGTCATGGAGGGGCTGGGGTTTCTTTCCACTAAGGATGGGTCGGCCGCCTCCAGTGCTTCAGCCTGGGCCTGGTGGTACAGTCACTTTGAGGGTACAAACCCACTTGCTGGATCTGCAGCGAGTCCCCTCGCTGCGGATCCCGGCTCTATACTTTCAATAGCAGAGAAACTCGCAGCAGGGATGTACATCCCTGCCGCGATTTTGTCTGCAGCCCTCCCCATTAACCGCCCAGCCGCAGGAGATTATATATTACCGGGTAGGGCTGGGCGGTATACCGCAAAAATACCGATACCGTCACTGGCGTCGGTTAACCGACCTCAACTCTGCCAGGACGGTATCTGCGGTATTTCCCCCCCCACCCGGCGGCCGCGTGCTCTGGTGCAGGGAGAGAGAGGGGTCCCGCGTGAAGAGGTGAAGGCTGGACAGCTGATGATCCGATTTACCTCCCGAGCCAGGACGCACATATACTGCTGCAGGGGAAGGGATGGAAGATCCTGCTGCTGGGGCTGAAGAGGATGGCTGGAGATGTGACAGGCTGCACACAGACGGCAGCGTCCCCTCCAGTGTGTGCGCAGCGCTGCTGCTGCCGGGGGCTCACTTCTAGCTTCTCTGGAAGCTGCACGGTGAGCCCTGCCCCCCCTCCCCCGCACATACAGTTGGGGTCAGGTATCGGTCGGCACCTCCATGCTCCACTGGCCACCGCACTCTGTCCCGCACAGGAATTCTCGGAGCCCCGTTATGTTTTGTCAGTGCTGGAAGCGGCCATGTATGACGCTCAGTCCGGAACACAGATATATGTGCTACATCACTGCGTGACAGGGGCCGAGAATTCCTGTGCGGGAGAGAGAGAGCGGTGCCCGGGGGAACATGGAGGTGCCGACCTATACCTGACCCCCTGCAGCCACTGAGTGACTGGGGATGGATGGATGGATAGATAGAAGATAGATAGATGATATGATATAGATAGATGATATAGATAGATATCTATCTATCTATCTATCTATCTATCTATCTCCTATCTATCTATCTATCTCCTATCTATCTATCTATCTATCTCCTATCTATCTATCTATCTATCTATCTATCATGTATCTATCTCCTATCTATCTATCTCCTATCTATCTATCTATCACGATCTATCTCCTATCTATCTCCTATCTATCTCCTATCTATCTCCTATCTATCTCCTATCTATCTCCTATCTATCTCCTATCTATCTCCTATCTATCTCCTATCTATCTCCTATCTATCTCCTATCTATCTCCTATCTATCTCCTATCTATCTCCTATCTATCTCCTATCTATCTCCTATCTATCTCCTATCTATCTCCTATCTGTCAATCAATCATCTATCTATCTATCTATCTACTATTATCTATCTATCTATCTATCTATCTATCACAATTTAGTGCATTCACAGTAATGATAATGGGAGTGCCAGCAACAGAGAATGGGTTAACATCTCCTCTTCAATATCTATCTATTATCTGTCTATCTATCTATCTCCTATATCTATCTATCTCCTATATCTATCTATCTATCTATCTATCTATCTATCTATCTCCTATCTATCTATCTATCTCCTATCTATCTATCTATCTATCTCCTATCTATGTATCTATATCATCTATCTATCTATCTATCTATCTCCTATCTATCTATCTCCTATCTATCTATATCATCTATCTCCTATCTATATCATCTATCTATCTATCTATCTCCTATCTATATCATCTATCTATCTATCTATCTATCTCCTATCTATATCATCTATCTATCTATCTCCTATCTATATCATCTATCTATCTATATCTATCTATCTCCTATCTATATCATCTATCTATCTATCTCCTATCTATCTATATCCTATCTATCTATCTCCTATCTATATCATCTATCTATCTATCTCCTATCTATATCATCTATCTATCTATCTATCTATCTATCTATCTATCTATCTATCTATCTCCTATCTATCTGTCTATACATACACGCACACACACACACACACCCACCACCCACCACACACCACACACACACATATATGTGTGTGTGTGTATGTATAGACAGATAGATAGGAGATAGATAGATAGATGATATACGTAGATAGGAGATAGATAGATAGATAGGAGATAGATGATATAGATACACTCTGATGGTAATACAAACGTGAATTTATTACATATAACAATGTGCAGCAAACTTTACAAGTAATATACGATGTTTCGCCGTCTCCTACGCCATTTTCAAGTGGCACTTGAAAATGGTGTAGGAGACGCCAAAACGTTGTGTACTACTTGTGAAGTTTGCTTAGTTATATGGAATAAATCCACGTTTGTATTACCATCGGAAAATGGGGTTTTCAAAAGGGGTGTGGCTTTTAAAAGGGGCGTGTCATAATTATCGTTCAATTTATCGTTACCGCGGCTACATGTACGATAAATCGCGATATTCATTTAGGCCATTATCGCCCAGCCCTATTACCGGGTCCCCGCTCCTGCTTGCTTCGGGGCAGGAGCGGGGACCCGGTAATGTATAGCCTGGCCGCCCCCCTGCTGCCCCGATCATATCCTCAGCAGCGCTGATCGCCCCCCGCAGCCCCCGGCCGCACGATCGCGGTTGGGGGGTGGGGCGATCGTGCGGCCGGGGGCTGCGGGGGGCGATCAGTGCTGCTGAGGATATGATCGGGGCAGCAGGGATGCTGCGAGTTTCTCTGCTATTGAAAGTATAGAGCTGGGATCTGCAGCCAGTCGCGCTGCAAAAACGCAGCGAGGGGACTTGCTGCAGATCCGGCAAGTGGGTTTGTACCCTTAAGGGGTATTCCAGCTTAAATTTATTTTTAATATGTTATTAAATAAGAAAAGTTATACAAATCCTGAATATACACTAATTATGGGAAATGCAGATATGGTGCTATTTTCCCTTAATTTAGTAGATCAGGCAGGCTCACTTCCTCTAAAAAAGTGATGTCATGTCTCAAGTGCCGGGTCCAGCAGGGGGTGCATGTATGCATCTATATAGATGTATCAGTGCCTTCTCCCTCTCTGTGCTGGCTGACACTCACCCTGCTGTAGAGGCCCCTCCCCCCAACTAGCTCTGGGAGCGTTCCTGCACCTTCTCCATATGCATCAACCCATCCCCTTTTAGATACCCACAGCGCAGGAGCAGGACCGGTAGTCAGGGTGAGCGCTGAGGCACAGTGGGGCACAGAGGCTGTCCTTGCTTCGCCTCAGCGCTCATCCCGACGCCCGGTCCTGCTCCTGCACTGTGGGTATCTAAAAGGGGAATGGTTGATGAATATAGAGAAGGTGCAAGAACGCTCCCAGAAGCGCGACCGCTCACCCCGCCGGGAGCAAATGACGGGTGAGCGCTATTGCAAGGGACCGGGCTGGTAGATGGGGAGGTACAGGAGTGCTCACCCCGCCGGGAGTGAGCGGTGGGTGAGCGCTCCTGGACAGGACGGGGCGGCTGGGTGGGCTTAGAGCTAGTATGGGGGAGGGGCCTCTACAGCGGGGTGAGTGTCAGCCAGCACAGAGAGGGAAAAGGCACTGATACATCTATATAGATGCATACATGCCCCCCCGCTGGACCCGGCACTTGAGACATGACGTCACGAGGAAGTGAGCCTGCCTGATCTACTAAATTAAGGGGAAAATAGCACCATATGTGCATTTCCCATAATTAGTGTATATTCGGGATTTGTATAACTTTTCTTATGTAATAACATATTAAAAATAAATTTTGCCCGGAGTACCCCTTTAAATACAGCTGCATTACGATACAATCAATTTAATCATCTTCCGCTCCTATGCAGGCTTATGTGTCTCCATGGTTACAGACTACAAACAAACCCTTTATAGTGTGACCCCCCCCCCCCCAATTCTGTGCCTGATTTGTTGATGACCGCAGGGTCAGACCATATAGACTTTCTTTGTACTGTGTAACCATAGATCTGTTCTTGCCCATCATTTCTTGTAAGGCTGCACATTAATCAGATTGTTGTTCCTTTTTGTAGGGTTACGGCCTCTTAGTAAATGGATGAGAACGTTGTGTCCGTGCGTTGTGGGATCCAGGATATCATCAGTGAGTTATCTAAGGTCCGCGATGGAGAGAGACTGGTGGAGGTGCTGTCTGATGCCACACGGTACCTGGGAGGAGGAGGGGACCCGGCCCTGACACAGGAGATTGCCGAATTCAACAGGACACATTACACCCCTTTCCTGAGGTTTTTGGTGGCCCAAATGGGACCTCAGTGGTACGACTTTTTGACATCTGACCGTATGGACCTATGGGACCGTTTTTTCTTAGATGGTCCGGCAGACCAGGCATTTCTAGTCCTGATGGACAGCTTGGTGAGAACAGGGTGAGTATACACAGAAGCCATATTTATTTGCATAAAGGTAAAATGGACGGTCACCATCACTGACTTAAAGGGGTTGTGCGGCACTAACTAAAATAATAAAAACACTTGTAAATGTGCTGATATGGTCTACCATTACTCCACCGCACTCCCGAAGCCTTGTGACACCGATACCGCCGTCCGGTCTGTGCCCGCGGCTTATTGCCGCACTACCCCTTTAACTCCTTAAAATGTCACTGTCGTCATAGAAAAATTTTGACATGTCATAGAGATATGTCAAAAATTTTGATCGGTCTGGGTCTGAAAGTGTCCTCTCCCGGCTCGTTCTCCCGATCAGTACAGATGTGAACACCCATATCCAGTCCGATCAAAATGCGTAGAGCCGCGTCCCGCTCCTGGACCCTGCCGGCTGTCTTCCGAGCTCTCCGCTGGCTAGGTCACGACCCAGCTAACTGATGCCCCGCTGCAGTCACTGATTGGCTGAGCAGGCTAAATCCCACCCACCTGTGACGTTGGTTTGTGACATACCCGGTAGAACATGACAGCTGGTGGGGTCTGGGAGCTCGTAATGCAGCGCAGTGTGGGCTCCGGGAGCGGTAAGCATATTGAGGGAAATTTATCAAAGGGTGTAAAATTTAGACTGGTGCAAACTGCCCACAGCAACCAATCACAGCTCCTCTTTCCTTTCAGCTCTGCCTAAAGCTGAGCTGTGATTGGTTGCTGTGGGTAGTTTGCACCAGTCTAAATTTTACACCCTTTGATAAATCTCCCCCATTGTCTTTTTTATTTTCCCCCAACCCCCTGCCTGTAATGATTTTTTTACCTGTGGCAGATTTAATGTGAAGATCGCCAAGCTGACTGCATGGAAATAAGTGAGTGCTCAGGGTAAAATGATTGGAACTGCAGGGGGTCCCTAACCGACAGGACAGGAATGCAGTTAAATGCCCCATTTGACAACATTGAGGGGGTTAATGACGGGCGGCAGCACAATCGTTGCGGGCTGTCATGAACAGTGAGGCATAGATCATGGTGGCGCCGTCCAGTTCTCCCTCAATCTGGGGGACATTTTACCTCTATTCTATGAATTGGCGAGGGTCCCAGTAGTTGGGCCCCCTCTGATCGGCCTGTGATTTCCTATTCTGTGGTTTGGGGATAAAATGCTGAGATGGGAATAACCCCTTAGGCTTTGGTCAGTGTTCATCACACAGCAGGTCATGTGCATTGCATGGCTATAACCCGCCTTCCTCTTATTACAGACCCTGTATCCGCCTTGATCGCTGCGTTCTTGTCCTGGAGAAGTTCCTGCAGAGAGGAGCTCTGGTCGATGTCATCTGGGAAGTTTGCCAGCAGCAGCTGGAGGGGACGCCAACTCCGATATTACATGAAGCCATCCTGACCAAGATCTGCAGTCTGCCCGATCACGTGGCAAATTGTCTCCAAAAACACAATAAAGAAGTTTTCTTCCCTAAAAACTATTACCCCCGCGTGGGGAACACCATAATACGTGTACTACAGATGGTTTCTATGTCTTTAAGAGGTACGTGGAGACCAAGTGCAAATACATGTCTGTGGATGTATGGAGAGAGGGACCAAAACTAGTGCAAGAGTGGAGCACCCCCCCCTGTGCAGCCAATTGGTCTGCTGCTTTTGTTTTGGGGACAGACTCTGAGAAATAAGAGCTGACATCTGATTGGTTGTTGTGGACATCAGAGACAGCTATACTTTGCACTGATTGTTTGGTCCACCCCATAATTTTAGAGTAGATGGAACACTATATAGACTGATGGTGACAACTGTATGGCACATTGGGGTCAGAAATGAGAAATTGCATTGTCTGCTCATACTTTACCAATGGTTTTCTTCTTCCTTAGATGGGAAAGGTTGCTCCATTTCTTTTGTGTCACAGCTCCTGGGAAAAGTCTGTATGCAGGGACGTCAAAGTGAGTGTCCTGGTTCTTGACAAAGTAGTTTTCTAACCCCGTAAAGGAATTTTTTTTCTCTTTAAGTTAACTGGTACCAGAAAGTTATATAGAGTTGTAATTTACTTCTATTAAAACATCTCAAGTCTTCCAATACTTATCAGCTCCTGTATGTCCTGCAGGAAGTGGTGTATTCTTTCCAGTCTGAAGAGCAGGAGAGGTTTTCTATGAGGATTTGCTGCTGCTCTGGACAGTTCCTGACATGGACAGGGGTGGCAGCAGAGAGCACGGTGTCAGACTGGAAAGAATACACCACTTCCTGCAGGTCATACAGCAGCTGATAAGTACTGGAAGACTGGAGATTTTTTAATAGAAGTAAATTACAAATCTCTGGCACTTTCTGGCACCAGTCCCTTTAAAGCTGAGTTCACACCACATACTCTATTCCCACATGGGATAGACCATATTGACAATGGTCATTCGCGTTCTGTCAGGTGTGGCATTTAACATTTTAGTAGGAAGAATAGCACTGAATGCTGTTATTCTTCCAGTCAAATATGACAGATGGATGGGTTATGCAGATGGGAATAGAGTCTAAGGTGTATCATATCTATGTATAGGGGAGCTGTTTTCTGTGCTGGTCCCTCGCCTGACCACTCTGGTCCAGTCAGACTGCATCTGGCAGAGGATCTGTTGGCGGCTGATTGCGGCTGTTCCTGACAGGTGGATGGAGCCGGTTGTCATTGGGCTTGTTCAGACGGCTGATGGGTAAGTGGGACGTCTCTTGGCCTTTCGTGTTCGTCAAAATATTTGGAAGATTTTTTTTTTTTTTTAGGTCCTCTTTGGTGCACCTTCTGATGGATTTCATACAGAAGCCAGTGTTTCTAAAAATGCATTGTAATCACCCGTAAGAGGGCCAGTGTGACTAAAGCCAACATCTTGTATGAATGGCTGCATTCAAAGACCCCTATACTGACAGAAGTGTTACTAAAAGCAGGGGTCTTCCTTAATGTGTGCAGTCCCAAGGACCCACCCTCTTATACAGGCAACCTGGGCATATGATTTTCACAGCCACAGGATCCCTGCGATCAGCGGACCTATGTGAGAATGCTTGTTTATTAGCTGGGGTAGTAATTGACCAGTTAATGTGATAATCATCCACTGTGAAGGACCCTTAAAGGGTTATTTCAGTAAAAAGATTTTTTTATTTTTTACTATATTTTACTTTTCTTTAATGTTATAAAATTTTGTGGTGTATTCATTTATTTTTTTTACATAGTGGCAGCAGTAAGAGGAGACACTGCACTACTGCTGCTGCCAATGGCTGAATCGGGAGCTGCAGGGCCCTATAGGGTCCTATTACACGGATCGATTTCTAACGACTAACGACAACCGATTGCAAACGAGATTGTTTATCGTTAACCTGAAATCGTTCATCATATTACACAGAACGATAGTCGTTAGTTACGAACATTACTATGATCGTTATTGCGATCGCTACTATGATCCCAGCAAAACAATGAACAATGTGCAATTACACTGAACGATTAGTAAAAACACGAAACTTTAGCGAACGAATGTGGAATTACAGCGAACAATTAACGATAATTTTAGGTTCAGATCTAAATCAACAATCAACGACACACAAACGATTTTTCGATCGTTGCCTGCAATTACACAGAAAGATTATCGTTTAAATTCGAACTATATAACCATTTTTCGCACAATAATCGCCCCGTGTAATAGGGCCCTTGGGTATCTCTAGCACTGCTGCATGCAGATACTGAGCCTCTCCTAATACATGTTGGCAGTAGAATAAACAATACTCTTGGGGAAGCTGTCTGTGTCAGCAGTGCTACATCTGCATAGGGTGCTAGGGTGAGTGAGGATAACTCAAATACTGCTTGCTCTGCTCAGTGATGCGACCGCTGCGCTAGTGACACAGGCAGCTTTCCCAAGTGTTATGTCTATTGTAATGGTAACATGCTAAAAAAAATAATTCTCCTATAAGTATATATTGTCTAAGTGATGCCTACATAAAGTGAGAAAGCAATATGCCAAGCTTGTGTCCATACTTCCCTGTCATCCTCAGGCCAGCCTCTCTCTCTAAGTTACTGGGAGATCTGGTTGTAAAGAATAAAAAGACTCAGTTCCTTCTCACTCAGAAGATGCTGTTCCTGCAGTATGGTCTCAAGGTAATCCTCATACTAGGAACGTATCCTCGTTGGTAGTCCAGTAACATGAACAAGGGTTTATTAGAATGCTTTATTTCCTTTTCAGAAAGAGACGTTGCAGAGCATTCTGGGATATTTGTCTCTGGAAAGCAGTCGCCGGCCATTATTGGTTAAGGTAAAGACCTGAGTGATTCCTGTAGGGAAGTAGAAGGCTGATGGTAGATAAAGGAGTCTAAAACTACATGGGTGATGGATGCTAGTGATGTATGGATATTAAGGCTGTGTTCACACGTAATGCGAATTCACAGCAACACCAGCTGCGGATCCCTGCCCTGTACACATATGGGCAGACAAACTCGCAGCAGGATGTATATCCCGCAGCAAGTATGTCCGCAGCCCGTCCTGTTAACCCCCCAGCTTCTGGAGCGTAAACATCACCTGGTCCCCGCTCCGGCTTGCTTCGGGGGTCCCTGGCACGTCCCATCAGTGCCCTGCCGCAGCGCACTGATTGGCCGAGCGGGACATGAACACACCGGGAGCCCTGAAGCAAGTCGGAGGGGGGGAACAGGTGATGTATACGCTCCGGCGGCCGGGGGGTTGATGGGACAGGCTGCGGACAGGGATATACATCCTGCTGCGAGTTTGTCTGCCCATATGTGTACAGGGATGAGATCCGCAGCGGGTCTCTCTGCGAATTCACAGTGAGAAACCCGTTGCGGATCCGTTACGTGTGAACACAGCCTTAGGGAGATTTATCAAACATGGTGTAAAGTGAAACTGGCTCAGTTGCCCCTAGTAACCAATCAGATTCCACCTTTCATTTTCCAAAGCGTCTGTGAGGAATGAAAGGTGGAATCTGATTGGTTGCTAGGGACAACTGAGACAGTTTCACTTTACACCATGTTTGATAAATCTCACCCATTGTTTTCATTGCAGATTGTGATGTGCACACAGGTATATAGCTCTGATATATGTATAAGGCCATGTACCATGAAAGCGTACGGGAAATTATATAAATATTTATATAATTTACATACCTCCCAACTTTTGCAAAGAGGGACATGTGCGCCGTGGTCCCCATAGCCACGCCCTCATAGCGACCCTCCATAGCCACGCCCCCATAGCAACCCTCCATAGCCACGCCCCCATAGCAACCCTCCATAGCCACTCCCCTAGTCACCACATGCTGCTGACTGAATAGTGCCTTATACAGTATCCAATCCCGCCAAAAATGCCCTATATAGTATCCAATCCCCCATTATAGTGCCCCACATAGTATCCAATGCCCCCATATAGTGCCCCACATAGTGTCCAATCCCCCACATAGTGCCCCACATAGAATCCAATCCCCCACATAGTGCCCCACATAGTATCCAATGCCCCCATATAGTGCCCCACATAGTAGCCAATGCCCCCATATAGTGCCCCACATAGAATCCAATCCCCCACATAGTATCCAATGCCCCCATATAGTGCCCCACATACTAGCCTTTGCCCCCATATAGTGCCCCACATAGTAGCCAATCCCCATATAGTGCCCCACATAGTAGCCAATCCCCCATAGAGTGCCCACATAGTAGCCAATGCCCCATTTATGCCCCACATAGTAGCCAATCCCCCATATATGCCCCACATAGTAGCCAATGCCCCCATATAGTGCCCACATAGTAGCCAATGCCCCCATATATGCCCCACATAGTAGCCAATCCCCCATAGAGTGCCCACATAGTAGCCAATGCCCCCATATATGCCCCACATAGTAGCCAATGCCCCCATATTATGCCCCACATAGTAGCCAATCCCCCATATATGCCCCACATAGTAGCCAATGCCCCCATATAGTGCCCACATAGTAGCCAATCCCCCATATATGCCCCACATAGTAGCCAATGCCCCCATATAGTGCCCCACATAGTAGCCAATCCCCCATATAGTGCCCCACATAGTAGCCAATCCCCCATATAGTGCCCCACATAGTAGCCAATCCCCCATATAGTGCCCCACATAGTGGCCAATCCCCCCACATAGTAGCCAATACCCCATATAGCGCCCCACAGAGTAGCCAATACCCCCCATTAGTGTGGCCCCAGCGGAAAAAAACAATAACCCAGTAACTCACCTGTCCTCCGGTCCCAGCAGCTCCTCTCCCGGCAGAGCGCGCACTCCCGTCATCCTCCGGGGCGGGCAGCGGGGTACAGAGTCACTGACTGTACCGGAAGTGATTCCTGATAGAGGCTGCAGGTCACTTCCGGCACAGTCAGTGTCTCTGTACCCCGCTGCCCGCCCCGGAGGATGATGGGAGTGCGCGCTCTGCCGGGAGAGGAGCTGCTGGGACCGGAGGACAGGTGAGTTACTGGCTTATTGTTTTTTCGCTGGGGCCACATATAATGCGGGACATGGGGGGCCGTTCCGGGACCGCGGGACAGCACCCCGAAAACGGGACTGTCCCCCGAAATCCGGGACGTTTGGGAGGTATGAATTTATCTGGTTGAACTGTGAATCTATGTAACATCCTGCTGTATACTATTATGTATGTATTGACCAGGTCCTGAAGAAGCTTCTGGAAGTGTGGTCATCTGGCAGTGCAGTCAAACACTCTCCGTATCCCCAGCTCCTTCACCTGAGTCGCTCCATTTTTATTTGCTTGAATCTCTTGAACAAAGAGGAAACTGAAGGCTGCAAACAAGGTAAGAGATGGTAGATATGGCTGTACTTCCCATGTCCTGATTGTTCTTCATATTTCAGTGATAACTTGCCTCCTTGTTCCAACTACAGAGTTACTCTTCGCCCTGACCTCTGGGACTCGCCTGTATCTGGACAGTTCCCTTCCTCCAGTCAGATGCTTGGGGATGGTGGTCGCTGAATGTCTGAGCCGCTTTATGGAGCCTGGAAGTCCCACTCTTTCTTTCCAAGTAAGATTTCTCATGAAGTTTTATTACTGAGATAAATAAAAAGTATAAAAAGACAGGCTTAGTTCTTAGCACTAAAAGATAGGAAATTGGAGGTCCTATTTTTTCTGTGCCCTAATCGTATTAGGTTGCTGTGTGCAAGCCACTACTCCAGAGCTGAACTCACTATTCTGCTGGTGGGGTCACTGTGTATATACATTACATTACTTATCCTGTACTGATCCTGAGTTACATGCTGTATTATACTCCAGAGCTGCACTCATTATTCTGCTGGTGGGGTCACTGTGTACATACATTACATTACTGATCTATACTGATCCTGAGTTATATTCTGTATTATACTGCAGAGCTGCAGTCACTATTCTGCTGGTGGGGTCACTGTGTACATACATTACTTATCCTGTACTGATCCTGAGTTACATCCTGTATTATTCTCCAGAGCTGTACTCACTATTCTGCTGGTGGGGTCACTGTTTACATACATTGCTTATCCTGTACTGATCCTGAGTTACATCCTGTATTATACCCCGGAGCTGCACTCATATCCATTACAGATTGGGTGAGCTCTTTTTAAGCAGTGGAAGAGTTAGTTTTATCTACTACTTTTGTTTAATTCTGTATTGTACCATTCATCTGGTAAACCAATAAACTATTAATTATAGAAACATAAAATCTTCATCTTGTAGTATCAAGAAGATGAGGAAATCAAAGACCTCAAGTCCCTGCTGACACATCCAGCCATTTGTGCTATAAATCCTACAGAGAGTGCAAAGGTTCCATCTGAGAGGTAAATGAAAGCCATGGCGGCCATCTTGTTGGTTGGTAAAACCCGATCATCCCATGGTCGTTTCCATCTATTTTTGTGTCACAGCTCTCAGTCCAGAATTCAGCCTCCCAAGACTGACAAACCGGAGAGAGAGACGAAAGCCGGCACAGGATCGGACTCAGAAGTGGATAGGTGAGTAGTATTACATATACGCTATATTTCCAGTATTATTTGTATATAATGTGACATCAGGTTTTAGTGGGTGGCAGAGAGGGCAGTTACCCAGGAGTCCAGCTTTTTAAGGGGCCCCAAAGCATGGCAAACCTAGGAGCAGAACTGAACCACTCACCACTATTGTACAGCAGTATATGGCCATAGTATTATGAGGAAGCCTTTAAAGGAATCTTTGAGCAGTATACGGCAGTATTATATTTGTATATGTTTGGGTTATTCCTCTATCATACAATGATTGTGTATGGTTAGCCTATATCAGCCTGATCATGGGTGTCCCAGAGGTGAGGGAACGCAGGTACACAGCACTGGTGTACAGTGTGGCCTCTTCTTTGCTGTTCCCCTGCAGAGTCGGGAGGCTAAGGGCCGATATACAGGAAAATACTTACTATGGGGAGCAGTGCAACACCTGTTGTGTCACCTTTATACCCATGCTCAGTGGGGGTAACTGATGTCGGACCCTCAATAATCATGGTGTAATGGAATATCTGTCCAATATGTCCTCAATGTAGGACACAGGGATATCCTTAGTCTGTAATCTCCTTTTTTTTTTTTCTTCTTCTTAATGTTTTGGAGGGTAGTTTTTATTTAATGTTATATATATTGTCTCCCTAAACCCCGTAAACAGTGATGATGACCTGACACCATATGACATGAGTGCCGATATCGAGCTGAAGAAAAGTAAAGTTCCAGCATATATCCGGGATTGCATAGAAGGTGGGATGCTGTGATCTTTGGGATCTTTTTATTTTATTTTTTTTAAACTAATCTAAACATATAGGAAGTTTAGCTGAGAAGTGGATACAAGTCTAGTTCTAGCTCACAGAGCATTGCCTAGATGAGATACATATGTATCCACTTTTCAGCATAAGGCCCGTGTTCATATGTTCATTGAAGCTTCTGTTAGAAGTATCACCGATTCCAGCTAAATTCCAGCTAAAATCTCAGACAATACAACACTGCATGCAGCGCTATCTTGTCTGGTATATTGCTGGACGTTGTGCAGGAACCTGACATACCTCTATTAGTGAGTGCTGTCTATCGGGTTGCAGCATATCCGGCGTGACTTTATTGATGAAGAAGACGACCAAAATAGTTAGGGCCAGAAATATTTGGACAGTGACACAAGTTTTGTTATTTTAGCTGTTTACAAAAACATGTTCAGAAATATATATATATATATATATATATATATATATATATATATATATATATATAAATATAAATAATATGGGCTGAAAGTGCACACTCCCAGCTGCAATATGAGTGTTTCCACATCCAAATCGGAGAAAGGGTTTAGGAATCTCTGTTTAGGAATAGCTCTGTAATGCATAGCCTCCTCTTTTTCAAGGGACCAAAAGTAATTGGACAATGGATTGTAAGGGCTGCAATTAACTCTGAAGGCGTCTCCCTCGTTAACCTGTAATCAATGAAGTAGTTAAAAGGGGTTGATTCCAGGTGTGTGGTTTTGCATTTGGAAGCTGTTGCTGTGACCAGACAACATGCGGTCAAAGGAACTCTGAATTGAGGTGAAGCAGAACATCCTGAGGCTGAGAAAAAAGAAAAAATCCATCAGAGAGATAGCAGACATGCTTGGAGTAGCAAAATCAACAGTCTGGTACATTCTGAGAAAAAAGGAATGGACTGAGCTTGGGAACTCAAAAAGGCCTGGGCGTCCACGGAAGACAACAGTGGTGGATGATCGCCGCATACTTTCTTTGGTGAAGAAGAACCTGTTCACAACATAACTGAAGTCCAGAAGACTCTCAGGGAAGTAGGTGTATCTGTCTCTAAGTCAACAGTAAAGAGAAGACTCCATGAAAGTAAATACAAAGGGTTCACATCTAGATGCAAACCATTCATCAATTCCAAAAATAGACAGTCCAGAGTTAAATTTGCTGAAAAACACCTCAAGAAGCCAGCTCAGTTCTGGAAAAGTATTCTATGGACAGATGAGACAAAGATCAACCTGTACCAGAATGATGGGAAGAAAAAAGTTTGGAGAAGAAAGGGAACGGCACACGATCCAAGGCACACCACATCCTCTGTAAAACATGGTGGAGGCAACGTGATGGCATGGGCATGCATGGCTTTCAATGGCACTGGGTCACTTGTGTTTATTGATGACATAACAGCAGACAAGAGTAGCCGGATGAATTCTGAAGTGTACCGGGATATACTTTCAGCCCAGATTCAGCCAAATGCTGCAAAGTTGATCGGACGGCGCTTCATAGTACAGATGGACAATGACCCCAAGCATACAGCCAAAGCTACCCAGGAGTTCATGAGTGCAGAAAAGTGGAACATTCTGCAATGGCCAAGTCAATCACCAGATCTTAACCCAATTGAGCATGCATTTCACTTGCTCAAATCCAGACTTAGGCTATGTTCACACTACGTATATTTGAGGCTGTATGTTTGAGGCTGTATAGCAACCAAAACAAGGAGTGGATTGAAAACACAGAAAGGCTCTGTTCACATAATGTTGTAATTGAGTGGATGGCCGTCATTTAATGGCAAATATTTGCTGTTATCTTAAAACAACGGCTGTTGTATTAAAATAATGGCAGTTATTTACCGTTATATGGCGGCCATCCACTCAATTTCAACATTGTGTGGACAGAGCCTTTCTGTGTTTTCAATCCACTCCTGGTTTTGGTTGCTATGAGGACCAAATACAGCCTCAAATATACATAGTGTGAACCCAGACTTAAGACGGAAAGACCCACAAACAAGCAAGATCTGAAGGCTGCGGCTGTAAAGGCCTGGCAAAGCATTAAGGAGGAAACCCAGCGTTTGGTGATGTCCGTGGGTTCAAGACTTAAGGCAGTGATTGCCTCCAAAGGATTCGCAACAAAATATTGAAAAAATATATATTTTGTTTGGGTTATGTTTATTTGTCCAATTACTTTTGAGCTCCTAAAATGTGGAGTGTTTGTAAAGAAATGTGCACAATTCCTACATTTTCTATCAGATATTTTTGTTCAACCCTTCAAATTAAACGTTACAATCTGCA
This sequence comes from Dendropsophus ebraccatus, assembly GCF_027789765.1. NCBI lineage: Eukaryota > Metazoa > Chordata > Amphibia > Anura > Hylidae > Dendropsophus > Dendropsophus ebraccatus. The sequence goes on from NC_091462.1 coordinate 102,700,911, forward strand.
CTTGAATTCTGTTTTAGAGGTTTCATTTCAAATCCAATGTGGGGGCATGCAGAGCCCAACTCGCGAAAATTGTGTCACTGTCCAAATATTTCTGGCCCTAACTGTAGAGACGTGAATGAGACTTTAGCCGTGTAGAGTCTGTGAATGGGAAGAGCGTCTGATTCATTGACAGCAAAAAATTCTATAAAAATGATCAGAAGCTGAAACGGAGTATATACGAAGTTGCAGAACTCTTCATTTATGCAGCCCTTAAACATTATATAAATCCAGAAGATCTGATGTCGTTCTTAAGATTTCTGTCCTGTTTCCCTAGTGTTGCTGTCAGATGATGTAGAAAAACTGGAGGTGACCATGACTTCATTATCCAGCGTGATTCGCTCAAACCCTTCCGCCACGAAAGAGGTAAAACGGGATAAGAAACCCACAAGAAGCCCAGCCATTGATGTATGTTACATAGCCAATAATAAATATTCCCTTCTCTAATAGGTCAGCACTGAACTTGTCAAAATCCTCCTACACCTTGATGAGCGCCCTGGCGTGGAGAACTTCACACAGCTGAGATATGCAGCCATGGTTTCTGCCACTGTTACCGATCCTGTACCGGTAGGTACCATCACTGATGACTTTACCAGATCCGTTTATAGCTATATAACTTCCATGGTTATATTGGACTGTGCTGTCTGACTTGTTTATAGGGAAGATTCATGACCGTGCTCTCTGCTGCAACCTCTGTTTGAGACAGGAACTGTCCAGAGCAGTAGGGAAATCCCCATAGGAAACCTGTATGGTTCCTGTCTCTGACAGAGGTGGCAGCAGAGAGTGCTGTGTCAGACTGAAAGGAAAACACCACTTCCTGCAGGACATAAAGCAGCTGAAAAGTACTGGAAGACTGGAGATTTTTAAATAGAAGTAATTTACAAATTTGCATAACTTTCTGAAACAAGTTGATTTGAAAGAAAAAGATTTTCACCTGAATACCCCTTAAACTATTACGTACTTTCTTTTTCAGGTGTCTCGGTATCTTACTGGAGAATTCTACACCTTGAACTACAGCCTACGACAGCGGATGGATATATTAGATGTATGTATGTGTTATGTAAAGGAGTATTCTCGTTTAAAGATCTCTATAGTCTAGATTATGTGTCCTACCACTTTTATGTCTACAGATAATATGCGGGCATGTCAGTCTCCATGGTAACAGACTACAAACAAACCCTGTGTTGTCTGATCCTACAGTTGTACACACGGGCAACATGACTGGATGATCAGACTTCACAGGTTTTCTTTGCATTTACCATAGAGACACAGGTCTGCATAGAAGCTGTATGTTCAGAATGATAGGCTATTTGTACAGTTGATTCTTGCCTCTATTTCTCTATCAGGTTTTAGCTGCGGCAGCCCAAGAGCTGTCAGAGACTGTGAACCCCAAAAAAGCTGAGGCCCCCAAGATGACACATGATCTCCAGTCCCCAAGTAGCACATATGGGGACATGAAAAGTGATGGATCTATTGACTGGCGGAAAATTGTGGAGGAGAGGATTGCAAACAAAACCAGGCGCTTTGCCAAGGTATCGGCCACAACAGTAATGTTATAGGGGGTTATCATGTGACTACAACTTCTCTCATTCCCTGACAGACGAGGGCTATGTTATAATGGTGGAACAGTATAGAAGTCACATAGTCTCCCTCTATAGAAGGTGCACCACCTCGAAGTATCTTGTATATAAGACATACATGTGTGTTGTATAACATTGTTTAAATATATGTGCGTAACCTATCATTGTGTTCTCTATTCTTATTGTAGGGTCAGAGAAGCACCACCCCGGCCTCCACACCGAACAGGTTCCATGCAGCCGCAGGACACTTCTTCTTCCCACTGATACAGAACTATGACAAGTTAGTCTAAATTGCTAAATTTGTTACCTGCCTAGGGCCTGGTCCAGATACACAACATATCTTGAATATGTGACAAAATCCACATTTATTACATGTAATGGATTCACCTTTTACATTACAAAGCATGAAGGATAAAGTGACAATCCAAAGTATTTCTGCAACTGAATATGGGGATCTTTTTTAATTTTTTTTACTCTTTATTTACTGAGTACATGGGAAAGGCACGGCAACACGTCTGCCAGACCCCAGCATGACATCAAAAGACATACTAAAGTGCACAATCACAGCAGTCAAGCATGGGAAATGAGCAGGTCAATATAACCTGAAAACAGGAAGGCACAAATAATGAACCAAGGCCGGTGGTCCTAGGGGGCCGAGCCCAACTCCGACCCTCAGACCGTTTTATTAGCACAGAAAGAATCTACTCTCAGAAGAAGTAAATCCGGCGTAGATGAGAGGAAAAGGGTAAAGAAGAAGAGGAATAGCGGGGGGGAGGTAAAAAGAGGAGGGACAGGGTAAAACAGGGCAAAAGGGATGGGGAGAAGGCGGGAGGGGATCGACTTACAAACAAACACGTACACATATACACCAACAAAAAAGGAGTGGGAAGGGGAACATGTAAACCCCAAGCGGTAGATGCTTGAGTCTAGGGTGTGCCACCCGAGCATTCAAGGTCGGAAAAGAGTCACCGACGATATCCCATGGGTCCCAAGGGCATAGAAGTCAACCTGGTGATGGGTCACGCACCAGAGCAGCATACTCCGGAGTATCCTTAAAAGACATCCAAGCAAACCAGGTATCGCAAAAATTTTTTCGGGTATCATACAGGGAAGAAGTGAGGTCCTCCATGTACATATGGTCGTTGACCTTGGAGACCCATAATGATATCGGCGGAATATGGAGATCTGCAGCATGCCGTGATGACTGTGCAGAACTTTGGTACATGTGGATGGAGTTGTGTCATCTCCATCCACTTGTATTGCAGATTGCTGAGGATTTACAATTCAGTATGTAGGTCAGATTTACAGCCGTAAAACCACATGATACGCCATAAAGGTCTGATAGCTGTGTGTCCAATCTCCATCACTCGCACCTGTCTTGAGAATGAGGCACCCTCTACCCTCTATAGCTTACTGGAAATGTATTAGGCATTTTACATAACTCCTCAATCAGGGCGAAGTGGGCTAAGCGTCTTTTGTGCTTGAGATATATGCAGGCCGTGGAGGTCAGACCTGTATCTGTCGGACATTTATGGCATATACTAAGTGTCAGTGGGGGAATATCAATGTAATGATTTTTAATGATCTCTCTATCAAGGCCTGTTGTGACATTTGACCTCCTGGGGGAAGATCGCCTGATTCTTGGAAGACTAGTTCACACACTGGGCATCCTGATGCATCTAGCCTTAAATTCCACGGTAGAGTATATATGTATATATCTGTAGAGAGGGGTTAGGTGTAGACTGATGAGTGTTTGGTGTGTCATTGTATGTTTCTATATAGTGTAATAGAAAAAATGTGCCTTATGAGCTTATAAAATAAACTACAAATATCCTGAAAATGGCGCTGAGGATCACTGTAAGGCTGGGGTCACACTACGTTTTTGCAATCCGTTTTTTGAAAAAAACGGATAGAAAAAAAACAGATGCATGTGTGTGCATCCATTTTCATCTGTTTTTCCATTGACTTTATAAAAAAAAAAAAAAAAAAAAAGGGTCAAAACGGATCCATTTTTTTTAGCAGACTCAAAAATGATGTCGACCACGTGTACGTTTAAAAAAACTGATCCATTTTGATCCGTTTTTTTTTTTTTTTTTTATAATGGAAGTCAATGGAAAAACGGATGCACACACATGCATCTGTTTCTTCTATCTGTTGTTTTTTTTTTGCAAAAAACGGATTGCAAAAACGTAGTGCGAACCCAGCCTAAGAAAATTACCTTCAACCTCAGTGTCCCATGTACTATAGGGAGTAACCAGCTGCTTAGATGCTTTTGACCTGCTGATAGTTTTACATAACACCCCACTACAGTTGGAGAGTCCATCAATGTACAGATCCATCACATTTAAAGACAAGGGGGGAAATTTATCAACCATAGTGTAAAGTGAAACTGGCTCAGTTGCCCCTAGCAGCCAATCAGATTCCACCTTACATACCTCACAGACCCTTTGGAAAATGAAAGGTGGAATCTGATTGGTTGCTAGGGGCAACTGAGCCAGTTTCACTTTACACCATGTTTTATAATCTCCCCCAAGATGTACACAGGATACATAGAAACATAATTCTAATCTAAAACAGGAATGAAACTAGTCTTGATGTACATCCATTTTCATCTTTGCTTCATCACATGCACAGCACACTGCACTTTCTTTTTTGGTCCCCTGGAGTGCTGTATAGGTCTGGAGTCTTAGGCTTACGTCACACACTGGTCACAGGCCACCAAGGTTGATCGATAGATCAATCCCCTGTACAGAAATGGACAGACAGATGACATATATATATATATATATATATATATATATATATCTTATTGCCTCCTCTTTGTGTTCCATGTGCAGTTACAGACAGACTTACAGTTAAGATGGACATCCGCTCTTGTTTCCTTCTAGGTTGCTTCTCAGATGGGAAAAGCATTGCTGGAGTTTGTGTGGGTTCTTCGCTTTCATACTGACCCGTAAGTATAAGTGACACATAATATACCATCTTTGGGTGGACTGTAGTCACACCATGGTGATAATAAGGTATGTGCTCTTGCACTGGACATATATAACATCATACATAGTCCACTGCAGTAAGGGTCACTGTGGCCTATAAACGGGGGTCCTAAGGGGATCTGTGCTATATTACATCCATGGGCCCTAATCCAGCACATGGACAGGGTAGATCCCTTTAGAACGATAAGTATTTCTGTGGGGTTGATGTGTTTCCTGTCAATCATCTATATGTAATATATACATGTGAGTGAATAATTATTGTCAGGGACTTAAGAGCACGTTCTGTCTATAGGTTTGTGAGACAGGGTCTCCTGTTCTGTGTGTCCACCATCCTGCTAAGTGTTCCCTGGGAGCGACTCATGACGGACATGTCCGAAGAGGTGCTGGAAATGAAATGCTGGCTGGCAGGTGAGGTATAAAGGAGACATGGCTATGTATTATGGAATATTCCATGTTTATCGTATGCGATTATAATAACTGTATGCAGCAGGCTCTTTCTTGGGCTGTGTGAATGGAGGACAGTCCTGAAACAGAGCTTGTTATTCTCCTCAAATTAGTGACTGTAATATAGGCATACCAAAATCTATAAATCTGGACAGAGAATTGACCCAAGTCTCCTTTTCAGATGTGACTGAGACAGATACAGATGAAAATTGCCGTCGCCTTGCCATGAATGCCCTGCTGCTGATGGAGAAGTTACGGAGTAACCTTCAGCCCCCGACCACTGACCCTCTGTGCTGACATCTTGAAATGTAATACTGGGTCTGTTGCTGTATCTGTACGTCTACATATGTCACCATTCTACAGTATCCACGCTATAGCTGGCTAAAGATTACTTCCAATAATGCTGCATGTGGGATTGGAGTGTTGTTGGATTTTGGAAGGTGTAATTCCAGAGTTTACTGTCCTATCTGCACCATAGCGGCTACTGAGTATTGGTCTCCCATCCTGGGGCTCACCTGGTTAAGGATGAGAACAGGACCGGCCTTTTACTGTGAAAACATACATTTCCTTCCTTAATTCCATCTGTTTATGTGAACTAAATTATTTTGTACTAGTGAACTATTTTTTTTTATAGAGATTTTTTTTTTGTCTTCCCATTACATAAGGGTTATGTCTCTATGATTGTGGCAGAAAAAGTTTTCTTTACTGCAGTTTTTGCATATAAATTTTTTTAGACAATACTATGATTTCCAAAGTCAATCTAAGAATAGTGCACCTAGGGGTACACCTGCTGCAGGCAGGGAAACACTCATCTAGAGGAGCTAAAAGGCAAGTTGGGAGGTGGACAATACTGCAGGTACAGAGGAAGACACATCTCTTATCAGGATCCAGAAAGAAAGTTACAGACCTGCTGACTCTATCATCTGCCTGGGGATCAATACAACTCTTGCATCACTGCAGATACCTGGATTCTCTTCCTGGTCCACCAAGTACTAAAGGAGGTACTAAACCCTTCAAAAAGATGGTGAATGTCAGCAGCTTCAAGGGATTAACAGGTTTTCCTGTGTCCAAGCCAGGAGGATAATGGAGACCAATGTGTCACAGCAAAATAGAAGACATTAGGTAGTATAGAGATCCTGTCACCATTTCCTATTTCCTATGGACAATGCCAGGGGTCTGCTCTATTTTTACATTGCTGGAGACTGAAGACTCTGAATAATGTCCACTACCGGTGTAAATAATGTTGGAAGTTGGCAGCAGGGGAGTGCTAGGCCTTGTCATATTACTGGCTGACCCTTCAACGGAGAGGGAGAGTTATGGAACCGACTTCCACAGGAATTGGCAATGGCAGAATGTAAGGATAGATTTCAGAAAGGATTCCATACACAAACAAGTCTGTATAGGCTCAAAGCGGCCATGCGTGGGAGGCCAGGTTCTGTGTGTATAGGAGGCAAAGAAGGCTCTTTATGTATGTCATGAGGCAGTGTATGGTGTTCTAGAAGGGCACGTAAAGTGGTCCCTCAAGTTACTATATTACTTCCAGGATGACCATTGTATGTTGAAAATACTGTATCTTGAGACCAAAAGCTCTATGAAAAACTAGTAATTGGTTCTAAAACCCCTAAAATATCACAAAATGAGAAAGTTTTAGTGGAAACTGAGCAGATAACTAATATGGGTAAAGCAAGTCCTTACCTACAACAGCCAGAAAGAGCGACTGGAAGCTGTAAATTATTTCTATTACTTTCTATGTAGAGGACGGGAGCATTTTCAGGGTCCTGTACAGATCACACAGGGTCCCAGAAATATAAAATGACGCCAACCCCCACCTGGTGCCCAAAGGAGCAACTTGTCCTGGCGCAGGTAAAGAGCAGCACAGGACATGTAGCATCACACTATACTGTAGAGAGGAGAAACCAGACAGCCAATCGCTGCATGCACTGATTATCTAGCTATTCACATGTTCCGCAAATCCAGACTGTCCATAGCATTGCATGTTGAGTCTGGTCTCAAGTTACGATGGTCTAGAAAGGAACATTGTATGTTGAAAATATTGTAACCTGAGGCCATTGTAAGTTGAATGACCACTGTATGGTGAAGAAGCGTCCCGCTGTCTCTATTATACCTTTAAATGTGATATTATCTTTGGGCCATAGTTGCTTTGTAGTCTGAGGTTATGGGGGGGGGTCCCCATTCAGGATCCTCTATTAGGCCTAAAGGAAAGGAGCTACTAGCAGATTCTCTTGCTCCGGAGGACCCAACACTTCCACACTTTACATAGACATTTCCCATTTAGAGGTGTCGTAAGGAAAATTAACACTCCTACAGCAACATACAGTGTGATCAGGTTACCACCAGGAACCCCTTTCACGACAAGGGACAGAAAAGAGCTTCAGGCTCTGTTCACACTACATGCAGGCTTTATCTCTGACTTATATATATGTCATACTCCTATATACAGCATATACTGTAAAACACAATAATCCCAGAAACACCAAGCGGCTATTGGTGAATATGACGTGGTTATGGATACATGAGCTTTCATGTTGGGGGGGAGTGGGTTGTTAATCTATGGTAATCAGAATAAATCCCTGGATCAAAGACTTTTTTTTTTTCAAGCTAAGAATATTTTTGTTGTTTTTGTTTAACTAAACCTATTTAGGGCTGTGTTGATGCAGAGGAAGGCAAAACCCTTTGAGAAATTGGCCAGGGGGAAAATCCCTTCCGGACCCCAAATATGGCGATCAGATGAAATCCCTGGACCGGGCCTAAATCTAATTTCCTATACTATATGTGAGTACCTGCACCTGTCGTACGTGTGTCTGTGCAGTACTTACCTGGCTTTTGCTGAGGTGGGTTCAGACATAATGGCTGCTCCAGTGCATTCACTGGAAATAAGCACAGGCTGCTCCTGGGAGTGTAGAGGATCCTTGGGCTGCTTGATGTCAGATGCAAGCCCGGGATTGGAGAATGCCAAGGTCCTTGGGTAGTAATATGGTGGCAAAGTATGGCATGAACATGGTAACCAGACATGATATTCTGAGGTTAGCCAAAGTAACCTATAGCAGAAATGTATGGTATGGGTCGGTAGGCATGGGCTCATCCTGCAGGAAATTAGAGGACATGTCAGAAACATATAGTGAACTATCCAGCTGTGTGATATCACATAATTCATTGACATAATTGGTGGTGTGTGTGTATAGGGGCCACTCACCAGATTATCATGGATTCTGAGAAAGTCCTGATCTCATTCATCTATAGAGAAACAGAGACATAGTCATTGGTGGAGATAGAAAAGAATGAAAAGGATAGTGCCCCCCCAAGCTGTAATTCACATTTGATGAGAATTACCCCCAGATGAGGATCTTACCATGCCAAGCTTGGTGACATGTAATTAAGCCCTGACATAATCCTCTTGCCACTGCAGATGGTGATTTTGCTGAACTATTTCCTATGGCTTAAGTTGTGGCTGAACTCTCCTCTACTTCCTCCCAGAAGGGGTGCTCTTTGATGTTTCCATTCACACCCTGGCGCCTCTCAGGATCCTTGCAGAGCAGTTTCTTGATCAGAGGTTTCATGTCAACATCAAGCCGAGGTGGAAATTTGGGCTTCTTAGTTGGCATGGCTTTGTATGCCATTTGCTTATTGGGGAGCGTCGTAATGCCATCTGGGATGCCACAATCCCCAGGCTCCACCAGTCCACCGCTGTGCCATAGTCTTTCCTGAGAAGCGTCTCCGGGCCATGAAGTAGAATGCTCCTATCATTCTATCAATCCTATTGTAATAAGTGACCCCATCTTGGGTCAGCCCTTAGGTCAGAAATATAGATGGCTTCTGCATCCAGAATTATATTCTCTAGGTTTAGATCGCTATATATGACAAGAGAAAAAGTCAGTCCAGTGACGCAGGAAAAGGGGGATGGTACAAGATAGGAAAGACGGAAATTCCTACTTACTAGTGGACGATTTTCTGTCCATGGAGAAACTGGAGGCCACCTATCAGTTCTGCTGTGTAGAAACTGATGAAGAGACACAGCTGACTGTATATGGTGGTTGTACTCTCCTCTTCATCCCAGACGATGATGGTAAAGAATAGATGCTGTCTGATGTTCTCGCTCACACCCAGGTGCATTTTGGGATCCTTTCGCAGCAGTTTTTTTAATCAGATGTTTCACATCCGCATCAAACCCAGGTGGAAATTTAAGCTTTTCAATGGTTATGGCTTTGTATGCCATTTGCTTAATTGCACCATTATAAATGGGGGATTACAAAACCCCCAGACTCCACCAGTCCACTGCTATGCTACGAATGTAGTAGATTGTTCCCATCATTCCATCAATTTTATTGGAATCAGTGACCCCCATCTTGGATTCAGGTTTAGATCTCTGTAAGACAAGAGACTGGCAAGTCAGATGGGACAAGAGAGGGAGAAGGGAAAGTTCTTACTGGTGCATGTTTTTTTGTCCGTGGAGGAACTGGAGAACACAGTTGCCTCAAGTTCAGCAAGAAGGTGGGGTCCACAGCTCCATGCAGTAAAAAATTGTAGAACCTTTATTGCATATCCTTTAAAAGCATGTGCAAACAATTAAAAAAAGCTTGGAATTACAGCATTCCTTAATCATGGGCAACAACCCTGCCCCCATCTAATTATTTCTGAGATATTTCACCTCTCAACTAATGGTGCGTTTACACAGGCAGATTTATCTGACCAATTTTGGAAGCCAAAGTCAGGAATGGACTTGAAAAGACAGGGAATCTCAGCCTTTCCTTTATGACCTGCACCCTGTTTATAGTCTGTTCCTGGCTTTGGCTTCAAAAATCTGTTAGATAAATCTCTCTGTGTAAACGCACCATAACATTGCCAAAGTCCAGGTAGCTTTGTAATTAAATCCTGACATGGGGTGATGGGGTTTCTCTGTCCTCCGGCTGCTGCAAATGGTAAATTTACACAACCATTTCATATGGCTTACTCTCTAGCTTTACTCTTCTTCCTCCCACCTCGTGGTAAAAAAAAAAAAAGGTGAGGTTCTCTGGTGTTCCTGCACCCACCCAGACGCTTCTCAGGATCCTTGCGCAGGAGATTCTTATTCAGATGTTTTAGATCAGCATCAAGCCTAGTTGGAAATTTGTGCTTCTCGGTGGTCAATTGTTTGATGGGGCCATTGTAAAAGGGGGAGTGTTCTGATGCCGTCTAGGGAACCATAATCATCAGGCTCTACTAGTCCACTGCTGTGCTATAGTCTTTTCCAAGAGGCTCCTCAAGAGCAATGTAGTAAAATGTTCCCGTCAATTCCATCAATTCCCGTCCCGTCAGTAGAATGTTCCCATCAATTCCATCAATCTTATTGGAATCAGAGACCCCATCTTTGAGTAATATGGATGTTGCAATCTGCATTCAGCATTATATTTTCAGGTTTTAGATCTCTGTAAGACAATATGATAAGCCAGTCCACTGCCACAGCAGAAGGGGAGGGGGTCGAAAGGCAAGATGTTCTGTCCATGGAGGAACTGGAGGTCTTAAACCAGCTCTGCTGTGTAGAATCTGATGGGGAGAACACAGTCATCTCAATTACAACAATGCTCCATATCCATCCCCCGTCTCAGCTTTTCTGATACATTCCCTCTCACCTCACATTGCTGATGTTCAGGTAGCTGCATATCCTGATCGAATTCCACAGGCTGCCATTGGCCAGATACTCTGTAATGTATACATGCTCTAGAAACTGATGTGTGGTCCAAGGATTGCTAGTAGAGTATTCTTGTACCGTACCGTGTTAGCCATAGAAATCAGTAGAATAGAGAAGAAATCAGGCGATACCTTTTGGAGGCTGAGTATATTTGATTGTAAGCTTTCGAGAGTCTAGCTTCCTTCGTCAGACATGATGTTATACAAAACTGAAAAAAAATCACAGACTTATATACACACTAGACAGAGATCATCAAAGGATTTTAGAAATAACAAAATGCAATATACACAGGGTCTGCTATTTTACAACAGGTCAATACACTAAAGCTCGTGAGGCGTGACAAGAGGATGGTAAGCTCCGGCTGCTGTCTGTTAAGACCATTAAGACTGTAACCCGCAGGTCTTCACCCGTGTGTCCCTCTCCAGAGAAATGTGCAGCCATGGGGAGATCTGTACGGCCGTTGTTAATACTAAATCGGTGTGTGTTTATACGTTGACTGAGTCTCTGCCCTGTTTCCCCCACATAGAGGCCTGTAGTGGGGCATCGCACACACATGATCGGATACACCACATTGGAAGATCTGCAAGAAAATGTTCCCTTGATTCTGTGTACCTCCTGTGACTGTGGGACTGGTACACTGTCAGACATATGGATGTGTGTGCAGGTTTTGCACCGGTTTTGTAGGCTGTGTGAGGTGCCATTATCTGTTGGGGCATTCAGAGCACTGCGGACAATGATTTGTCACAGGTTTGGTGGTTGCCGAAATGAAAGCAGTGGGGGGACTGGGAATATTTCTTTTAGTCTGCTATCCTTGTGTAGCACAGATTGTAGTTCCCTAGAAATCTTTCGTAGGATCTCCAGCTGTGGATTGGAGGTGACAACTAGGGGCACTCGGGTTTCATCATGGGCCTCCTTGTATGTGAGGAGAGTGTCCCTGTTGATGGCTGCTGCTTGGCTGATCTGTTTGTACGTCGTGTTTGGTTTGTAGCCCAATTGGAGGAATTCAGTCCTAAGATTAAAGGGGTATTCTACTGAAAAAATTCTTTGCAATATTTAATAGTACCTAAAAAGTTAAATATATATGCAATTGGATGTCATTATGGCCTCTGCACCATTTTTGATCTTTTTTAGGTGTCTCACCCATGTCAGCACACAAATGCTGTTACACTGAGACTTCTCTGTCTTGTTTACAAGACAAGGTCACATGTCCTCTGTCTCTGTTTTGGGCTGGGTTGTGTAAATATTTACTGCTGCTTATCCAGCCCACTGCAGAGACACAGGACAGTATAGGCATGTCTCCTGTATGAGAGGTGACAGGACATACATTACCCCAGCACAGCAGCCCCTGCGCACAGATGGATGAGGGTGGGAGGGAGAGAGGTGAATGCAGGGAGGAAACGGCAATGCATGAGGGAGGGAAGGAGGGAGAGAGACGTGAACGCAGGGGAGTAAACAGCAATGGATCAGGAAGAGAGGGAGAAATTATGACAGGATGGAGGAGGGGGAGGGAGACATAGGAGGTGTTGTGCATGCTGGGAGTTGGAGTCTTCTGGCCAGCGCCATATTGAAAAGCCTGACAGAATTTGAAAAACTTTGATATGGAGAACAGAAGCATGCAGAAATACAAGAATAGTGTCAAAACGCTCAGGGGGACACAGTGAGTACAACAGGGCTGCTTTTGCAATTCTTTTTTTTTAAACTGCATTGGGTGGAATACCCCTTTAAGGAGGGGCTGGTCCAGGTCTGCTTTTTCTGAGCAGATACGATTGTACCGAATAGCTTGGCTGTATATAATAGATTGTTTTGTATGTTTAGGATGGAAGCTGTCGCTTCTCAGGTAAGCAGTCCGGTCTGTCGGTTTGCGGTATATTGATGTAAGTATCCGGTGGTCTTTAACGCATATAGTTGTGTCCAAAAAATTGATTTCACTTCGGGAATGGCTTAGTTTGAGGTTTATGGTGGGGTGAAAGTTGTTAAAGTCTTCATGAAATTTAAGCAAGGCCTCCTCACCTGCAGTCCAGATAATCAGGATATCGTCAATGTATCGAAGGTAAGTCATAGGTTTGATGGTGCATGTGGATAGGTATGCTCCTTTTAGTTCTGCCATAAAAAATCCTCTTGAACCCATTGATGTCCCCATTCGCTGGAGGTACATGTCATATCCAAAGGCAAAATAGTTATGGGTTAGCAGGAATTGTATTAGTTGTGTGATTGGTTTTATTGGGAGGTCTTGTTTCTCCAGGTGTTTTCAACATGCTGCAATTCCATTCTTGTGGGGGATGTTAGTGTACAAGGATTCCACATCCATGGTGGCCAATATGGTGTCGTCAGGTAGTGGGCCTAAGGCTTTTAGTTTGTTTAGAAGGTCAGTAGTGTCCTGTATGTAGCTGGGATTGTCTCTGATCAGGGGTTTTAGGATATTTTCTACCCAACCAATGTCCCAATGCCTGTAATTATGGGTCTCCCCAGGTTGCCTTCTTTGTGGATCTTGGGGAGCATGTAGAAGCAGCCTGGCCTGGGATCTTCTGGAATGAGCAGTTTAATTTGTTCCTAGATGGTAATAGGAAACATCTTGATCATGTCCTTGAGTTGTTTTTGTAGGCCTCTGTTGGATCACTTTCAAGTTTAGAGTAGTGGACGGGGTTGGATAGTTGTCGGTTTGCTTCCTGGATATAGTCAGTGGTCATGGTGACTTCTGTGCCCCCTTTGTCAGCAGGTTTTATTATTATGTCCTGATTCCCTTTAAGTGATTTGATAGCCTTCTGTTATTGCAGGGTAAGGTTATGTACTTGTTTTTCTTTTCTTCAGGATTTCAGATTTTACTTTGTTTCTGAAGCAGTCAATATATTTATCAAGTGTTGAATTGGTTCCAGGCCGTGGTGTCCATGTAGAATTCTTAGTGGGTTTCCTTGTAAGCTTTTCTATCCCAGGATCTGTGTTGCAGGGAGGGTCTTTGTCATGGAAGTATTCCCTCAGTCTTATTTTTTCTGAAGAGCTCCTCCATGTCATTGCAGAGTTTGATGCTGTCAATGTTTCTTGAGGGGCAAAAGGATAGACCTCTGGAGAGAACTGACATTTCATGTTTGTTTGGCTTGTAGAAGGAGAGGTTCACCACACAGTTCTGATGAACCGAGCTGGGGATTGTGGCCTTAGTAATGGGGCTATTTTGGCTGTTTTTGTTATGGATCAGCATGTCCTGAAGTTCTAAGTAGTATCTTTTAAGTTTGGCCTTCATCTCCTCTGTGTCATTCTCCATTAATGCTTTTAGAGTTTGTATCTCCACCATTGTTATTCTCTTGTTGTTATATGAGATTTTTATCATATTGTTGCATAGTTTTTCAGATGTCTGGATGCATAGCTGTTGTGCGTATCTGCTGTTGTAGGTGTGCCGGCTTGGGTTACGTAGCATGAAGCCTCTTGGGATAAGTCTTTCCTTTTTGCATTTTGTGAGAAGATGTCGCTGTTGAGTTATGCAAGTTTCTTAAAGCGATTTTTCAGTTCCATTCTTGTGCGGTACATAAGTTGCTAGTAGAGTATTGTTGTACCGTGTTAGCCATAGAAATTAGTAGAATAGAGAAGAAATCAGGCGATACCTTTTGGAGGCTAACTGGCCAAGGATTGGACATCTGAATTCCTCATTGTTCCCATCTTTGTCAATCATCTTGACCGCCATAAAGATGTTTTTTGGGGGGTTTGATGCGAAGACCATCTGAGAACAAGCAGAGAATGTTCATTAGAAGATGTTTATTGTACGGGTTGGGGAAGTCTGGCTGTTCACTGGTGGATTGGGTGGTCAGTATGTGGGGGAGTGTTCAGGAACCTATAGATAACAAAAAATGTCCGCTACTGGCATAATACAGTTTCTGATATTGGGTGCTCCATGAAATGGTTAAAGGAATATTCGACTATTAATTTATCAAAATGTTATAAAGAGCAAGTGAACCTTTTGGAATTCACTAGATTTCTGCATTAATTATTAATAAAATCTGGTCTGAGTTGTGACATGGAAGCAAAATAACAGAAAATACATTTAAATACATTTATTTTTTTATACATGTGATCTAGTATAATCTTTATGTTTGGGTCTGTTTTTTCAGGTAAAGTTTTTTTTTTTTCTTTTTTGTAAACATCTTTTTGTTATTTTTTTGTGTTAAACATAAACCTATTTGTGGCTGTGTTGATCCATAGAAAGGCGTAACCCCTTGTGAGAAATGGGCCAGTTGTCTCATCAGGGGAAAAATTTCTTTCCTGGCGCCAAATATGGTGATTAGAATAAATCCCTGAAACAAGCCGAGATATAATGTCCATGATGGGTGCTCCAGGGCATTCACTGTACTCAGCACAGTGGGGTACAACATGCTGCTATTGTTCCTTAACTCACCAGTTGGAAACCTCTCCTGGGAGTGTAGAGGATCTTCTTGCTGTAGTGATGTCAGGTGCCAGCCCGGGATTGGAGGATGCCAATGTTCTGGGGCAATAACATATCGACAAAGTATGGCCTTAAGGTGGTAAAGATAGGTGATGTTCTTGGGCAGCTGAGGTGAGCATGTACTCTCCGCCCCATTTCCTCTCAGCCAATGGTGGTAAAGAATGGCTGTTCCCTTGTGTAGCAGTTTTTTTTTTTATTAGATGTTTTATGACAGCATTAAACCTAGGTCGAAATTTGGGCTTTTTGGTGGTCATGGTTTTGTGCGCCGTTTGCTTGACATGGCCATTGTAATAGAGGGAGGGTCCTGATGCCATCTGGAATACCACAATCCCCAGGCTTCACCAGTCCGCTGCTGTGCTATACTCTTTCCCAAGAAGCATCACCGGGGCCATGTAGTAGAATGGTTCTATTGATCTTATTGAAATAAGTGACCCCATCTTGAGTCAGCCCCAGGTCAATAATACAGATGTGGCCACCTGCATTCTCAGGCTTTAGATCTTTGTAAGACAAGAGAGTGACAAGATAGTCCAGTGGCACAGGAAAAGGGGTCAAGAGAGGGAAGAGTGAAAGTTCTACTTACCAGTGGACGATGTTCTGTCTATAGAGGAACTGGAGGTCTCAAATTAGCTCTGCTATGTAGAATCTGATGGGAAGACATCTCAATGTCAACAATGCTCCATCCTTCATATCACCCCCGTCTCACCTCACATTGCTGATGTTCATCCCCACATCCTAATCAAGATCCACAGACTGCCATTGACCAGATACTCTATGATGAAGTATGCGTGCTCCAGAGACTGATGTGCGACAAAGAGGTGGCAGAGTCATGGGGGGGAATTGTTCCCGACCCCAAATATAGCGATCAGAATTAATCCCTGGATTGAACCGAGATCCATGTCCCCTATACTATGTGTAAGTATCTATACCTATCATGTAGTGTGTGTGTGCAGTACTTACCTGGCTTTTGCTGCAGTGAGTTCAGGCATAATGGCCGCTCCAGCGCATTTAATGTACTTAGCTCCCCGGAGATACAACATGCCGCTATTAAACCAAATAGAAACTCAGCACAGGCCACTCCTGGGGGCATAGAGGGTCTTCGAGCTGCAGTGATGTCCGATGCCAGCCCGGTATTGGAGGATGCCAATGTTCTGGGGCAGTACCATGTTGGCAAAGTGTGGCCTTTTGATGGCAAAGAGAGATGATGTCCCTGGGCAGCAGAGACATATGGTAAGGGTAAAGAGGCTAGAGGTTCTGGGCAGTAGACACATGCTCATTCTGCAGGTCAGAAGAGGAAGACCTGTCAGAAACATATAGAGAAGCATTCAGCAATGTAACATCACATATAATGCACAGACATGATGATGGGTGTTGTGTGTAGAGGTGTAATGTTAGGACAAATTTTTGACTATTTAAAGTCTATACAATGGAATCCATTTTGTTTCATGACCTTCTATCATTTGCACAATACGGCCCACTTTTTGGTGCCAAAATGAAACCGAAATAGCCAAAAAAATGTTGTGTGAACATAGCCTATTACCTATAATTTATTTTACTAATGTTACAACAGGTCTTATAATCAGATTGTTTTTTACTATTATACTATTTCAAATAAAATTGTGTTGTATCCTAATTTGTAGCCTTTTTTAAATACTTACCTGAACCTTACCTTACCTGAATTTGATAAAACCTGGCAAAACTAGAGGCTACCCACCATATGATAGTGGATTCCGACACAGTCTTGATACTCTCGATCTATTTATTCCACCTAAAGAGAAGCAGAGACATAGTCATTGGCAAAGATAGAGGACAAGAATAGTGACTCCATCTGATTGGAGTTAAACCCAGAGGAGGATGCTCTTTGGTGTTCCTGCACACATCCAGGTGCCTCTCATGATCCTCATGCAACAGTTTCACATCAGCATCAGGCCTACGTGGAAATTTGGGCTTCTCAGTGGCCATTGCTTTGTATCCCATTTGCCTGACGGGGCCATTGTAGAAGGGGGTGCTTTCTGATACCATCGGGACATCACAATGCCCAGGCTCCACCTATCCTCTGCTGTGTCATAGTCTTTCCTGAGAAGAACCTTTGGGGCCATGTAGTAGAATGTTCCATTGATTCTATTGATCTTATTGGAATCAGTGACCCTGTCTTGGGACAGCCCAATGTCAATAATACAGATGTGGCCATCTGCATCCAGCATTATATTTTCAGGTCTGAGATTTCATTAAGATAATGAAAAGTCAACCAGTTTCACAGGAGAAGGGGGATGGGTCAAGAGAGAAAAGGGGGAAAGTTCTGCCTATCGGTGGATGATATTCTGTCCATGGAGGAACTGGAAGTCTCAAACCAGCTCTGCTGTGTTAAATCACCAATGTCAACAATACTCCATCTAATGTTCCCGTGATTCAAATAAATTCTTATTAAAATTGGTGACCCATTCTTAGGCCAGTCCCAGAAAGAGAATCTGGCTCAGGCTTTAGACCAGGGATGGGGAATCTTTGGCCCGCCAGCTGTTGCAAAACTACAATTATCCATCATGCCTGGCTAATGTACATTAGCGTAAAAGAAAAAAGTGTGCAATAAAACATAATAAAATACCCCCAAATAATAAAATTATATTGCATTCCCCATACAAAATAAATGGTTACATAAAAAAACTATACGTTTGGTATCGCCACTTCCGTAAGGACCCAAGTTATAAAATGATATCATTATTTATACTGCAAGATGCACGCTGTAAAGAAATGAAAAAAAAAACAGCACCAGAATTGCTGTATAATGTCAATCCGCCTCAGAAAAAAACATTGTAAAAGAGATCAAAAAGCCATATGTAAAACTTGGTATCAATAAAAACGATACATCTTCCCTCAAAAGATGAGCCCAAAGCCAACTCCATCACACAAAAGATAAGAATGCTATGGATCTTGCAATGTGGTGACTGGTTTCAAAGTTTTTTCTGGAAGATAGTTTCTATTGCGCCAAAGTGGTAATAGTTTAAAAAACATACACATATTTGGTATCGCTGTAATGGTAGTGACCCAGACAATAAGGTTATATTATTTTTACCATGTGCTGAATAGTGTAATTAAAAAAAGAATAAATTATTTTTTTCAAATTTTGAGGTTTTTCACAAAAGATAGTGAACGAATTTTGCCACTAACAATGTCATGAAAAAACACTCAGGATCTCTAGCATACATTAATGCATTGCAGAGCTACAACCGCATAAAATGAGATGGGTCAGATTTTGAAAAATTAGCTTGGTCTTTAATTTTCGTTTTTGCACTTTTGCTTTTTCCACTTTATGTTTAAAAGGCCATAGCGCTTGCATTTTTTCACCTAGAGACATATACGAGCGCTTATTTTTTGCGAATTGTACTTTGCAATGACGGGCATTATTTTTCCATAACATATGCTGCGAAACCGGGAACAAAATCATTGGCGCTGTCATACTGAAAAAAAAAAAGGAATTTGTTTTGATTTCGGGGAGTTTTGCATTGACGCCGTTCGCCCTATGGTAAAACTGACTTGTTATATATGTTCCTCAAGTCGGTACGATTACAACGATATATAACATGTATAACTTTTATATTATCTGATGGCCTGTAAAAAATTCAAACCATTGTTAACAAATATATATTCCTTAAAATCGCTCCATTCCCAGGCTTATAGCGCTTTTATCCTTTGGTCTATGGGGCTGTTTGAGGTGTCATTTTTTGCGCCATGACATGTTCTTTCTATCGGTACCTTGATTGCGTATATATGACTTTTTGATCACTTTTTATAAAATTTTTTCTGGATTTGCGACCAAAAATGCGCAATTTTGCACTTTGGAATTTTTTTGCGCTGACGCAGTTTACCGTGCGAGATCAGGAATGTGATTAATTAATAGTTTGGGCGATTACGTGAGCGGCGATACCAAACATGTTTATTTATTTATTTCTAAAATGGGAAAAGGGGGGTGATTTGGACTTTTAATAAAAAAGTAACATTTTTACTTTTATTTTTACTGTAACTGATAGTCCCCCTGGGGGACTTGTATATAGACCGCACTGAACTCTCATAGAGATCAATGCTGTGTATATACACAGCAAAGATCGATGAGATCGGTCATAGATTGCTATGGCGTGCTGCAGGCCATAGCAATCTATTGCCGAGCCGGGATCAGCGTCATTCCGACGCTAAGGCCCGGCACGGGCAGAAGAACGGATCTCCGGAGATCCGTCCTACTAGACACCAGGGACGTGAGGTCTGAAGCCTCTAAGTGCAGCTGTCAGGTTTGACAGCTGCACTTAGAGGTTTAATTAGCCGGCGCGGCAATGGGACCCATGTCGGCTAATAGAGGCACTGCCCGGCTGCACATGTCAGCCGGGATCA
Source organism: Dendropsophus ebraccatus (assembly GCF_027789765.1). Taxonomy (NCBI): domain Eukaryota; kingdom Metazoa; phylum Chordata; class Amphibia; order Anura; family Hylidae; genus Dendropsophus; species Dendropsophus ebraccatus. The sequence continues at coordinate 102,720,456 of NC_091462.1, forward strand.
GCGCCGCTCTGAACACCCCCCGCGGCACCATGACGTATCAGATATGTCATGGGTCGCTAAGGGGTTAAGGCCTAAACTAGCTGCAACACGAAGGGGTTCAAGTGTACCTGTCATTATAAAAAGAAACTATTGACACGTCATTAGATATATAAATAAGACTTCCTCTGAAAATAAGACCTAGTAGAGGTTTTGCGGACTTGCTAAATATAAGGCCTCCCCCAGAAATACGACCTAGAAAATTTTTTGTTTGGAAGCATGCCGGCCAAACAGAACACCAGGGCATGCACATGTCATTTTCTGTACCTCGCTGCCGTTGTCTTTTACATTCACTGTCCATTGCAGAGCAGCTGCATGCAGGACATGTAGACCATCACCTGCTGCCCACCCCGATGTTCCCTTCCTCAGCCATCACTTTAATATGCAGGCAAGGCTTCAAGAGGCCCTTCGCCTTCCACCCCAGATGTAGAGCTGCACTAATGTCTAATGTACACAGATACCATGCTATACCAGCCATGTGACAGGCATGAGGGATTTACACAGATACCATGATATACCAACCATGTGACAGTCATCAGGGATATACACAGATACCATGCTATACCAGCCATGGCATCAGGGATATACACAGATACCATGCTATACCAGCCATGTGACAAGCATCAGGGATATACACAGATACCATGCTATACCAGCCATGTGACAGACATCAGGCATATACACAGATACCATGCTATACCAGCCATGTGACAGACATCAGGGATATACACAGATACCATGCTATATCAGCCATGTGACAGACATCAGGGATATACACAGATACCATGCTGTACCAGCCATGTGATAGGCATCAGGGATATACACAGATACCATGCTATACCAGCCATGTGTCAAGCATCAGGGATATACACAGATACCATGCTATACTAGCCATGTGACAAGCATCAGGGATATACACAGATACCATGCTATATCAGCCATGTGACAGGCATCAGGGATATACACAGATACCATGCTATACCAGCCATGTGACAGACATCAGGGATATACACAGATACCATGCTGTACCAGCCATGTGACAGACATCAGGGATATACACAGATACCATGCTATACCAGCCATGTGACAGACAGACAGGGATATACACAGATACCATGTTATACCGGCCATGTGACAGACATCAGGGATATACACAGATACCATGCTATACCAGCCATCTAACAAGCATGGTCTCTACCTAATACCTATAGACTGTAAAATAACAGCAGGAAACATGAAAAACACATCAATATACACTAAGCTGCAGCTATACAACGCTGGATAATAGCATGGAGGTGCCAGCAATGCTATGGTAAGCTTAGATGAGGAGGATGACTGAGGATGAAGCTGGCTCTACAGTTCATTCTGAGATTAATGGCTGCTGATGATGTCATCAGGGTCATAGGGTACAGATAAGGGAGCTGAGGTGGGACAAACAGGGGTTTTCATGCAGACTTCAGTGTATGCAAATGGCCACTAGATGGAGCTTTTATGACGTGAATACGGAGCCATTACAGCATGAATATGGAGCAGTAAGTGTACAATACTTATACAACATACATTTTTTTTAAACATTGTCTATATTGAAATTTAAGTCATGAGGGGGGAGGGATACATAAAGGAAGGGGAGGGTCACAGATAATATAAGGTCCAAAGAGGATAATGTCATAAATAATAACACATGGTATGGTGAATTAATCAGTATGATAAGTTGGGGGTTACCAACTAGAGATGAACGAATCATTCATCTAAACAAAGCAAAGCACTTCGTTCAGCCAGCGATCGTCTCATCATGCCACTGGCCTTTCAGCGCTGCTACGCTCCCTAGCGCTCCACCCCAGAGAGGGGGAGAGGTTTTCTATAAGGTTTGCTACTGCTCTGGACAGTTTCTGACATGGGGTGGCAGCAGAGAGCGCTGTGTCAGACTGGAAAGAATACACCACTTCCTGCAGGACATACAGCAGCTGATAAGTTCCGGAAGACTTTAGATTTTTAAATAAAAGTAATTTGCAACTTTCTGACACCAGTTGATTTGAAAATATTTTTTTTTTTTGCTGGAGTACCCCTTTAAGCAGTATAAAGTAAAACAGTCCATGTTTGGGTTAATAGCACCCACTGCAGTAGCAGAGAAAAAACATCCAGCTCTCCTACATGGTGTAATGATTAAGGGCTTGGTGAACCCCAAAATTGCACCACCTTCCAGTCTTTTTTCTGATACATAAGGCGGTTGAGAAAAATGTCCACCATCTTGGTGGTATTCCACCTCAAACACGTCTCTTTTGGTATATATAAACACACTCCATAGTCTGCAAGTTAAGCCAACGTGTTTCAGGCCCTTGCCATGATTAAGGGCCTGTGTGCCTAAAACGCGTTGGATTAACTTGGGCCTATAAGGGGTGTGTTTTTACTTACCAATAAAGACGTGCTTGATTGGAATACGCCCAAGATGGTGGACATCTTTATCTTCTTAAAAGAGATGTCCAGCGGAAATCTTTTTCTTTTAAATTAACTGGTGTCAGAAAGTTATATAGATTTGTAATTAACTTCTATCAAAAATTCTAAAGTCTTCCAGTACTTACTAGCTACTATATGTCCTGCAGGAAATGTTTTATTTTCAGTCTGAAACACTGCTCTCTGCTGACATCTATGGCTAAGACAGGAACTGTCCTGAACAGGAAAGGTTTTCTATGGGGATTCATAGAGTTCCTGTCTCGGCCAGAGATGTCAGCAGAGAGCACTGTGTCCAACTGAAAATAAAACAATATTTCCTGCCGAACATACAGCAGATGATAAGTATGGGAAGACTTGAAATTTTTTAATAGAAGTAAATTACAAATCTATATAACTTTCTGATATCAGTTGATTTGAAAAAAAAAGATTTTAACTGGACAACCCCTTTAATGTTGTTCAGGGCTGCCCTGGCCAAGCAGCGGGCATGAGCACAGGTGGTTCCCGACTGGAGTGGTGGGCTGTGATTACTTTTCTATATATGTAACTTTTTGATCATTTTTAATGCTTTTTGCAATAAATATAAGTTGTTAACGGTAACCCTGGATTTCTAGTTGTCGGTCGTAGCTCCCACTCAGGATTATACTAACAGAGGTGACTCCGCTGCCGCATTACAGCCTGCAGCAGGTAGACAAGGATACTGCACAATACCTTTTATAGCCGAGTTACTAAATGGAAAGATTCTCCGAGTTGCACAATAATTGCATAATTTAGTTTGTTTTCTGGGAAATGGTTAACCACAAGATGAGACTTTATAATCCATACTTCCCATGTAGCGTTCCCCTGCATTCATAACTCCCTGTCTGTGCGATGTGAGTATATCCCACACTTACTGCTTCTATCTGCTGTTATGTCCTTCTTACCAGTAGTTTCTCCTGACATGAGTTCTCCTGTGTGACGGACTGTTAAGTATCTCATTGCTGTTTATGTCTGTAATAATGGAGGCGGCTTCTTGCTGTTCTGTCTTATAGTCTATGCTGTATGCTCATACTTCTGTATATGGCAGTAAAATGTGTCAGGTACTTCATTTTAGTATAACTTGTATCATGTTGATTGAAAACCCTGATCATTTTGTGATAAGGAGTCCAGTGGGCGGAGTCACTCAATGGGCTGGACTCTTTAGCATGAAAACATCAGAGATTTCAATCAATAAATTACAAGTGATACTGAATCTTTTCCCATAAAAATATATATCAATCAGCTCAGTTCTTCCTGCTCTATAATTAGATGCTGATAGCTGAGGTAGAATTTCTATGGTGATGGGTTCACTTTAAAGGGGTATTCCCATCTCAACTAATACTTTAGTTATACTTTGTAGAGCTATTCAGGTTAAATATTTTTAGATATAGATTCATTTGACAAATCCTACTTTTGATATGGCTGCTCTTTACCTCCTCGTGTTCACAGCTCACTGGCAAAGTTACCACCCACCACTCTGCTCTAAAAGCAGTGGTCCAGCTGGTGTACATATAGCTATACAAACCGACAAAAAAGCAACTGAACCTCAAGCTTGTATCAACATGAAAAATCTTTATTGCTTAAAAATACACGTATAGACACAAGGAGCAGGAAAAAAGCAATGAACCACTACTGGAGAAGATATCAAAAGAAACAACAACAACGATAACAAACATACAAGCAGGGGGTAATGCAGGTGGACCACGGAAGGTGTAATGTAAATGGAGGTGAAAACAATACCCTATCTACTGAAATCAGAAAGACAAATACACCTGTATATTGAGTCACAGTGATAAATATCAATGTGGCAAATCAGAATAATAAAGGTATATTACCAAGGTAATAGTGGAGTAACGTGTCCACCGGCAGCCACCACCGCTAGGGGTCAGGCAAATCAAGCCAGCAACAGGACAGGCACATGGTATAGACAGGGGTCAGGCAGAAATCGTAATCCGAAGAACAGGCATAGGTCAGGATACATAGGAATTCAGCAGAAACAGCAAACAGACACCTTTGCTATGTGTACTGGAATCCAACAACACTTAGGCATGGTGGAGCAGGTGGAGCTAGTTTAAATAGGTGCAGTGGCTCTGGATTGGCAGACAGCAGTAGCGGGTGAAGACAAGCTGCCCCTATAAATCTAGAGGAGGCTGCCGCATGCATACCCTAGTGACCAGAGGTGTCATTGCAGCAGAAGAAAGATGGCGAAAGACACGAGTAGGAAGGGCATGGAGGACAGGAGTGGAGCAGACAGGACGTCAGTGGTGAGCAGGTGCAGAACCTGGACATCGCAGCTGCTGGTGAGTATCATCTGGTGATGTTACAAGCTATATATACACAACAGGCAAATTACTGCTTTTAGAGCAGAGTGGTGGTCGATAACCTAGACAATGAGCTGTCAACCATGGGAGGAAAAAGAGGCATATCAGAAGTAGGAGGCAAGTTTGCAAAAATATTTAACTTGATGAGTAATACTGCGGTGACCCCGATGTGGAGGTACGGCTGGTCACTTGCCAGATGGTAAAGCGTGACACCAGTTCTATGGTGGTTGGCTAAGATACAGCCGGGCCCAGTGAAGTTATGCCGTGACGCCAGTGCCTGTTGGGCACACAGGTATGGTGGCACACCTGCTTTTAGTTTAAAGGGCCGGTTATACCTTTTTCCCCTGTGGACAGTGTCCTGCCGGGCTGCTACAGGGTCCCTTGGGTTGATATAATGGTGGGCCAGAGTGGTTTAGTGACCCTCCCGGACTATTGGCACTGCCACCCACAGAAAGGGGAAATGTGCCAAGGATGTGGTATACACAGTGTTGGTGTGGGGTGAACAATCACAGAGTCTCTTTCTTTTAAATAATCTTGTTTTACTTTGAAAGTACTTGTGTGCTTTCCTTTGACAGAGTACAGTAATACACTTGATAGATCTCTTGATAAAACACTTGATAATACACTTGACAATACAGCAACCAGGTCTGTGATACGGATACAGTGCAGAGTACAGTCGTGCTGACTGAGTTGCGTGCTGAGAGACACAAAGAATCAAAAGAGCAGAGAGGAGGATGTCGTGAAAGTCCCAACCCAAGTAGTACTGTGCTCTGCCAGGATGTTGGAGGATGAGGTAGAAGAATACTTGGAAGAAGAGAATACTTGTGCCCGTGTTTTGACCTTTGGGTCTTCGCACCACCTAATGCCCTACCAGTGTTGGGGGACCCGTCCTAGAAAGTGACACAAAGCACCAGACCTTGTTACCTGGGATGAGCGGAATGCTGAGGTTTGCCTGCTAACAACCACGCTGCGAGATAGAGTTCCTAGGCTCTTAGCAACTTTGCTCTATCCGGATCAGTTCAGGACCCTGACTAAGACTGACTCTTTAGGGTATGGGGACCTGGCAGAGGGCCAGGGCCCAAAAGGATCACTGTAGGGAGCTTTCTAGCTTGCGTCCTTGCCCTACAACGTCCAACACAAAAGACTCATACACTTCCTCTACCCATGTGACTTCCTATCTCCAACGTATCTAAGGTGCGCTGTGAGTGGGTGAAGAGTGCATTAGAAGAAGAAAAGAGAGATAATCTCTCTTTGAGAGATGATGAAGTCATCTTACAGGCTGCACAGATGCTGCAGCCACCAGGAAGCTGCAGAGCACAGGAGAGAAGACCAGGAACGGAGAGAGGTGCATCGCAATTCCACGTAGTCATGCGCTGTTGGCTCCTGACGATTCTAGGCTCAAACCTAAACCAACAATTAGCCGATGATTATTGTTATCAGCTGATCGTTGTCTCTATTACATGGAGCGGCCGATTCGGCTGATTATGGCTCTGTGTAGTAGGGCCCTAACTATGTTAGTTGAGATGGGAATACCCCTTTAAAGGGGTGCTCCAGCGTGGGGGCACTTTTTTGGGGGGACCGGGGAGGAGGTGGCTGAAATAAAAAACGTCCACTTACCTCCCCGGTTCCAGCGGCGGGTCCCGCATCACTGCGCTCCGGTGCCCGGTTCCCGGCTGCTTCCGTGTGTCTGATGCGGGCCCGAGATGTGATGTCTCAGGTCCGCTCAGCCACTCAGTGAAGGAGGCGGGATCCGTTTGAAGTCCGCTCGGATCCCGCCTCCTTCACAGCTCAGCTCAAAGACAACCAAAAGTTTAGACGTGAAATTTTTATCGAAACCTCTAATATGCTATTGTTGTCCACAAAATATAGTGCACTTTTGGCGCACAGCTTCTCATCTAAGCATTGTCCAATTTAACAAAGCCAAACTCACTTTATGATCTGCCGCATCCCTTTATCGAGCAAGGCACAAAACAGGCTAAAAAAGTGTCTAATACACATTTGTGTCTAATGTATCTCACATTTGTAGGACGCCCAACATCAGTAATTGCAATTTTTATATGTATCTGTGTATTCATAGGAGAGGGTGAAAAGACTCTGGGGAGGGACTTGTAGTGAGAGGACGGGAAATGCATGAAATATAGGGAATTCTCACTCTTCAGTCTCGCATTCCACTTTGGACCCAGCCAGCTCTATGTGCCAAGATATCTCAGAGAGTCCGGAGAAGAACCACCAATGACTTAGACTTGGAGGTTGAAGGGAACCAGTGCCCACCAGTGCTGCCGCTGTACAGACGTCATATCTCTGTGTGTATTTCTTTAGAGCTGTGTAGACCTGTAATATGATGTATACATAGATATATATAAATACCATGCATACCCCTTTTAGGCATTTAAGGACATGCAGCATGATATATATAGGAAAATAAAAGCTAAGTATTAGATACATAGATAAATATGCACAAGATATAGTATATACTGTAGATAGATATGCAATTGATACATAGATATGAGATAGATAGAAGATAGATAGACAAGAGATAGATAGATAGATAGATAGATAGATAGATAGATAGATAGATAGGAGATAGATAGATAGATAGATAGATAGATAGGATATAGATAGGAGATAGATAGATAGATAGATAGATAGATAGGAGATAGATAGGAGATAGGAGATAGATAGATAGATAGATAGATAGATAGATAGATAGATAGATAGATAGATAGATAGATAGATAGATAGATAGATGGTTGTATCCTGCGGACTCTTGTTGCTCTAGATAGATAGGAGATAGATAGATAGATAGATAGATAGATAGATAGATAGATAGATAGGAGATAGATAGATAGGTAGATAGGAGATAGATAGATAGATAGATAGATAGATAGGAGATAGATAGATAGATAGATAGATAGGAGATAGATAGGAGATAGATAGATAGGAGATTAGATAGATAGATAGATAGATAGATAGATAGATAGATAGATAGATAGGAGATAGATAGATAGATAGAGTAGGAGATTAGATAGATAGATAGATAGATAGATAATAGATAGATAGATAGATAGATAGATAATAGATAGATAGATAGATAGATAGATAGATAATAGATAGATAGATAGATAGATAGGAGATAGATAGGAGATAGATAGATAGATAGGAGATAGATAGATAGATAGAGTAGGAGATTAGATAGATAGATAGATAGATAATAGATAGATAGATAGATAATAGATAGATAGATAGATAGATAGATAATAGATAGATAGATAGATAGGAGATAGATAGGAGATAGATAGATAGATAGATAGATAGATAGATAGATAGATAGATAGATAGATAGGAGATAGATAATAGATAGATAGATAGATAGATAGATAGATAGATAGGAGATAGATAGATAGATAGATAGATGGATAGATAGATAATAGATAGATAGACATGCAGTGTTGTGACCTGAGCTACTGGTTGTAGAGTGACATCTGTTTGGCTTATGTTCCCACAACAGGGTTTTATTGGGAAAAGGCGTCCGTCTATTTATAATAACCATTATAGTTATTTGCAGCCGTCATTATCCAGAGATGGCCGCTGTTTCCTAATAAAATCCTGCTGTGAGAACAGAAACCTAATACTGAATAGTGACTGTAAGAAGGGATGTATATACTGTATGTATGCAGTTTTCCTTAGATGCTGAATGCTCTTTGATCCCAGTATACTCTGGGACAGAGTGTTATCTAAGTGACACCATATGGAGCTGTTTGTGGTGCAGCATGAATGGTTAGTGTGATCCGCTGCCCATATTTACATGCTGGGTTTGATTACTATTATTACCATTATTATTATGATGATATCGTTGGTCTTTGTTATAGGGAAATCTGCACTGAAGACTGAAGATCTGCACAGATTTATTACTAAAGAACGTGATATCCCAGGTAAGTGAAGAACTAAGTATATGGGGGGATTTTACTTTAACCATATAAATGATATCTTCTTTATAATCCTCTTTATAATACTGCTTTTTATATAGTACATAGTAACTGATAAAACAAGAGTATACATTAAGCATTTGTAGAGAACAGTAGAGAGTAGTATTAATCCCTTGGTGGACACATTTCATATCCCCTCCCTGCACATTTTGTATCCAGATTCTGACTATGGAGAAATACAAGTGTCCCCTTTACCTCCTATCTGAAAAGGCTGTAACAAAACATAAAGGGAATCTGTCACTTACCTATCCTGCAATGAGCTGCTTACAGTCCGGTCTAGCAGTATGGAGCCCACCTCCAGTGCATAGCGCAAATGTTTGTGATTTGTGACATATATTACACACCTGTGATCTGATCTATTTAAAGTGTAATTGTCATTTAAAATATTTTTGCAGAAATCAATAGAATTGAAATCAATCAATAGTACAAGCGATTTTAAGAAACTCTGTATTAGGTTTTATTAGGTGAGAAAGCCTCTTTCTGTTCTCAAAAAGCTGTTTCCCAGCCCCCCCACTCCCACTCCCACTTCTTTTCTGTGTATTATCAGGCAAAGCCATCTTCATTACTGAGAAACAACGTGAAGACGAGTTTGCTGAGTCCTTATAACCTATGGAGGGGGGAGGGGCCGAGGGGGATGAGTGAGCAGGAAGAGGAGACAAGCAGCTGTACAGTTTGGAGACTGTCTGGACACATAAAACACTGGATTCACAGGTCAGAAAGGTCAGTACTTTTCTGGGAGCTTGGTGAGAGAAGATTGCAGGATGATGCTTTGTACAGCCCTGCTTTTCCCCTCTCTGTGCTCACCCCCCTTGACCCCTCCCCTCCCCATAGAGCAAAACATACACAGAAATCCTGCTTCTTCTGAAGTGAGAGGGAAGGTATGAAAATGGCTTTTTGAGTACAGAAGGAAACTCTTTTGCCTAATAAAACCTATTACAGGGTTTCTTATCGCTTGTACTATTGATATTTGTTGATTCCTGATGACATTTAATTGACAGTTACACCTTATGTATATTCCTGTTTTATTGACACCCATACAAACAGAGTATGGTTACATAATGACATACAAGACAGTTACACTTTAAAGAAGTGATGGTGAAAGGTGAAGCATCTGTGACAAAGGGTGAGCATGCACCAAAACGTGTCTAGATGCTGGGGAGTGGAGCTGCACGTTGGTGTTGTCCGAGTGCTGGATCATTTGCTTTTTTGCTTGGAGATAAACAGTACAGAGATGTAAGTTACTATACATTTATACTCTTGTACATATATGTATATGGTCCACATCTGATTTCACCAACTGCGTCATGCGTCATGGTATGAGGTCATTTTATGATCACTCCGTGATGATAGTGTCTGTGCTTTGTCTCTGTCCTGTAGATTATAACTATGAAGGATGAAGCGCACGCCGACAATGAAGTAAATAAAAAATTATGTTATTTGTTCTGGGACATCCACAACGCCCCGGAACTACTGGCCTTATCTCCGAGCACAACGCACCCCTCGGCCATCCAGTACTCCAGCTTCGTGCTGTCCATATTGACTTGTATCATCGGATACATCGGCAACATTATCGTCATCTTCATCACCGGATTCTTAAAGAAGAAGAACAAATCTCATGTCTGGTTCCTGAATCTGGCCGTAGCAGATTTCATCTTTCTTCTGCTTCTCCCCTTTCACGCTGTGTCCGTGTTAATGGCAAGATGGCCATATGGGGTCGTTACATGCAAACTCTACAACTTCTACACCTTTGTTAATATGTACGCCGGCATCTACATCCTCACAGCGCTAAATATTGATCGGGCCTTGTCTGTAGCTAAACCAATATGGCACCTGAAGTTCATTTCTCGGAAACTCGGTCTAAGTATATGTGCCTTTATCTGGGCGTTATCGATCATATGTAGCATTCCAGCCGCCGTCTACAGCAACCTCTATTATTACAGCGATGTACCTCAATGCTTCCTCTTTTCTAATGATCTCTCTGGTCTTGCCTATTCAAACATTGATCAAAACGCAAGTCGGGAATGGAGGGAATTATCACGCGAGGACTGCAATCGAAGCTATGAAGGTTTCGGAGAGTTTACAGAATGGGCAGATGTTCTATCCACCACAATGGCTCTTGTCATTCCCCTTGCGGTCATTGGTTGCATTATTCCTTTGTGTGTTATCCTGGCCTCCAATATCGCCATTGCTGTTCATGTGACAAATTCAGAGAAGACGGAATCATCTAGACTGTACAAAGTGGTGATAGCCGCAATCCTGGTCTTCTTCTGTACCAGGGTGCCATTAGTTTTAGCCCAGATTATTTACTTGGTGGCTCCTTATACTCGGCAGTTCCATCTCATGTATGAAGTTATTGTATTTTTGCCTTTTTTATCTAGCATAGCCGCCACTAACACATTCTTAAATCCTGTGGTGTATGTGCTGGTGGGAAAACAAGTAAGGAATGAAATTTCCCAATATTTTAGAAAATTATAGCATGGCGTAAATGTATAGGTATTCTGGTTGCCATATATCCCATGCATGATTGGGGGAGAGTTCCTTATATTCAATTCAAAGAACCTTCCGATAATGAGTTTAACATAGAATGTTTTTCTACAAATAACCATAAATATTATCTATAGGTTCATGTTAAAAACAATTGCCAGGGAAACTAACAGCAGGTTATAAGACTCTAACCTCCTGTTATTTTCCCAGAGGGCCGTGAGCGCAGAGGAAGAAAGTCATTTTCTTACCTTCAGCCTCAACGCCTGTTTTATTAATATGTTAATTAGGTAGTTTAGTGCACTGGGGGCTGTCCTAAAGTGGCAGTTTGGTGCACTGGGGGCCGTCCTAAAGCGCTTGGTGAACCAGTCTGCCCTGCCCACTCTGCATGAATATTCATCTGGCTCCGCAGTGATGTTACTCTGGCTGTGACGGATAAATATTCATAGGGTTGGTACACTAATGGTCCCAGCCACTGACTGTCACTTCTTGATCATCTACCTGCTGGTTGTACTACTGGATAGATATCAACAAAGGCATTCAGGTCACAGCTTTGTTCCTGTTGTCTGATGTCACTTAAGACCTTTGCATCACCGATTATGCAAAAGGATGGGAATACAGCACAATGAAGCATAGCAGTGCTATGGCCAAGGGAACCCTAGGCCCCGCCCCCTGGACATTTTTCAGAGGCTGAAAAAGGGTGTTTTTATAAAAGTAAAAACACAGACGCAGGCCACAATGGTATGTCCTGAATGCTTTATACCTCAACTGTTTGTAGCCTCATACAGAAGAGAGGAAGTCAACCAAGAGGTAGGACCACCACGACTTACAGTATGCACCAAGGTGGGCTGCTAGAAAATAAACAGCAATTTTTAAAGGGGTAGCAGGAGATCCTTACAACTTTTCTTGTTGGGAACTTGTGCTGGACGTTCTCATGGAAAATTAATTATAGGGAATGACTTCTATGGATACAGTGTGTCACTCCATTCATATATAGATTCTATATATTTTCACACATTCACACATTTTCTTGAGGATTATTGTGTATGTTTTTAGAGAAGTCACTGTGGCAAATTGCTTTGTTTTGCTCTACTTAACCCCTTTGTGTCAGTAATATGTGTATATATATATATACGTTCCTACTGCACATACCCCGTGCAGTAGGAATGTATATATACGTTTCCTGTACTGATGGGGTTATTGATGTGAGCGGGACCGCTGCAGAGAGTGCGATCCCGCTCACATCAGTCTCCGGGGCCGCAGGTAATGAGAGTCAGCTGTGATCCCGCAGCCGACTCTCATTAACCTCTTTAAAGCTGCGATCTACAGCGATCGCTGCATTTAAGGTGCTCAGTGACAGATCAAGCATCTGTCACTGAGTGATCGCATGATCGTCCCGATCGTCCCGTAAGCTTCTTACCTCTGCCCTGTCAGATCCGTAATCTATGTGTAGAGTCTGCTCTCAGGCAGGCTCTATACATATATCGCTGATAACACTGATCTATGCTATGCTATGGCATAGCATAGATCAGTATATGCAATCTAATGATTGCATGTTTTACAGTAAATAAAAGTGTTAAAAAAAGTGTAATAAAAAAGTTTTTAAAAGTATTAAAAAACCCCTTATAACCCCCCTCCCAATAAAAGTTTAAAATCCCCCCTTGCCCAATATAAAAAATATAAATAAATAAATAAAAATATTACATATCGTAGCGTGCAGAATTATTGTTTCCGCACGGTGAACGGTGTAAACGAAAACAAAAAAAAATGCTACAGGATTGCTGATTTTATTAAATTATATATCACAAAAAAAATGTATAAAGAGCAATCAAAATTTTTCTGTTACACCAATAGCAGGAGAAAAACTTGAGTGAACTCATCATGACGTCTAGTTATGTGATGTGGTCAATTACATTTCTCACATACACAAGAAAGGATCTGTTTCTGGATCAACTCATGGTACCTCTTATTGTACATATCAATAATTTATTGGGTTTTCCCATTAGAGAAAAAGAATTGTAAAATAACGTCTGCCTGATTCTAAGTCCCAACTTACCACTTCCTTTGACATTGCCGACACACAGGAAATTCCTGCTCAGCCTATCAGTGACTGGAGAGGAAATCCACCACAGCCAAAGCCACTGGTCAGAGAAGGTAGAGTGCTAAAGGGTCCAGACACCATCAGAACAGCAGCAGTGGGTAGTTGGGTATGCTTTATTTTATTATTATTTTTTATTTTTCACATTACCCTAACTTTATTTTTTCCCATTTTTTAAATGGGAAATCTCTTTAGTGGTATATTTTTCTGTTACTTATTATGGTCTAAAAAAGGCTATACATAACCTAAATAAATTGAGAAAAGAACAGAATCTTCAATGTGTCCGGTCTTTATAAAAACTCATACCTTAAGGGTGCCTTCACACAAACCGGATCCGCAGCGGATTTCACGCTGCGAATTCGCAGCAAAATACGCTGCGGATCCAGTGCCATTCATCCGTATGAGAATACATACTCACAGAGGGATTGACATCCCTCTGCGAGTATGTAAGTTGTCCCCCCGGCGCCATACATCACCTGTTCCCCGCTCCGGCTTGCTTTGGGGGTTCTTAACTGGACGTCTCGCTCAGCCAATCAGTGACTGCGGTGGGGCAACGCACTAATTGGCTGAGTGGGGCGAGCAGATGCCGGGAACCCCTGAAGCAAGCCTGAGCAGGAAGGTGGTGATGTATGCTCTGGCCGCCGGGAGGTTAACTATGTATTCGTATGTAACGTATGTATTCTCATACGGATGATTGGCACTGGATCCACAGCGGATTTTGAGGCGAATTCACATGGTGAAATCCGCTGCAGATCCGGTTTGTGAAGGCACCCTCAAAGGGTGTTTCAACTTGATACAACTAAGGATGGAGGATAAATGTCAGATCCCAAAGGGTCGGACGGATTTTCAGAATGAAGCCCCATGTGTTTGTTAAGAAAGAAGCAGCACCGCTCCTTTGTTCAGCATCACTCATCTATGTTCTGCAGCTCCCATACAGAATAAATTTAGTGGCCAAACACAACTGTGACTTACTTGGCGATCCCAATGGTTGGACCCCCTGCAGTCTGCCACTTATTCCCTATCCTGTGTATAGAGGATAGTTTATTTTAACATGTTTTTTCCAGGTAGTGTGCAAGGGTTCATCACGGAGTAGTGTGGATATACTGATGTTTTCTGTGTCCTGGGCCCTGTATCTCACTGTAGTGGGTCCCAAGTCTGTATGGTGTGTCAGGCACACTCAGCTTTATAAATTGTCTGTATAGGTATCCAAATTGGTGTTAGGTGAATTGTAGCATTACATGAATAAGATAAATGGCAGACTGGTACATGGGGAGAGAGGACCCTGCCCGCCGGGGCTTACAATCTATGAGGTAAGGGGAGTGACAGACTGTAAAGTGCAGCCAGTCACATTGTGGAGCAGAATTATTGTAGGTTGTAGCCTAGAATGAAGAGATGACTTGTGAGCCTTACATAGGGACTGGAAACATGATAAAATATACCCATGTACCTGTTCTTTAAGGGACACTATAATCAAATTTTTATTTTTAACATATGAGGAAGCGATTTGTGATTATATATGTAACCCCTGGAGAGGATTTAGGGAGAACAGTAGGTACAGGTTATGAGACATGAGGCATCCAAACTACATCTCCCATCTCTCCCTGGGACAGTGAGCTGAGGCAAACAGGAAGTGATGCTGCACTGGGAGAAAGCGGAAGAAAGCCAGAGAGAGACAGAGCAAGGGGGGCAGCATGGTCTGAGGAGAGGAGACCTGGACTAAGCCTGGGGTGTAGGTCAGCAGCAAAGGAGTGAGTAACCCCTTGTATCCTGGCTGGTTAAGCTGTGGCTGGACAGTGACAAATAAAGAATTACAGCTTAGACCTTGTTGGAATCTGTTCTGTTCACATGACTGCTGAAGTGTTCCACTTTCTGGGGGAGAGTTCTGTGTTGCCACATTTATGTTTATGCCATATCTAATACTTGTTTCTTCATACCCTATTGTCAAGCATATTGACCCAGTGTTGATTTTTACCAAGCAGTAAATTGGTTCATGGTTCCATGTTACTTTTCTCTGTGAGTAGATCACTTATAGTGTATTGAGTGTGTACCGAGCTAGGTGGGGGTTTCCTGAGTCAGCCCCTGGCAGAAAAATGAAGACCTCATGCATACCACGCAAGCTCTTGTCAAGGTACTGCACTTAGAGGGTGAAACAAACTGAAACCCCCCTCATTACACTGGAAGCTCCATTAGGGGTTGTTATATATATATATATATATATATATATATATACATACATATATACACTACCGTTCAAAAGTTTGGGGTCACATTGAAATGTTTTTATTTTTGAAGAAAAAGCACTGTACTTTTCAATGAAGATAACTTTAAACTAGTCCTAACTTTAAACAAATACACTCTATACATTGCTAATGTGGTAAATGACTATTCTAGCTGCAAATGTCTGGTTTTTGGTGCAATATCTACATAGGTGTATAGAGGCCCATTTCCAGCAACTATCACTCCAGTGTTCTAATGGTACAATCTGTACATTGGCTCAGAAGGCTAATTGATGATTAGAAAACCCTTGTGCAATCATGTTCACACATCTGAAAACAGTCTAGCTCGTTACAGCGTTCCTTTAAGCAGATTGTGTTTCTGGAGCATCACATTTGTGGGGTCAATTAAACGCTCAAAATGGCCAGAAAAAGAGAACTTTCATCTGAAACTCGACAGTCTATTCTTGTTCTTAGAAATGAAGGCTATTCCATGCGAGAAATTGCTAAGAAATTGAAGATTTCCTACAACAGTGTGTACTACTCCCTTTAGAGGACAGCACAAACAGGCTCTAACCAGAGTAGAAAAAGAAGTGCCGCGTTGCACAACTAAGCAAGAAGATAAGCACATTAGAGTCTCTAGTTTGAGAAACAGACGCCTCACAGGTCCCCAACTGGCATCTTCATTAAATAGTACCCGCAAAACACCAGTGTCAACATCTACAGTGAAGAGGCGGCTGCGGGATTTTGGGCTTCAGGGCAGAGTGGCAAAGAAAAAGCCATATCTGAGACTGGCCAATAAAAGAAAAAGATTAAGATGGGCAAAAGAACAAAGACATTGGACAGAAGAAGACTGGAAAAAAGTGTTGTGGACGGATGAATCTAAGTTTGAGATGTTTGGATCACAAAGAAGAACGTTTGTGAGACGCAGAACAAATGAAAAGATGCTGGAAGAATGCCTGACGCCATCTGTTAAGGTGGAGGTAATGTGATGGTCTGGGGTTGGTGCTGGTAAGGTGGGAGATTTGTACAGGGTAAAAGGGATTCTGAATAAGGAAGGCTATCACTCTGCACCGCCATGCCATACCCAGTGGACAGCGCTTGTTTGGAGCCAATTTCATCCTACAACAGGACAATGACCCTAAACACACCTCCAAATTGTGCAAGAACTATTTACAGCAGAAGCAGCAGCTGGTATTCTATCATCGGTAATGGAGTGGCCAGTGCAGTCACCAGATCTGAACCTCATTGAGCTGTTGTGGGAGCAGCTTGACCGTATGGTACGCCAGAAGTGCCCATCCAACTAATCCAACTTGTGGGAGCTGCATCTAGAAGCTTGGGGGGCAATTTCTCCAGCTTACCCCAACAGATTAATAGCTAGAATGCCAAAGGTGTGCAATGCTGGAATTGCTGCAACAGTAGGATTCTGTGACGAAAGCAAAGTGTGATGTAAGAACAATGTTATTTCATATACAAATCATTATTTCTAACCTTGTCAATGTCTTGGCTCTATTTTCTATTCATTTCACAATGTATGGTGGTGAAGAAGTGTGACTTTTCATGGAAAACACAAAATTGTTTGTGACTCCAAACTTTTGAACTGTAGTGTATATATATATGTTTTCATTTTAATGATTTTTTTTACTCTTGCCATGGAAATCACTTTCTGGTCTGTCCGGCCAGAGGGAAAAGTGAGCGTTTTCTTTCCAATTAACTAGTGTCAAAAAGGTTTATAGATTTGTAATTTACTTCTATTTAAAAAATCTCAAGTCTTCCCATACTTATAAGCTGCTGTATGTCCTGCAGGAAGTGTTGTTTTATTTACATTCAGAAACAGCATTCTCTGCTGACATCTCTGTCCATGTCAGGAACTGTCCAGAGCAGTAGCAAATCCCCATAGAAAACCTCTCCTGCTCAGGACAGTTCCTGTCTCGGCCAGGGATGTCAGCAGAGAGCACTGTGTCTGAATGCAAATAAAACAGCACTTCCTGTAGGACATACAGCAGCTTATAAGTATGGGAAGACTTGAGATTTTGAAATAGAAGTAAATTACAAATCCATATGACTTTCTGACACCAGTTGATTTCGCTGGACAACCCTTTTAATATTGCCTCACTGAATAATGAGACAGGAGCAGGCCCCTTTACTACACTTCATTTGGCTGCAGACATGTCAGGAAGGTAGAAACAGGAAGGATCAGCAGGTATGTACCATATAATGATCACCCTGTCTCTTTCCCCCTGCCCCTTTTACCTCTTAACCCCTTCCTCCGCCATTGCAATCTGGACCTCTATGTCCATCGACATAGCCATATGAAGGCTCATTTTTTTTGCAGGAAAAGTTGTACTCGTTATTGGTACCGTTTTAAAATCATTCTAGGAACTACAGTCATCATTTTTTCCTGAACATTTGGCAATGAGTGCATTTATTTTGCTGGGCGTTTGGAAACTATCATTGTATAAAAACCTGGGCCCAGATGGGCTCTTCCGTTTTTTAGGTGGGCCGGCTTGAATCCTCAACATTGATCCTCTTATGTCAGTTCCTTATTCAAAACACTTACCTCATATACGGATTTAGAACCTTACGTTTTTCCACCATTTTTTTCATTGTCTCTGCACCCATTCTAGTTTAATAATATTTTTTTGTAGGTGAGGTCTCCAGAACTGGACAGAGTATTTCAGATGTGGTCGACATCATGACAGGTACACTTTAATGAAATTGATTAGATTAGTCCTACATGATCTGCATGCTATGTCCAACCAACCTAAGCAGAAGTTGCTATTCAGATGGTCAGCGACCTCCTTACCTCCATCAATAGGTATTCTATAGATATTCTTCTTATATTTGTAATTCTGAAGTTTTTCTTCTTTTTCCTGTCACCAATGTATTTGAAGAAGGTTTTATTCTCCTCCTTAAAGGGGTTCTCCAATTAAAACTTACCTGTCCCCTTTGAAGAAGGTTTTATTCCCCTCCTTAAAGGGGTTCTCCAATTAAAACGTACCTGTCCCCTTTGAAAAAGGTTTTATTCCCCTCCTTAAAGGGGTTCTCCAATTAAAACTTACCTGTCCCCTATGAAGAAGGTTTTATTCCCCTCCTTAAAGGGGTTCTCCAGTTAAAAATTACTTGTCCCCTATCCACAGGATAGGGGACAAGAAAGAGATTGCAAAGGTCCCACCTACGTGCTCCTTGGCAATCTCCAGATCGGCCCCTGGCTCCTTTGTTTTGAATACAGCTTCATAGTAGATTTCTCCTCTTTTCAAATTCATTCCTGGCTTTGGCTTCAAGATAAATCTTTCTGTGTAAACGCACCATTAGTTGTTGGTATAATTGCTCTAGCTACTCCTCATGTGCAAAGAATATGTTTCTAACATTAATCACCTTGCTCAGATATGTGAACATCCATCTTTATTCCCATGCATATGGTAGTCGAAAGGTGAGAAGTCTAAGTTGTCCAAATACCAGACACAACACAAAATACAGGACAGGTAACTGTAATTTGGACATATGATTGGAGGTTATCGTACAGGAGCTTAGTGGATCTAGATGACACATGATTCATTCATGAACATGAACATGACTGAGGTTCTGATTAAGACTGGCGATGCATAACACAATCTCTACTATGGCTAATGGATTCCATGTTATGAAGTACATATGTTGTGTCCAAAAAATATGTATCGAACAGTAATCACTTTGCTCACATATGTGAATATCTTTATTCTCATGCATACGGTAGTCAAAAGTTAAGAAGCTTTAGTGTACCTCTCATTATAACTTTCAAAATCTAAACCAACAGCAGAAGTGATATAAAGCAAGTTTGCAATTTACATTCATGTTCTTTTTTTTAGTTATCATGGAAAACACAGCACTCTTTGACTCATTTTTTCCTTCAAAGAGTCTAAACACAGGAAGTCCCATGTTTCCCAGGTCATCTGAGCACTCACAGAGAAGGCAGTCATGTGATTGATGGACACATTGAGCCGTGACACACTGTACTGGCCAAACTTCATGTGTTTGGTCTCTTTTTTCAACCAGCACAAGACTAAAAAGCTTCAGGGGACTAGACTTGAACACAGGTAAGTATAGCTATTAAATAGCAGAAGACTGGACCTGGATACAGGTAAGTACAGCTGTTATATAGTTGCTGTGTGAAGACTGGACCTGGATACAAGTAAGTATAGAATACATGAAAGTAAAGCTTTGTTTTAAAGCATGATTACTATATATATGAAAAAAAATTGAAAACTTGCTTTATTTTACATCCCCTGTTGATTTAGATTTTGCAAGTTATAATGACAGAGACACTTTAAGTTGTCCATATAACAGACACAACATAGGGAAAATACAAGACAGTTATCTTTAATTTGGACACATATGATTGGTGGTCATTAGAGATGAGCGAACCGGGTTCGGGTTCGAGTCGATTCGAACCCGAACGTTCGATATTTGATTAGCAGAGGCTGCTAAACTTGGATAAAGCTCTAAGGTTGTCTGGAAAACAAGGATACAGCCAATGACTATATCCATGTATTCCACATAGCCTTAGCGCTTTATCCAAGTTCAGCAGCCACCGCTAATCAAATGCCGAAAGTTCGGGTTCGGATGGACTCCAGCATGCTCCAGGTTTGCTCATCTCTAGTGGTCATCCTATGGGAACCTAATCAATCTAGATGACACAGTGTAAAATGAATCATTCATGTCTAGATTTTTCTGATCCTACTTATAAGTCCTGCTCGCATCCGCCTGCTGCTGATCACATACACAATAGGGTTCAGGCAGCTGTTTGCATAAGCAGCATTGGTGAAGAGCGGCATAAATGTAGTGACCTTGACCAAGACGATGAAGTTCATATTGTGAACAGCAATAAGTATCATAATCTGTGCTATGACTAGAGGCGCCCAGGTTATGAAATACACCACGATGATTATGAGTAGGGTTCTATACAGCCTGTGGGTATTAATCGACTTAGATTTTCGCACATGCACTCCTATACTCAAATTGCAAATTATTACAATGACAAGAGGAATAAAATATCCAGTGATAAGAAAAGATGGCACAAAACGCTTTGTAATAAACATTAAATCCTTCCAGAGATCAAGAGTCTCCTTACCACCACAACATGGGTCAGATAAGCAGTGTCCGATGAAAGGGTTCAACTTGGTATAGATGTCCGAGACTGACATGCCCCGTGTAGCGTTCTCACTACTCACATTATATTCAGGTTTTACTAGTATGGAGCTAAAGGTCTGCCTACTTAAAATGCTGCATAGTGTGAGGTCTCCAATTTTCAAATTATCGATGTAGTAGAGCATCGGGAGGGTTAACAATATAACAGTAACCCAGATAAAAGTACAAATCCAAACAGAAACACGTTGGGAGATGAATTTTTGGTGAAACATTGGTTTTGCTACAGACAATACTCTAGCAATATTAAGGGCAATAAGAATGTAAATACTAGAATACATATTAGCACATAAACTGAGGATAAAAAGCTTGCACATGTGTGGCCCAAATATCCAGGTGCCTTTAAGAATTGAGATGGCGTGAAATGGTAGTTTCAGGAGAGCCAAGAAATCAGCAATGGCCAAATTCAGAAACCAGTATTTAGCCTTGTGTTTCTTCATGATGAATCCAAAAAACCAGATGACAACTGCGTTTCCCACCAATCCCACCAGGAAGGTCACGATAGACAACACGAAACCGGAGTACCAAATGACAGATGAGTACGAGGCAAAGTATTCGTTGAGAAGATGTATATCCGCAATGGAATAACAGTGGTCATTGGACAAAGCCATTTTCCCAGTGTCAGATCCTGAAATTGAGCACAGACATTCAGTAAGAGTCCGTTATGTTCCGTCATTGGTACATAAACATTTACAAACAAGTCTATCGTAAGTTTTTATTTGTTTATTAGGAATTTATAACCTTGTTGGTGATTCACAGTATTCTGCGAGGTCAAATAAACATGACCTATGGTGACTCCCTGAAGGCTACGTAGCTTTACACTTGAAAAAACAGTATTTAAGAATACTTGTCCATGGGTACAGTTGTTTATTTTTTTATACTTTATGTATATATTTAGGTAGATTTCTGTGTGTGACTGTGAGAGGCAATTAGAGGCAAGAAGCTACAGGCGTTGTGGTATGAATTTCATGTCTGAAGCAAGGTTAGGCCTTATTCACATGTCCTGTAAAATTGTCCACTGATCTGTGACCACGGACAATTTTAGGGCCCATGAAATCCTATGTGTGCATTCACACCATCCGTGCCGTCATCTGTGCCGTGATCCTTGCTGCAAAAAAATAGGACAGGTCATAGTGTGGATGGCGGCATGGATGCCTCTCCCCACTCCTGTCACCTGCTACCAGCTCCCATCTCCCCCGCTCCTTTCACCCCCTTCTGCCTCCCATAATCCCTGCTCCTGTCACTACTACCGGCTCTCATGACCCCTACTCCTGTTACCCGCTCCCAGCTCCCATCTCCCCCACTCCTGTCACCCCACTGCCGGCTTCCTTCTCCCCTGCTCCTGTCACCCGCTCCTGGCTCCCATCTCCCATCTCCTGCTCCTGTCACCCATTCCCAGCTCCCATCTCCCCCATTCCTGGCTCCCATCTCCTGCTCCTGTCACCCATTCCCAGCTCCCATCTCCCCCATTCCTGGCTCCCATATCCCCGCTCCTGTCACCAGCTCCCATCTCCCCCGCTTCCAACTCAGCGCATCCAAATGGATGCAATACAGACGTTCAGTGTTTTGCACCGAGCAGACAAAATCACCCTCTTTAAAAAAAATGGGAATGAGGCCTTAGTGAGTGCTTTGGGGCAGAAGGTTTCCTAGAGTTCCTATTCTAATAACAGTTACCCTCAGGGTATGTTGAGTAAAACCGTTTGGAATCCCACCTGCCTTAGTGTCTCAATGTAATGTGTTGCGCGTCTCTGCTCTCCACTACTCTCCGCTCAAAGAATTGACATGTCAATTCTTTAAGCCGAGAGCGGAGGCGTGCAACTCATTACATTGTGACACTGAGGCAGGTGGGATTTTGAGTGCATGACGGGGGGGTTCCCCTTGGAATTTCCGCCTGTTTTACTCCCCTTAATAGGGATTAAAATATATACTCTGTCATCTCCATTACCCCATAGTCTCTTTTTTTTAACCTCTTTCTTAAGAACAGAGAAGGCGAAACAGTTATGGCAGTGTTTATTTCCATGCATAGTCAAAGGCGTAAAGCTTTACATATAGTATTAGGTCTTTCATTTAGGAGCAAAGCAATGGCGCGAAAAGGAAAAGCAAATAACAGTACTTGGTGACACATGATTGGCGATCATTTTATGGCAGAAAAGATACAATGCAAAATTTTCAATTCAGTTGTCGATATTTAGTCTTGTTCGCATTTTTCCACCACTCAAGTCCTTACATCTCTTGTAACCTATACTGGCCTTTGCTTTCTTTTACTTATGTTAATTTCTTGTACTTGTAGTCTAGATCCCTTTAATATGGCATTTTAAATGCAGCTGAGTTAGTTGGTATCATTGCTCTATCTCAGTAGTGGATTATAATAGGGGCGTTTCGGGCGGCAGCCCGGGGCCCTGAGCTCCTGGGGGGCCCATGACCACCCAAAAAGACTTATACTTTCAGTGGTGTACTGTCTCCTGGCTACACTTCCGCCATGATTTGCAAAAAAATCACAGTTTTTTTAATGGCAATTTTGCACAAATCAGGACATCATGACATTATCTGTCCTGTACTATGAACGCCAGGCTAGTGCCGCCATAGTTACAGTGGGGTGGGGGGGGCCAGGCTTGGTGAACAGCCCGGGGCCTATGGTAAAGTTAATCCGCCCCTGCTCTATCTACTCGTCATGTGCAAAGAATATGTATCTAGCATTAATCACTTTGTTCAGTGCGTGACCATCCATCCTTATTCCCATGCATATGGTAGTCAAAAGGTGAGAAGTCTAAGTTGTCCAAATAACAGACACGACGTAGGGAAAATACAAGACAGGTAACTGTAATTTGGACACATGATTGGAGGTCATCCTATGGGAGCCTAGTGGATCTAGATGACACATGATTCATTCATGTCTAAATTTTTGTGATCCTACTCAAAAAAACAGAAAGTCCTGCTCGCATCTGCCTGCTGCAGATCACATACACAATAGGGTTCAGGCAGCTGTTCGCGTAAGCAGCATTGGTCAAGAGCGGCATAAATGTAGTGACCTTGACCAAGACTATGAAGGTTATATTGTGAACAGCATCTAGTATCACAATCTGTGCTATGACTAGTAGTATCCAGGTTATGAAATACACAACGATGATTATGAGTAAAATTTGGTAGAGCCAATGGGTTTTCCATTCAGAAGCAAAGCAATGGTGGGCGGGAAAAAAAGTAAATAACAATACAGTTGAATTGATTTGGTCACACATGGTTGGGGATCAATCTTTGAGAGAATAGTGGACCCAAATGATACAATGTAAAATTGTCCATTCAATTGTAGTTATTTTGGACTTTTTTTAGGGTTCAGGCAGCTTTTTATAAAAGCAGTGTTGAAAACTAGTGTCTTAAATGTAAGGACCTTGAACATGAATATGAGGTTCTGATTAAGGGCCCTATTACACGGGACGATTAGCGTGTGAAAAATCATTATATCGCTCGAATTTAAACCAGGGCTGTGGAGTCGGTAAGCCCCAGCTCCGACTTCAACTCCGACTCCGACTCCGACTCCTGAATTTTATCAGGACCAACTCCGACTCCTGCTCCTTCATAAATGGCCGGTCATATACCAGGGGAGTTATTTATCACACTGGCTCAGCAGCTTCTCCCTAATGTCCTACATGATCCTGGGGCGACTTCTGAGGGAATAAGGAAACATATAAAGCGGATTCTCCTGTGTGTGCAGTGGATGCAGCCAGTCTCCAGCCTCCATGTCCTGAACTACTCACAACTAGACTAGATGGAGCAGATGGTCTTTTACTGCTGACAATCTTCTATGTTTCTAACTAAATATTCACCATACTTAAAGAAACACTGCTAACAATGCCAGATACCTGTAATATAGAGGTCAGCCATATTGATATAGAGGGGGTCACACTTAGTGATATAGAGAGGGGTCACACATAGTGATATAGAGAGGGGTCACACATAGTGATATAGAGAGGGGTCACACACAGTGATAACACCACACCGAGGACAGAGGTTACTGCTACACTACTTGTCTTCTCCTCCTCCTCTATATTACACAGGATAAATGTAATAATAACAATAAACGATCATAGTAACGATTGTAACTAACAATTATCGATCTGTGTAAAATGGTGAACAATTTCAGGTTAACGATAAACAATCTCGTTTGCGATCCTTTATCTTTAGTCGTTAATTGTTAAAAATCGCTCCATGTAATAGGACCCTAAACCTGCTACGCATAAAATAATCTCTACGCATAAAATAATTACATGTGATGTCATGTCCAAAGAATATGTATCAAACAGTAATGTGAATATGTATCTTTATTCTTATGCATACTGGAGTCAAAAGTTAAGAGGCTTAAAGTGTCCCTGTCATTATAACTTTTAAAATCTAAACCAACGGCACATGCGATATAAAGCAAGTTTGCAATTTACATTCATTGTTTTTTTTTTGTTTTTTTTTAGTTATCATGGAAAACACGGCACTTCCTGTGTTCTGACTAATTTTTTTTTTCAAAGAGTCTAAACAGAGGAAGTCCAGTGTTGCCCAGTGTCATCTGAGCACTCACAGATAGAAGGCAGTGTGATATGATTTTATGGACACATTGAGCTGTGACTCTCTGTACTGGCAAAACTTCATGTCTCTTTTTTTTTCAACTAGCACAAGATTAAAAAGCTTCAGGAGACTGGACCTGGATACAGGTAAATATACCTGTTATATAGCTGCCGTCTGAATACTGGACCTGTATACAAGTAAGTATAAAAATAAATTAAAAAAAATAATGAATGTAAATTGAAAACTTGCTTTATTTTACATCTCCTGTTGATTTAGATTTTGAAAGTTATAATGACAGAGGCACTTTAAGTTGTCCTTATAACAGACACAACATAGGAAAAATACAAGACAGTTATCTTTAATTTGGACACATATGATTGGTGGTCATCCTATGGGAGCCTAATGGATCTAGATGACACAGTGTAAAATGAATCATTTATGTCTAGATTTTTCTGATCCTACTTATAAAATCAGAAAGTCCTGCTCGCATCCGCCTGCTGCTGATCACATACACAATAGGGTTCAGGCAGCTGTTTGCATAAGCAGCATTGGTCAAGAGCGGCATAAATGTAGTGACCTTGACCAAGACGATGAAGTTCATATTGTGAACAGCAATAAGTATCATAATCTGTGCTATGACTAGTGGAGTCCAGGTTATGAAATACACCACGATGATTGTGAGTAGGGTTCGAAACAGCCTGTGGGTATTAATGGTCTTGGATTTTCTCACATGCACAACTATACTCAAATTGCAAATTATTACAGTGACAAGAGGAATAAAATATCCAGTGATAAGGAAAGATGGCACAAAACGCTTTGTAATAAACATCAAATCGTTCCAAAGATCAAGAGTCTCCTGATCACCACAACATGGGTCAGATAAGCAGTGTCCGATGAAAGGCCTCAAGTTGGTGTAGATGTCCGAGACTGACATGCCCCGTGTAGCGTTCTCACTACTCACATTATATTCAGGTTTTACTAGTATGGAGCTAAAGGTCTGACTACCTAAAATGCTGCATAGTGTAAGGTCTCCAATTTTCAATTCATCAATGTAGTAGAGCATCGGGAGGGTTAACAATATCACAATAAACCAGATAACAGAACAAATCCAAACAGAAACACGCTGGGAGATGAATTTACGGTGAAACATTGGTTTTGCTACAGACAATACTCTGGCAATATTAAGGGCAATAAGAATATAAATACTCGAATACATATTAGCACATAAACAAAGGATAAAAAGCTTGCACATGTGCGGCCCAAATATCCAGGTGCCTTTAAGAGTTGAGATGGCGTGAAGTGGTAGGTTCAGGAGAGCCAAGAAATCAGCAATGGCCAAATTCAGAAACCAGTATTTAGCCTTGTGTTTCTTCATGACGAATCCAAAAAACCAGATGACAACTGCGTTTCCCACCAATCCCACCAGGAAGGTCACAATGGACAACACGCAACCGGAGTACCAAATGACAGATGAGTAAGAGGCATAGTATTCAAGGAGAAGATGTATATCCGCAATGGAATAACAGTGGTCATTGGACAAAGCCATTTTTCCCAGTGTCAGATCCTGAAATTGAGCACAGACATTCAGTAAGAGTCCATTATGTCCCATCATTGGTACATAAACAGTAACAAACAAGTCTATCGTAATTTTTATTTGTTCATCACAAATTTATAACTTTGTTGGTCTTAACTGGTAATCAACAAAAAGTATTCTGTGAAGTCGAATAGAATTGACCTATGGTGACCCCCTGAAGGCTACATAACTTCCACACTTGAACTAACAGTATTAAAGAATACATGTCCATGGGTACGGTTGTTTATTTTATTTATACTTTATGTATATATTTAAGTAGATTTCTGTGTGTGAATGTTGCAACTAGAGAGGCAACTTAAAAAATGGACATATCAATTCTTTGAGCGGAGAGCGGCGGAGCGCAACTCATTACATTCAGACACTAATGCAGGTGGGGTAGGCCTTAATAGGGATTAAATATATATACTCTGTGTTCTCCATTACTCTATAGTCCCTTGTTTGACCTCTTTCCTAAGAACAGAGAAGGCAAACAGTTATAGCAGTGTTTATTTCTATGCATAGTCAAAGGCGTAAAGCTTTACATATAGTATTAGGTCTTTCATTTAGAAGCAAAGCAATGGTGGGCAAAAGGAAAGCAAAAACAGTACTTGGTCACACACGATTGGCGATCATTTTATGGCAATGTAAAATTTTCCATTCAGTTGTCGATATTTCTGCTTCTTATGAAGTGAAGCTTCCTATGAAGTCTTGTTCGCATCTCTCCACCACTCAACACATACACAATAGGGTTCAGGCAGCTGTTTATAAAAGCCATGTTCAAAACGAGCGTCTTGAACGTAAGAACCTTGAACATGACTACGAGGTTCCGACTGAGACTGGCTATGAATAATATAAACTCTGCTATGACTAATGGAGTCCATGCTATGAAGTACACCAAGATGACCCTGAGAATGACTCGATACAGTCGGTGGGGATTAACAGTCTTGGATTTTCTGACATGAAGAGCTATAGTTATATTGCAAATTATTACAATGCCAAGGGGAATAAAATATCCAATAACAAGTAGAGGTATCACAAACCACTTTGAAATAAAGAGAAATTCGTCTAACAAATGATGTGCCCCCTCACCACCACAACACGAGTTACGTGCACACTGTTTAATAAAGGGGTTTAACTTGGTGTAGCTGTCCGAGAAAAAGATGTCACTTGTTGCGTTCACACCACTCACATTATACCCATTGTTCAGTTCTGTACTACCAAAGGCCTTATTACTTAAGTAGCTGCATAGTCTGACTTCTCCAATGTTCAGTTCACCGCTATAGTAGAAGACCGGGGCAGTTAAAAGTATTGTAATAGACCAGATTAAAGAACAAATCCGAAGAGAAACCCGTTGGGACATGAATTTGAGGTGGAACATTGGTTTTGCTACGGACAAAACTCTGGCAATATTTAAGGCGATAAGAATGTAAATACTAGAATACATATTAGTAATTAAAGAGAAGATAAACACTTTACACATGTGCGGCCCAAATGTCCAGGTGCCTTTAAGTTCTGAGATGGCATGAAAGGGTAAAGTCAGGAGAAAGGAGAAATCAGCAATGGCCAAATTCAGAAACCAGTATCTAGACTTATATTTCTTCATCGCGAATCCAAGAAAATAGATGACAACTGCATTTCCCGCCAATCCCACCAGGCAGATCACAATGGACATCACAAAATTGAAGTACTGAAGGACAGATGAGTAAGAGTCAAGGTATTCCAGGAGAACACGTATATCCGCAGTGGAATAACAGAGATCATGGGACAAAGCCATTTTTTCCGTTGTCAGATCCTGAAAATGAGCACAGACATTCAGTAAGAGTCCGTCATGTCTTGTCACTGTAAACATTTACAGGAAAAAGTATTCATACCCATAATGTTCACATGTTGCTCAGAAATATTTCATCTGTTAACATTGGATTTATTACCGATCACAGATCAACAAACAACAATTTGTGAGGTCAGAAACAGGAACTGGAATGTTCCAATGAGAGATACAGAACTACCCCATAGATATGACTCCCCTAAAAATACATGCCAATAGGTCTGGTTTTCCATTTTCTGATACATTCCTAATGCTTCTATATTTGACTATTATAAGTGACTGGAGATAACATGCAAATAAATTGTGCAATGAATTTTATGGAGGATTCTCATTGTCGGAAAGGCTGGTTGGTCTCCTCCCGAGTCACAGTATAAACTAATTCAATGCATTGTTTTACTTCAAACTGCATTGTTTTAATATACACTGCCTGATTGTATTTTTTTTTTTACTTTCTAACTGCACAACCTTACTTTTATTTATGTTAAACTTCATTTGCCATTACTAGGCTTGAAGGTTCCCCAAATCCCTCTGTAGCCATGTCACTTGCATATACAGAGTAAAGAGTTGGAGCCGACACTTCATACATCGTATAATGGCCATGATGGGATACTGCAGTTGGGCTCACGTTGAAGTGAATGGGAGTTGAGATGCGTTAGCCCAGGGGTGGATTAACTGTACCATAGGCCCAGCCAGTACCCCCCACCCCACTGTAAATAAGACAGTGTGCTGTGCTGCGCTGTGCTGTGACTGTGCTTACTTTTCATTTTCTAATAACGAGCTTTCTGATCCATCTCTCAAGGGGTTAAAGTATAAAATAATGTACTACCCCCTCCCTCCCAATCCAATTCACAACATTATTTCAGACTTCAACCACACCCCTACAGACACTGGACCCCAAAATTAAATCAGACCCTAAATTACACTAAAATACCCCCCTTTCTCACACACACTGCTCCCATGACCCTGTTCTCTTGTGTCTCTACCCCCACCCCAGACTGGTCACCCTGTATCACCCTGCCCCCACCCCTACTGGTCACCCTGTATCCTCCTGCCCCCCCCCCTCCAGACTGGTCACCCTGTATCCTCCTGCCCCCCCCCCTCCAGACTGGTCACCCTGTATCACCCTGCCCCCACCCCTACTGGTCACCATGTATTCTCCTGCCCCCACCCCAGACTATTCACCCTGTATCCTCCTGCCCCCACCCAGACTGGTCACCCTGTATCCTCCTGCCCCCACCCCAGACTGGTCACCCTGTATCCCCCTTTCCCCATATCCCAGACTGGACACCCTGTATTCTCATGCCCCTACTCCAGAGTGGTCACCCTCCATCCCTCTCTCCACTGATTGTCCTTCCTGTCCCTTTTCCACATACCAGTAGCTTAAGTATTCCTCCTCCATAGTGCAGACCGTACAGGACTGTTCAGGCCAGTGAACCTGCTGATATGCACCAGCCGCTAATTACGGTAGGACCTCAGTGTCGCTCTTCATACTCCTGTGGGGTCCTGTACTGGGCAGAGTTTTGAATATTCCCAATATGCTAAGTAGCGGTTTCCGATCATTTGGGGCGTTCCCTGTCTGCCCGGAGCACCTGCTCGGCCTGCCTAGCCTGCCGTCCCGGCCCGCCCATTATACATATTCATATATGCATAGTTAGGCCGCTTGTTACTGCGCATGTGCAGGGAGCAGCCTGTAAAAAAGCAGCCTAACTATGCATATATGAATATGCCTAGTGAGTGGGCCGGGAGGGCAGGCTAAGCGGGCCGAGCTGCTGCTCCAGGCAGACGGGGAACGCCCCAAATGCTTGGAAACCGCTAATTAGCATATTAGAAATGATCAAAAATCTGGCCAGTACCGGACGCCACAGGAGTATGAAGACCGACACTGAGGTCCTATGGCAATTAGCGGCTGGCGCATATCAGCAGGTTCACAGGCCCGAACCTGCTGATAGTGCCGCTTTAAGTTTACTATCATGTTGATTAATATTTTTGGGTTCTTTTTACTTTCAGTACATGTATATCAACGTTCGACACAACTACCTATGAATAATTAATGTATATGGAGCTCTATTGGCAGATAGGAATAGTTGTGTCTGCATCAGAAATACATTACGAAAGTCACAAACATATTCAGGAGGTTTTTATTGGGTGCAGCACATGCAGTACACATAACTTTATAGAAGTGGAAAGGACAGGGGTCACAATGACAATAGCGAATACAATACTATAACAATGAAAAGCTTTGTCTCCCCTTATATTTTGCACCAAGCTCAGTATCAAGTTTTTTTTTTTTTCTTGTCAGAGTAGGATAGTTATGTAGGATAGTCATGGACTGTCAGAGTAGAATAGGTACGGACAATGCAAATAAACTGTGAAGTGTTGGACTGAGTTTTCTTCCTCCAATGGATGCAATGACTGTAAAGGCCTACCCTCCCTCTATAACCCTGGATGGGGTATGTTTAGTTAAAGGTATTACATTGCACATATTAGTTTATGCAAAAGCAAAGCAATGGTTATTACAACACAAGCTAAATACAGAACAGTTGACTTTGTTTTGGACACACACGGTTGGTGGTCACCCTATGGGAGCCTAGTGGGGTCACATAATATAGGGTAATATTGTCAATTTATATGTAATTATTTCTGATGCTACTTATAAACTCAGAAAGTCCTTCTCGCATCTGCCCGCCAGTCGTCACATACACAATAGGGTTCAAGCAGGTGTTTGTGTACGCAATGGTGATCAAAAGTGGCAAAAATGTGAGGATATTGAATGTGATGATAAGGTTCATATTGAAAATAGCGATGAATAATGCAAACTGTCCTATGACTATTGGAGTCCATGTTATAAAATACACCATGATGATTATGAGGACGGTTCGATACAGCCTGTGAGTGTTAATAGTCTTGGATTTTCTCACATGAACAACTATAGTAAAATTGGACAATATTACAATGCCAAGGGGTATGAAGTATGCGACGATAAGGAAAGGTATCGCAAACAGCTTTGATGTATATGTCAAATGGTTCCAAATATTGACAGCCCCCTGACCACCGCAACATGTATCAGATGTGCAGTGTTCAAAGAAAGGGTTCAACTTGGTGTAGATGTCAGAGAAGGACATGTCTCTTGTAGTGTTCCCACTACTCACGTTATACCCATTCTTGACATCCACAGAACTAAAAGTGTAACTACCTAAGTAGCTGCATAGTGTGACTTCTCCAATTGTCACTTCACCGCTGTAGTAAAATGTTGGGAGACTGTAGAGACCTGTAATTAACCAGATCAAAGAACAGACCCAAATAGAAACACGTTGGGAGATGAATTTACGGTGAAACATTGGTTTTGCTACGGACAATACTCTGGCAATAGTTAAAACGATAAGCATATAAATGCTAGCGTACATATTAGTACCTAAGGAGAAGAGATAAAGTTTACACATGTGCGGTCCGAATGTCCAGGTGCCTTTAAGAGTTGAGATGGCGTGAAAGGGTAAAGTCAGGAGAGCCAAGAAATCAGCAATGGCCAAATTCAGAAACCAGTATCTAGACTTGTGTTTCTTCATAATAAATCCAAGAAACCAGATGACAACTGCGTTTCCCACCAATCCCACCAGGAAGATCACAATGGACATCACAAAATTGAAGTACTGAAGGACAGATGAGTAAGAGTCAAGGTATTCAAGGAGAAGACGTATATCCGCAGTGGTATAACAGAGATCATTGGACAAAGCCATTTCCCAGTGTTAGATCCTGAAAATGAGCACAAACATTCAGTAAGAGGCCGTCACATGCCGTAATGTAAGCAGTTAGAACACACAGTACTCAAACCCTTTATAGCCGGGTTTACACGCTGTATGACATTCTGTCAGACCATGATTAAGCGCAGTAGCGCGAAACGCGTAGGTCCTGTTATGCCCACCATGGGATTTTAATGCACGAATAAAAGTTATATTTTAATCTGCTACGTCCAGGAGTGCCGACTTCAAAACTCCCCCTTCTCCTATTGCTGAAAACCAAGCCTACGGCGCCTGGCCAACGCCCTGGAGTTCGAGCACCCAACCCTGCACCCTACCTGTCGCTGCTGCTTCTAGATTCATTGGTGAGCTGTATCTTTTTCTATTTTTTCTTTTTTTGACATTCTGTTAGTCACGGCCGATGTATGGCTATGGTTATTTCCATGAATAGTCAGAGTTGGTCCAAAGCAATGGTTGTTACGACACAAGTCTAATAAAGAACAACTGACTTTGATTTGGTTGGTGGCCATTCTATGGGAGGATAGTGGATCTACATGATAAAATGTAATATTATTCAGTCATTTGTATCGGTTTCTAATGCTATTGATGAGTTCATAAAGTTCTGTTCGCCCACAAGTAAACATACAGAAATGGATTCCGGCAGCTGTGGGCCTAGGCAATACTGAACCGCATGAATGTAAGGACGTTGTACATGACTATGATGTTCATATGGAGAACAGCGATAAATAAGACAAACTCTGCTATGATTACAGGAGTCCATGTTATAAAATACACCATGAACATGATGAGTATAATAGATCCTTTGGGTATTATAGTCTTGGTCTTTATCACATGCACAACTATAGTTATGTTGCAAATTATTCCAATGCCAAGAGGAATAAAATATCCAATGATAAAGAAATCCATCCAATGATAAAGATAATCATCATCCAATGCGACTGATCAACTTGTTCCATAGTTTCAGTGTCTCCGCACCACCACAACAGGTCTATGATGTGCAGTGTTCAATGTAGGGGCTCAACCCGGTGTAGATGTTGTAGACTAAGATGTCTCTTGTAACATTCTCAGCACTCATATTATACTTATTGTTTACAGCTACAGTGTCAAGGGCCTTACTACCCAAATGGCTGCACAGTATGGTTTCTCTAGTTTTCAGTTCACCACTATGGAAGAACACCGGGAGGCTAAGTAATGTTATAATAAACCAGATTAATGTACAGATCACAACAGAAACACGTTGGGAGATAAATTTGCGGTGAAACATAGGTTGTGTTATAGACAATACTCTGGCAATATTTAAAGAAGAAGTCAGACAAGGGGGGTGGGGGTAAAAAATCATTTGTCTGGGGATGGGGGGAACATAATAAAGAAGTTATATTTACTTGTCCCAGTGCCTGGGCAGCGCCACAACCCGCTCCTGGACCTCACTGACAATCTGCAGATCTCTTCTGCAGCTATGTCACAACCTGGCTGAGTGACTAGCGAGGGACACCGGGACACACTGATTAGTGTGACAGGGGAAGTGTCTGCCATATAGTATAATACTAGTATTATACAGTCTAACCAGTGTCGTAGTGCGACTGTCTAGTGTTGGTGAATGAGTATACACCGCTGGATACTGTGCTACATTTTTTTGCTGACAGAAGTATATGCATACTAACCAAAAGTTGAAAACAATTGTTTTTCTGAATAGTGTTATCCCTTTCTGGAAAACAAACCCCCCAAAATCATCTGCTATACAGTATAGTACCAATATTATACAGTCTAACCAGTGTCTTAGTGCGACAGTTTTATGCTGACAATAGTATACACACTACTATCTAAAGGTTGAAAACAGAGGTGTCCAGGTGCGCCAGACACCTTCCTCTCTGCCGGATAGCAGACCCCTAAAAATATATTCTCCAGGTGGTGTGTAAGAGGGGGTTGTGGCTGACCTCCAGAAGTATTTTAGAGTGGTGGAGATGTAAGAGGTTAATTAGAGATAAGTTTGGTGTAATCTGTTGGTCTAGGGTTGTGTCTGTGTATACTGAAGAGTAGATTATCCTGTCACCCACCACCCACAGCTGTCTTGGGGTATGTGAACACTACAGAATTTGGGTGGAAATTTCAAGCGGAGTCAGGCCGGCGGTCTCCGGTTGAGGTTCCACCTGTTCCATATTCTGAAGCTCAATCTGCCGTCCACCCAAAGAATTGACATGGGCGGACTGAGCTTTAAAAGATCATTGAGTCAATGGGACAGGTGGAACTTCCAGCGGAGACCTCTGGCAGACTCCACTTGAAATTTACGCCCAAATTCCATAGTGTGCAAATACCCTTGCAAGGCTACGTATATTGGGGAAGTTGATTCCTCCATTTGATTTATGTTGTTGTAGGATGTGGATGCCTATTCTTGGTCTACGGTTTTTCCAGATATATCTGCAGAAAAGGTTATTAAAGAAGTTGTCCGACATTTTTTTCTTATTGGAAAAGGGAATAATCTGTCCTACTCCCTTAGTTGATTTCTCTAACCTTTTTTTGCCTCTGTGATTTGTGTTTGTTCACATAAAGATCACAGGGGTCAGGGGATCAGCAAAGGGGATCAGCAAAGGGGATCAGCAAAGACATCACAGCGCTGCAAGTCTGTAGCTCCACCCCCTCGGCTCTGAATCTAGCTCCACCCACTCTACCCATTGACAATGAAATGTCTTCCTACTAGTGTCTTTTGAGCAGCACGGTGGCTCAGTGTCTGCCAATTACTTATATTACCAAATATACAAGTTTTTCAAAATATTTTTTCCGTTGTGGGACTAGAAACCCCAGCACACATGTACATGTTAGGAGTTGTAGTCCTGGATTACATTTACACTACAGTAGCCGTCCTACAGGTGGGTGGGGATTCAATGAGCCAGGATTCTGTTACAATTTACCTCAGCAATAGATAGAATGGTGACTGACATGAGGTGACGTCTCCTCTCTCCTCTCCATATTACACACAGCAGCAGCACTGCCCTAACACTGTACAATAATAACAATATAGGGGGAGAATTATGACAGCATGGGAGGAACAGGGGAGCAGTCGCCCATAGCAACCAATCAGACTGCTTTTTTTCATTTTTAAAAAAGGCCTCTAAAAATGAAACCTAGAATCTGACTGGTTGCTATGGGCGACTGTTTCCCTGTTCCCTGCTTCAGGGGACATGGACTCTGGGCCAATTGAATTTATATTTTTTCTTACTGGAAAATGACAACGAAACCTACACCATCTCTGAGCCTGCGTGCGCCTTTGCATAAATCAGCCAACCATTGGCGCTAAAGGAACATTTTTAAGCCCGGCGCTAAAAACTCTCGACTTAATAAATGCCCCCCTTTGCGTCTGTGGATAAGGTAGAAGGTAATATGACCCCCATGACTGCCTTAGAAGTTGCCCTGAATAGGGCATAGTCATCTATGTGGGATATGTTACTGTCGGTATAGTGGGACCAGTGTGTAAGTATGAATTGACAAAAGTCATCGGAGCTAGCTAGATAGGAGGGTAATCTCTGCAACTGGAGAAAAGTAGTTTATAAGATTGAAAAAATGTAACACGTAGAGACCTAAAAATTGGAAACTACGCTAAAACCCAATTGCGTCAGGTAATGGCTATGATAGTTTACTGCAGTTTGGCTCACGTTGAAGTAAATGGGAGTTGTCATGTATGAGTTTAGTAGTATTTTTAGCCTAGGAATTTTTTTTATAGATTGGCCTTCATCTCATCCTCCCTCAATCATTAAACCCAGATTACTTCTGAGGGGACCTACATTTTCTATTATTTATGTTGGTTAATAGTTCGGGTTTTTTCCCCCCCTAATTTATTCTGTTATGAACATGTCATGCTTTCAGGTACATGTATATGAATTTTTCATACAACTAAACGACTTTTACCTTGGTGGAAGGAAAATTATGGATAATTATTTATATGGAATAATTTTTTTTACATACAGTTGACGGTGTGCTTATAATGAGTTCTAGCAAATGACATATAGGAAAAGTTGTGTATACATCAGAAATACATTACGGGAGTCACACACATATTCAGGAGGTTTTTATTGGGTGAAGCACATGCAGTACACATATCTTTATACAAGTCAGTATATTAGTCACTAACGAATAGTGTTGAGCAAAGTTGCTGAACATTCGGGTGCGGCCGAACCTGAGCGCTTGTCATTTGACTCCTAGTGGCAGAAGAAGTTGGATGCAGCCTTAGGGCTGTCAGGGAAACATGGATACAGACTGTGGCCTATGGCTGTATCCATGTTTTCCTGGGCTCTATAGAGCTGCATCCAACTTCTTCAGCCACCAGTATTCAAATCCCAAACCATCGAACTTGGGCATACTGGAGTTGCACTCTTCTCTACATTTCACATACTAGTTGGTTTATACAAAAGCAAAGGAATGGTTATTACAACTCAAACTAAATACAGAATAGTTGACTTTGACTTGAATACACATGGTTGGTGGTCTAGTGGGCTCACATAATATAGGGTAATATTGTCAATTTATATGTAATTATTTCTGATGCTACTTATAAACTCAGAAAGTCCTTCTCGCATCTGCCCGCCAGTCATCACATACACAATAGGGTTCAAGCAGGTGTTTGTATACGCAATGGTGATCAAAAGTGGCAAGAATGTGAGGATATTGAATGTGGCTATGAGGTTCATGTTGAGAATAGCGATGAATAATGCAAACTGTCCTATGACTAACGGAGTCCATGTTATAAAATACACCATGATGATTATGAGGACGGTTCGATAAAGTCTGTGAGTGTTAATAGTCTTGGATTTTCTCACATGAAAAACAATAGTAAAATTGGACGATATTACAATGGCAAGAGGAATAAAATATCCAGTGATAAGGAATGGTATTGTAAATAGCTTTAATGTATATGTCAAATCGTTCCAAAATGTAAGAGTCTCCTGACCACCGCAACATGTGTCAGGTGAGCAGTGATCAATGAAGGGGCTCAACTTGGTGTAGATGTCAGAGAATGAGATGTCTCTTGTAGTGTTCCCACTACTCGCATTATACCAATTCTTGACATCTACAGAACTAAAAGTGTTACTACCTAAGAAGCTGCATTGTGTGACTTCTCCAATTGTCACTTCACCGCTATAGTAGAGTGTCGGAAGACTGTAGAGACCTGTACTTAACCAGATCAAAGAACAGACCCAAATAGAAACACGTTGGGAGATGAATTTGCGGTGAAACATTGGTTGTGCTACGGACAATACTCTGGCAAGAGTTAAGGCAACAAGGATATAAACACTAGAATACGTATTAGCACATAAAGAGAAGAGGAAAAGTTTACACATTTGCGGTCCGAATGTCCAGGTGCCTTTAAAAATTGAGATGGCATGAAAGGGTAAAGTCAGGAGAGCCAAGAAATCAGCAATGGCCAAATTCAGAAACCAGTATCTAGACTTGTGTTTCTTCATGATAAATCCGAGAAACCAGATGACAACTGCGTTTCCCACCAATCCCACCAGGAAGATCACAATGAACATCACAAAGTTGAAGTATCGAAGGACAGATGAGTAATAATCAATGTATTCCAGGAGAAGACGTATATCCGCAGTGGAATAACAGAGATCATTGGCCAAAGCCATTATTCCAGTGTTAGATCCTGAAAATGAGCACAGACATTCAGTAAGAGGCCGTCAATTGTTGTCACTGTAAACATTTACAGGAAAAAGAATTCACACCCACTATTATTCATGGGGACAAATTGTTACCCAAAGATCAACAACACGGGTTTTATGAGAACTTTAATGCCCTATTGAGAAATACAGAACGACCCCATAGATATGCCTCCCCTAAAACTGCATGTCAATGGGTCTGGCTGTTCATTTATGTTTTCACATTTTCATATAAATTTCTAATATTTCTGTATGAAATTGAAGTGTGCAGGAGTTGGGTGTTTCCTAAGGTTGGTCAGAGAATGGACCCTGTATCATATTGACATAGATTTATTAATATATTGGTTATTCTTTATTATATTATAGAGAGGATTTATGCTGGAGAAGGGTCATTATAGCTATACATCCACACACCACTCTCAGGGAGTTACCATAGCAACAGCAACAGCCTCCTAAGTGTACCACACTAGCTAGGAGAAAGATCCGGAAAGAGGGCGGAGCTATTCTAATGAGCTCCCCTCAAGAGGCAGTTGACACAGGGATTCATGGAGTAGTTGAGTAATATCCACTGAGGGGACTACAGTCTGTGAGATTTCTGTGAGGAGAGTTATTGAAGTCAGCTCCACAACTAAAGAAGATACTGTGATATATGGGAGTTGTTAAGCCAAGGAGCTTATTTTATTGATGAAATTACCAAGACAGTGAGCATGATATACTTACTTATCAAGGTATTCACACTGAAGGGCAACTTCTCAACATACCCTTAGTTATTTCTGGGATCTGAAACATTATGGCTTACGGCCCGACCCAGATACCCTTAAAGGACTCCCATTCCACTGGGTTGTGTTTCACTAAAGGACGACTCCACATACACAAACAATCTCCATTGTAACATTAGTGACCCATCTCTGTCAGTCGGCCATATAGAGAGATATTAAGCATAAAGAAACTGTTCAAGTTATTTATTTCTTACGCAAGTAACAGTCACTGTTGCATCTCACTGCCCCGACTCCCTGTTGCCCCAGGGGGAACTACAAATACCATCATCACCAAATACCTAGGTGCAGTCCCTTCTATAACCCCTGTGGCAGTATTTACCTCAGGAAGAGGGAGAGAGTTATTACCACTCGGCCTGTGACAGGATATTTCCTCCATCCTCCCTGAGATCCCCTCAGTCCAGCCTGCTACATAATTAATGTAGGTAACTATAGATAGCATGCAACCAAAGTACCAGAGATAAGCTGTGCTGTGAATATTATAGCCTTAGCAAGGTTGGAGGAGACTCCTAGTCAGTTTGGAGTTGGTTCCCCCACAAATAACAGTTACCTAATTAACCCTTTCCCGCACGAGGACGTCACTGTAGGTCCTCGCGCGGCGACCCCGCTCTGAACCGCGGTGGTCCCGGGTGCCGCTTGTAGCCCGGGACTGCCGGTATTAGCGGGCACGGTCCGATCGCCGTGCCCGCTAATACAGTAATCAGATGCAGCTGTCAAACATGACAGCTGCATCCAATTACCGGATTCAGCTTATCCCTGGTGTCTAGTGGCGGAGATCTCTCCCCCGGGACGTTATCCCGGAGGAGCGATCTCCGTGTGTGCTGCCGGCCGGGAACCGCTCCAAGATGGCGCCCTCCCCGGGTCGGCACTCGTTTACTTCCGGCTGCAGCAGCCGGAAGTAAACGAGTGCCTATCTTATGGATCTCTGCAGCATATCTATGCTTATACTAGAAGTCCCCTAGGGGGAATAACCCTAACCCCAGGGGGGGAATAACCCTAACCCCAGGGCGGCTTCTAGTATAAGTGTAAAAGTTTAAAAAAAAGTGTTGTTGTCAATAAAAAGCCCCCTCCCCTAATAAAAGTCAGAATCACCCCCCTTTTCCCAGGTTATAAATAAAAGTAAATAAATAAATAAACATGTTTGCTATCGCCGCGTGCGTAATCGCCCGAACTATTAATTTATCACATTCCTGATCTGGGAAGCCTGGGAATGGAGCGATTTTAAGGAACGTATATTTGTTAACAATGGTTTGAATTTTTTTTACAGTATAAGTTATACATGTTATATATCGTTTTAATTGTAACGACTTGAGGAACATGCATAAAAAGTCAGTTTTACCCCAGGGCGAATGGCGTAAAAACACATTTCCCCCAAATAAAAGAAATGCGTTTTTTTTTCAATTTCACCACACTTTTAATTTTTTTCTGGTTTCGCAGTGTACTTTATGCAAAAATTCTGCCTGTCATTGTAAAGTACAAATAGTGACGCAAAAAATAAGGGCTCATGTGGGTCTCTAGGTGGAAAAATGCAAGTGCTATGGCCTTTTAAGCACAAGGAGGAAAAAACGAAAACGCAAAAACGAAAATTAGCCTGGTCCCGAAGGGGTTAATGGCTAACCGCCACTCTCCTCTATGGGCCAACGGGACATTCTAAAGATTGTCCGGGCAGCCCCACACGTAGCTCTCCATGAACCCCCCACCTGCTGTCGGTGCAGTTAATAACACTGACAGGGAGTGGGGAACGAGGACCTGATAGGTCCTAATTATCGCTCCGTCTAATATGGCCATATGGCAAAAAGCTCTTATGAGGGGAAAAATTCCTTCCTCTTAATATCGCGAAACTCCAAATAACCCTTTTTTATGCCTCGCTCACTCTCCGCTCATTGCCCTTCATACATATACTTCTTATATACAGGGGCACAACGCTGTACACAATCTTCAATATGTGGTCTAGCTCGTGATTTGTGTAGAGGCGAAACTATAATGTTGTCTTGAACATTTATGCCTCTTTTGTTCCATCACATGATTTCATTAGCTTTGACAGGATTTACCTATATTTGCCACCACTAAACTAGTAGTTTCCCCAAATGCTTCTGTAGTTATGGTACCTACATGTACAGAGAAAAGATTTGGAGCAGGCAGTTATGTACATCAGGTAATGGCCGTGATATGATACTCCAGTTTGGCTTACGTTGAAGTGAATGGGAGTAGAGATGTGTCAGTCTAGTAGTAGTTTTATCCTAGGATTTTTTTTTTTTTTTTATAGATTGGCCTTTTTCTCATCCTCTTCCATCATTAAACCAAGATTATTTCTGAGGGGATCAAAGTTTAGTATTTCAAGGTTCTTTTTACTTTTTGTGGCAATCATTTTGTCTCTGTTTTTATGTGTGTTTTTTTTGTCTTTTACACAATTTATTTTTCTCTTTATAATTTTAAATGCCTCCACCCACCTTCTTGTTTCAGTAGTTTAATAGCTTGCTTAATAAAAAAAAACACAGCCTGTACAGATTTACAGTAGTTAGCCACACTGGTTTTCTCCTGTCTCTAATTACTCTCATAAAGTATATATTGTTCACAGAATCTTTTTAATGTGCTTCTAAAATATACCATTCAATTGTATACTTAGTTTTGGGCCAACTGTCCTAATTTTTGCCACTTAGGTCTACTCTTTGTTTTAAAAAGTGGCTTCCCTGAAGTTTAGGGCCCCTGTAGCCCCCGTACATCATATAAAAAGATAATTAAAAACTTATAATGTGATTAGTTCTGGGTGCCCCATTGAAAACAATGGCAGACTTGAACATTAGAGATGAGTGAATACGATTCGATCGAGTAGGTATTCGATCGAATATTGCAGTATTCGAAAGATTCAAATTCAATCGAGTAGTGTGGTGAATACGCAGGAAACATTCGAAAGCCGTCCCATCGCAGTTGGTGCTTTTTTTAATCCAATCACCATGCAGGGAGGCCGTGAGGGACCCTGGGAGTACGCACACATTGCGAAAACGGCGTCTACCCTCATTGGATGGCTGAACCACATGACCTCGAATCTTAAATACTTGGCTCCCGCCTCTCGACCACAGATGCGCTTTCAACCTAGCCAGGGAAAGATCTTGCAGCAGGGAGAGATAGGTTTTAGTAGCGTTTTGGTTAGGCAGGATTACTACAGAACCCAAAAGTCCTTTTCAGGGCTAAAATCAAGCGAAAAAGTCATCTCTGAATCCAAAGCACTTCTCAGTGCTAAGAAATAGATGATGTTACAGCAGCAGCATCAACAGGTGTATTCATTCCAGTACCCTGTGTGTACACGTGACTTATAGTGTCCCTGGTTTAGCCCACTTAGGGCACCTGATATATACTTTTCCAGTAGCCCAGTAAAAGACACGATATACATATTGTTCCAGTAGCCCAGAAAAAGGCACGTCATACATACTGTTCCAGTAGCCCAGTAAAGGGCACGTGATACATTATGTTCCAGTAGCCCAGAAAAAGGCACGTCATACATACTATTCCAGTAACGTTCGTACAGCATGATACGAGATACGCGTGAATAACAGGACTGGGGGACTTGGTGACCTCCAAGTGGTCGAATTTTGATTTCCAAGTGCCGCACATTTTTTTCCCATAGACTATAATGGGATCGAATATTTGTTAGAATAGTCGAATCTCGGTGCCTATTCAATTCAAATTCTTGAAAGTTGAATATTTCACTACTTGTCATCTCTATTGAACATCTAACCAGGTGCCCCAAGCTTGGCAGAGTCTGGGTAACCTAAAGTCTTACAAAGTAACAGTCTGGCCCCCAGGGAGTTAAGTAAGATTGGCTGCTCAGCAGCCTTTTAACAAGCTTTTTGTATACTGAGCAGCATGACGTGGTTGGTTGATCACCTCAATGCTCAATCGAGCACTATGCTCAGATGACCACGCTTGCTCAACACTAGTTTTGATCACTATTGCCTAGGTGACCCCATCTCTACTTGTGATATTCTGTGTGGCCTATCAGTTGAAATTAGGTCTAGAAGTCAAACTATAACTGATATAGAAGTCAAAATATAACTAAAACTAGAAATAGAAGCACCTTAGAGAGTGAGAAGTGACCCAGGTTACATTGATGTATGGTATAAGAGGTGACGATATTACACACCTTAAGCCAGGTAATACATAATAATATGGTTCTACACAATTCGCTGTAAACCAATAAGAACCAATACCACATTAACCAATGTCAATGGGGACCCAAAAATTATTTATAGTCAGTGTTAAATTGCAAGCATTATCATTCAGCACATGTGTATGAACACTTGACACAACTACATGACTTTTCCCAATGGATAATCATTTATATGGAATAATTTCTTTAGTTGACGCTGTGCTTATAGTGAGTTCAAGCGAATGACAGATAGAAATTGTTGTGTCAGTATCAGAAATACCTTAAAAGAGTCATACACATATTCAGGAGGTTTTTATTGGGTGCAGCACATGAAGTATACATAACTTTATGAAGTCAGTATATTAGTCACTAACGAATGAAAAGGACAGGGGTCACAATGGATGACAATAGCGAATACAATACTATAACAATGAAAAGCAATGAAAATGTTTTGCACCGAGTTCAGTTTGAAGTTTTGTCAGAGTAGGATAGTTATGTAGGATAGTCATGGACTGTCAGGGTGGTATTACACGGGCCGAGCAGGGCCCGATAATACCTGTAAACGAGCAGCGATCTGCTAGATCGTTGCTGGTTTACTGGGCCTATTACACGGCCCGATAATCGTTTGACAAGAGCTGAAAGGACATCGTTACCGATGTCCTTGCAGCCCTTGCTAAACTGGCATACATTACCCATCCACGTTCCAGGGCTGCTCCTGCCGTCCGCTTCTCCCGGGGTCCCGCGCGCTCTCTAGCTTCACAGCGGCCTGTCAGCTGGTAGGCCGCTCAGCCAATCAGAGGCCGGGACCGCCGCGGCCTGTGATTGGCTGAGTGGCCTATCAGCTGACAGGCCGCTGTGAAGCTAGAGCGCGCGCGGGACCCCGGGAGAAGCGGACGGCAGGAGCAGCCCTGGAACGTGGATGGGTAATGTATATCGTTAGTCGCTGGCCACACACCGCTATTACACGCAGCGGTGCGCGGTCGGCGCCCGACAAAAATAGGGTCTAACCTACAGTATATCAACGATCAGCCGATGATCGTTGTCATCGGCTGATCGTTGCATTTATTACACGGAGCGATAATCGGCCGAATCGGGCCAATTCGGCCGATTATCGTTCCGTGTAA
Source organism: Dendropsophus ebraccatus (assembly GCF_027789765.1). NCBI lineage: Eukaryota > Metazoa > Chordata > Amphibia > Anura > Hylidae > Dendropsophus > Dendropsophus ebraccatus. The sequence goes on from NC_091462.1 coordinate 102,764,646, forward strand.
TAGTACCCTCAGAGTAGGATAGTTATGTAGGATAGTCATGGACTGTCAGAGTAGGATAGTTATGTAGGATAGTCATGGACTGTCAGAGAAGAATAGTTATGGACAATGCAAATAAACTGCGAAGTGTTATGATGCGTTTACAAGGAAGGATTATCATTTGAATTTTCGCGATAACAATGGCATTTGATAATCGGTTTGTGTAAACACAGCGAACAATCAAGCGACGAGCGAGAAATTGTTCATTGTGATCTTTCAACATGTTCTCAAATCGTCGTTGGTCATTCACTGAAAATTTGCAGATCGCTTTGTCTAAACAGTCTTTCACAGATTCACCCTATGTGTGAGATGGGCTTAAGCGATCTCAAAACGATTACAATAATTATTTTTCCAATGATTTTTCACTTCGTCTAAACGCTGATTGTTATAAAAATCTAATTGTTGGTTTAAAATCGATAAACGATCGATTAAGCGAATTATCGCTCCGTGTAAACGGACCATTAGACTGAGTTTTCTTCTTCTATAGGAAGAAATGACTTTAAAGGTGTACTCTCTCTCTCTATAACAATGGTTAGGGTTATCTCCTGCCGTACCTGTTCTGGACTTGGCTTAGATATGTAGATGACTAGGTGTATTTCTACGTTTAAGCAAATGTATTACATTTCACATATTAGTTTATGCAAAAGCAAAGCAATAGTTATTACAACACAAGCTAAATACAAAATAGTTGAGTTTGACTTGGACACACATGGTTGGTGGTCATCCAATGGGAGCCCAGTGGGGGCAGATGATAAAGGGTAATAATGTCAATTTATATGTAGTTATTTCTCTTGCTACTTATAAACTCAGAAAGCTCTTCTCGCATCCGTCCACCAGTCATCACATACACAATAGGGTTCAAGAAGGTGTTTGTATATGCAATGGTTATAAAAAGTGGCAAGAATGTGAGGATATTGAGCATGGCTATAGGGTTCATATTGAGAACAGCGATCAATGCCACAAACTCTCCTATGACTAACGGAGTCCATGTTATAAAATACACCATTATGATTATGAGGACGGTTCGATAAAGTCTGTGAGGGTTAACAGTCTTGGATTTCCTCACATAAACAACTATAGTAATATTGGACGATATTACAATGGCAAGGGGAATAAAGTATCCAATGGTAAGAAAAGATATCGTAAATCGCTTTGATGTATATGCCAAATCATTCCAAAAATTAAGAGTTTCCTGACCACCACAACATGTGTCTGGTGAGCAGTGTTCAAAAAAGGGGCTCAACTTGGTGTAGATGTCAGAGATGTCTCTTGTAGTGTTCCCACTACTCACATTGTACCCATTGCTGACTACAACCGAACTAAAAGTGTTACTACCTAAGTGGGTGCATAGTGTGACTTCTCCAATTGTCACTTCACCGCTATAGTAGAGTGTTGGGAGGCTGTAGAGACCTGTACTTAACCAGATCAAAGAACAGACCCAAATAGAAACACGTTGGGAGATGAATTTTCGGTGAAACATTGGTTTTGCTACAGACAATACTCTGGCAAAAGTTAAGGCGATAAGAATATAAACACCAGCGTACACATTAGCACATAAAGAGATGAGATAAAATTTACACATGTACGACCCAAATGTCCAAGTGCCTTTAAAAGTTGAGATGGCATGAAAGGGTAAAGTCAGGAGAACCAAGAGATCAGCAATGGCCAAATTCAGAAACCAGTATCTAGACTTGTGTTTCTTCATGATAAATCCAAGAAACCAGATGACAACTGCGTTTCCCACCAATCCCACCAGGAAGATCACAATGGACATCACAAAACTGAAGTATGGGAGGACAGATGAGTAAGAGTCAAGGTATTCCAGCAGAAAACGTATATCCGCAATGGAGTAACAGAGCTTATGGGACAAAGCCATTTCCCAGTGTTAGGACCTGAAAATGAACACAGACATTCAGTAAGAGTCCGTCACCACCTTCTGCCCTTGATAATTTAAACAGTTACAACAAAAAGTACTCACACCCTTTAAGGTTGACTTGTTTCTTTGAAATGCATAAATAATTAGAATTTTTAATACAAAAAAGGGGATTTACTAACATGCACCCCTGGCGTACGCCACAAAAAAGGGGCAGATTCATCTCTTCTTCATGGTGTACATCAGCCATATTCCCCACTCTCCAGATGGTTGGGCATGGCGAGGCATGGCCTTCTTCCACGCCTGGAAACAAGCATAAACCAGGCAAAAATCTACACCTGCTCTGAGCTTTTTTACAAAGTCTTTTTGGTTTCCTTCTGATGTAAACTGTCTGCTTTGTTGTATTTATTGCTCCATTTCCTGTCTAGTGTACATCCTGTACTAGACTTCCTGTTCCTGTTGTCTAGTATAGCTGGGATTTCAGCAAACTCTTTTTGGCTGAATTCAAAGCTAGTGTGTAAATTAGGATGAGAAAATATGCTACAGCATGTACACTAGACAGGAGGTGGGGCAACCAAAGACAACCAAGCAGACAGTTTTCATTAAAAGAAAGAAAGCATGAAAAACCACAACAAAAAAAATACAATAACTTAATTTATTAATAAGTGTACACTTATTAGACACATCTATTACAACTTATTCTTGATGTGGACATACTGTATGCTGGAAGTTCTCATCAGAAGTTTTTATTAGAGAAAATTTTTTATAGATACAGCTGATAAGATTCAGGGCCAAAACAACCAACCCATCACCTCGGCACAGGATGCAGAGTAACATAACAGTGGCCCAAGTGAAGGAGCACCCGAAGAAGACGACAGTCTGATGCCAAAACTGTACAATACTGAACAACGCATTTCAATGTCAGACTGATGTCTACAGTGAATTAAAACAATTGACAGGGAAATTGTTCAGTGTTCTTTTTATTGGGTGTATAGATGTATATTAATGACAATAGAATTACTAGAGAAGGACGGAGATCACAATAACAAAAAAGATAAAAAATAAAGCATTCAGATTTGTAGATTTATCTTGTATATGTTATATACTGGTCATGGACAATGCACAGAGAAGACTGTAGAAGGGTCGGACTTAGGTTTATTTTGCTTAGTGACTGTGAGGGTCCATTTACTCCAAACAGAAATAAGGCCTGAATGGACTTGCCTTCCACTGGACCCTTGCTGAATATGTAAATGCATATACTGTAATTTCCAAAAATCTGCCCAGAAGTTGGGGGCCATCTTATACGCTGGGAAAGGTATATGGAAGAATATGGTGGAAGAGCATCCCCACCGTATGCAGCAACCGCTATAAAGAATACAATTCAACTCACCTGTCACCCGTTCCTGGCAACCATGCGTCTCCCCTAATATTCCCGGCGCAGGCAACGTGATGCAGAGACACTGCCTGCACTGGAAGTTCCTAAAGCTCTCCCGGGCAGCCGAAGGTCTCATCGGAGAAGCTCAGAAACGCGTGGCTGCTGGGAGAGCTTCAGGAGAACGGCATAGGCTTCTGGGGCATCTGCCATTCTCCCGAAGCTCTCCGAGCTTTTTTGATGAGACGCTCGGCTACCCGGTAGAGCTTCAGGAACCTTCGGCTCAGGAAGTGTCTCTGCATCACGTTGCCTGTGCAGGGAACATGAGTGGAGACGCGCGGGTGCCGGGAGGAGCTACTGGGAATGGGTGACAGGTGAGCTCATTTCTTTTTTTTTTGTTTCAGTGGGTTCAGGCAGTGGGGGGGGGGGGGGGGGGTTTCTGCCTCCCGCTTCAGTTAACCTCTGCCTGACCACAGTAGGGCTCCAGCTGGTTAACCCTGCTGTGGTCAGGCAGGGGTTAACATTTTCCGGCGTATAAGACAAACCCCTGAAAATCCTCTTAAAAGTCAGGAGTCGTCTTATATGCCCAGTCATCTCATACGCTGGAAAATAGACTAGTTATTTCCATGGATAGTCAAAGCAGTGGTTATTACAACACATAACAGTTTGCTTTGATTTGGTAATATATGGTTGGTGGCCTTTGTATGGGAGCATGGTGGATCTAGATGATACAATATAATATTCTCCAGTCATTTGTAGCAGTTTCTAATACTATTGATGAGTTCATAAAGTTCTGTTCGCATTCGCCCACCAGTCAACACATACAGAATTGGATTTAGGCAGCTGTGGGCATAAGCAATACTGAACAAGAGCGGCATAAATGTAAGGACGTTGTACATGACTATGAAGTTCATATGGAGAACAGCGATAAATAAGACAAATTCTGCTATGATTACAGGAGTCCATGTTATAAAATGCACCATAAAGATGATGAGTATGAGTCGACACAGCCTGTGGGTATTAATGGTCTTGGATTTTCTCACATGCACAAGTATAGTTATATTGCAAATTATTCCAATGCCAAGAGGAATAAAATATCCAACGAAAAAGAAAGGTATCATCATCCATTGTGACTGAAAGATCAACTGGTTCCACAATTTTAGTGTCTCCTGACCACCGCAACATGTGTCATATGTGCAGTGTTCAATATAGGGGCTCAACCTGGTGTAGATGTCGGAGACTAAGATGTCTTTTGTGACATTCCCATTGGTCGCATTATATGTATTGTTGACAACTACAATGTCAAAGGTGCTACCACCTAAGTGGTTGCATAGTATGGTTTCTCCAATTTTCAGTTCACCACTAAAAAAGAACATCGGGAGGCTAAGGAATGTTATAATAAACCAGATTAATATGCAGATCACAACAGAAACACGTTGGGAGATATATTGGCGGTGAAACATTGGTGTTGCTATAGACAATACTCTGGCAATATTTAAGGCGATAAGAATGTAAACACTAGAATACATATTAGCAAATAAAGAGAAGAAATAAAGTTTACACATGTGCGGCCCGAATGTCCAGGCGCCTTTAAGAGTTGAGATGGCGTGAAAGGGTAAAGTCAGGAGAGACAAGAAATCAGCAATGGCCAAATTCAGAAACCAGTATTTAGACTCGTGTTTCTTTATGATAAATCCGAGAAACCAGATGACAACTGCGTTTCCCACCAATCCGAACAAGCAGATCACAATGGACATCACAAAACCGAAGTATTGGAGGACAGATGAGTAAGAGTCATGGTTTTCAATGAGAAGATGTAGATCCGCAATGGAGTAACAGAGGTGATGGGGAAAAGCCATTATTCCTGTGTTAGATCCTGAAAATGAACACAGACATTCAGTAAGAGTGATGATGAAAACATTTGCAAAAAAAAAAGTATCCACACCTATTCACTTGTTTCTCAGGATCTCATAAATTATTTACCGTGGACTTCAGTGAAGCGTGAGTGCGTCTTCATTAGGGAAAAAAGAGAAATCCATAGTCAGACCCCTCTGATAGCAGCTGATCTCCACGAAAGACAAACCATTTTGGACCTAAAATTCAACAAACCCAATCTTTTTTTTCCCCTGACATCATCTTTTGGAAAAGAATCAAGAAACCTTCATAGACTTAAGAGTGTCCTGTCAAAACCAGATGTATTTTCTGTATTGTCCTTAAAGAGTACCTATAAAAATAACTTTTGACATATCGTCAGGTACGTCGAAAGTTATTGATCACAGTTGGTCTCATTGCTAAAGCTGGCTTTGATCAGGAGATACAATGACAGGTATTTTTTAATGTGTAACTCATACTGTATATACAGACAAAAAGTAGCCGACCGCGGCTTGTAGTATACCAGGGGTAAACGTATTATTCACAGATTGGTATCCCTTAAAATATAACTTTTAATAAATATAGATAAAATAATAGTCAGATGTGTAAAACAACGCCTGTGTTCACCTTCACAGCAAAACCAAACCACAAAAACTATATATAGATGAGCCACAGTATCATCATGCATCACTCATGCAACATAGTAGGTGCAAACAATGTGAAATAGTAGATGCATAATAAACAAATAACAAGTAGGTCTAAACAGGATGAGATGTACAGCCCTGCGCATGGTGCAGCAATCTACCCCTGCTCGCTCAGGGAACCATCGGAGTGCACGTTCTTACAAGGGCGGCTCCTGCCCCATGCTATCCCTACTCCCAGACCCTACGCTTACCCTCATGCAGTTCCCTACGATGCGTTTCATCCACAGAGGGCTCGTCAGTGGAGGATGATAGATCCCGGATATAACACTGAACCGAAGCCCGGTACAGTGTGCGTCTGGCCTCAATAAACGCAGCATATCACAGCAGTGGCTGGAGTGCCTGGTAGGCGCTGATAGCCTGTTCCAGTTGCGTCAGCATATGGCTGTGTAATTTCATTTCAAATAACTTTGCAGAAATCAATAGTAGAAACAAATATAACAAAGTCTGTAATAGATTTTATTAAGCAACGGAGCTTCCTTCTGTATTCACAAGCCCCCCCCCCCCCTTCAATTCTTATCTGTTTATTGTCAAGGGAAAGCCATCTAGAGCAGAGAGATGCAGAGTGAAGATGGGTGTGTGCACTGTCCATGAAAGCTGGATTCATCTGTTAGACTGCTTAGTGCTGGCCTGGGAACTTCTGAAGGTTTTCTACAATGAGGTAGGATAGCATGAGGTTTTTACTGTTTCATGTGGTAACCCCGGGGGCTGTGTTATTAGTAGGAGCTAGGATGTTGCGATAAGGCTGCAGCACTTGTCAGGGGGCTAAGGGTGTTATTACACGGGCCGATGGGGGTCCGATAATACCAGTAAACGAGCAGCGATCTGCTAGATCGTCGCTCGTTTACTGGGCCTATTACACGGCCCGATAATCGTTTAACAAGGGCTGCAAGGTGATCATTACCGATGTCCTTGCAGCCCTTGTTTAAACTACATACATTACCTATCCACGTTCCAGGGCTGCTTCTGCGGTCCGCTTCTCCACAGGTCCCGCGCGCTCTAGCTTCAGAGTGCCTCATGTGCGGTGCAGGACTTAAACACAAAAGGTAGTCAGAGGTAGTTGGGACACTGCATGTATAGTGTATGGGAGGCAGCAGAGAGGTTAGTCTGGCTAGAGTGGTTATTATAAGTGAACTTGGCCCATGGCAACAGAGGAACCCAATGATGTTGACGGGTTGAGACAAAGTGGCGAAGATAGGGAATCCAGTTTGATTCTAGAGTGCGTCAGCCATGATGCTCTTGGTCGTTGGTTGGAAATGGAGACTGAAATTAAAACAAAAGACGAAGAGGGACCAAGTGGGCCTGATGGGGGGTTCAGACGTTGATCCCTCCACAAGATTTTTGTGATCTGTATAGATTGTTACTAAATGGAGAGCCAATTCTAAAAGATGTCTTCAATATTCCAAGGCCAGCTTGATAGCTAATAGCTCTCTGCCTCAGTCTTAGAGAATAATCTGCAAGTAACAGAATTGCCCTGGTTGTCTTTCTGGAACAGAACTGCTCCAGCCCAACTGCAGAGGCATTGACCTCCAGATAGAATGGTTTCTTAGTGTCAGGACAATTGATTACTTGGATTATGATAAAATGTTGGATGGCTCAGAGGCTGAGAAAACTAAGATGTCATTCAGATAAATTAGTGCGCACTTGTATAACATGTCCCGAACTATATTGTTGACAAACTCCTGAAAGACTGCTGAGGTATTAAAAAGTCCGAAGAGCATCACCAGATATTAGAAGTGTCCATTCCAGGTGTTGAAGGAAGTCTTCCATTTATCACCCTCATAAATACAGATGAGGTAGAACATCCAGTGTAGAGAATATCTTGGCACCAGGGTCGCTGCCAATAGATCTGCTGCTGTTCAGTGAAGCGGAAGTCAATATGAGGGCTAAGTGTAATGGGGTTATCCAAGCTGGTGGGCAAATCACATCCGGCAAGTTAATTTTTAATGCCCTCCCCCACCCCCAGAATGCGGCCACTAACCCTTCATTATTTCAGGCTAACTCAGAGGCTAGCGTCTGGAATTTAATTGCATACTGGCCTACGGTGGAACCACCCTAATGGAAGAGATGCGCTTCCAGGTAGCTCAAAGACCTTGTTGAATGCAGCCAAAAAGTCTGGCAGGCTGGTTTGTAGAGGATCTCCTCACTACCAGAGAGCAGTAAGCCAGGCTAAGGCCAAGATTAGCCAAGATTGCAAAGTAAATCGTACACTGATTTAAAAATCCGTGGCAAAACTTGAGGTCTCCACTAAAAAGAGGAGGCAGAGGCAGATGAAGGAATGAACTGCCTGGAACAGCTGGCAGTGGAGCTGCAACTGGAGCAGTTAGCGGAAGGCGGGCTGCAATGTTCAGGATCATCTAGAACAATTGTTCCAGGAGAACACCTTGATGGGTGACGTCTGTGGCTATGTCAGGCGACTCAGGGTGAGTGGCGTTTGTGGGATGCATGGCTCGTTTGTATTGTAATGGAAGGTCCAGGTATGAGGAAGTGGATCGCTTAAATCACTGCTGACATACCCTCTCCAAGCATCAGAGTCTATGGAGCGCCCGTTTTTAACCACGGCAGGATAGGCTTCGCTGCGGAAAACTCCCAGGTCACAACCCTCAGAAAAGGTCCCTGGTGACCAGCTGACTGAAGAGAATGAAGGAGTACTGGAGCCCGGGACTGGATGAGCCACAATTACCGACAAACTTCAATGTACTATGAGCTGATGTCGACTAGACCGAAAAACCAGGGATAGAAAAAGATAGGAAAATGTCTCTAGGAAGCAAGAGAAATGGCAGAAAGCCAGAAAGCACAGACATGGTTTGTTGACTGGAACAACACAAATTTTCTGCACAGAGGTCTGGAGGTGATGGCTAAAAATACGCTCAGGTGATCAGCCTAGAATTTACTAAAATTTATGTGCTGTCTTTAAATACAGGTTAACAGGCATGTGGCTGCCATTAGAGGGAGCCCAGTCCCTCACAAAGCCTGCTAAGCAGAGATGAGAAGCTGCTGGAAAAGGAGTACACTGAAAACAAGCAGAAGAAATCCTCTGGGTATATCCCCTACCAGTAACAACAAGAATTGTGAGGGGGTCCTTTCTTTTATATTTGAAGATTATATTACAACTGTCTTATTATAACTTAATCTCCTTAATCTCCTTAAACTTCTTCTATTAACCGGCCTCCTATCCATCCTCCTTTCATCCAATCCACCTCATTCCTTTAAATTACTATAAAAAGACAGAGATTTTTTTTAAATAAAAAAAATTATTTTGAGTCCGTCCCACACCTCCTAACCACCCTTCTCTCACTATGCCACCTCTCATCTCTGACTCCCTATACGCCCATGCGTTGGATACGTTCAGCCATCACAATAAGCAATAGGGTAACCAGAACAAAGATAAATACTTAAAGGAGAAGTCCGGCCATTTTTCAAATCTGGCAGCCAGCAGGGGGGAATTTGATCAGGAGCATGAATGTACTTCTTCCCATGGCCGCAGTAGTCAGCAGGACCGACCCCCTCGGGACCCCCAGTTCTGACACACTACGACCCGAGTGATGGACTGACCAATCAGCAAGTCATTGACTGGGGCGGGATGCCACTCTAGTCACTGATTGGCTAAGTGGCCAGTCCATCAACTCGGGGGAAAGTCCCGAGTGCTGTCCTGCTGCTCGCCACTGTCACGGGAAGAGGTGGATAACCCCTTTAACATTATGACAGTACAGCTAACAGATGATTCAATGAATGCTACAATTATCAACAAAATACAATTAATTTCATACCAATAAGAACTAAATGAATTAAAAAAAAAAAAAAGGTTGAAATGGCATTTGTTCATTGTGATCCCTACCTGATTCTGGCTTCAAAACTGCATCACAAAAGCAGAGCAAAACGGCACCCTCACGCTGGAGACACAATGTCAGACATAGCAAGCACATATCTGTTTCTATAGGTCATGTGGCATGCAGGCCCAGTATCTGATGAGTAATTATGATGACATGACATTATGATATGTGGAAAGGAATAATTGTCTCATTTGTACTAACTACTATGTCTATACCATTACTGTGTATCCAGCTATCGCAGCTCTTGTACTAACAATCAATAAGCCCGTCACATGCAGGAAGTCAGGAAATGGAAGCAGCTTAGAGGATTAGAAATGATCCTGGTTACATTGATGGACAAGATAGGAAGTGATAATAATATTGCAGATTTCAGCGTTGAGCAAGAGCATCCGCAACAAGAAATTGTGAAGAAAAAACAGTTTTACATGGGACATGAAGCAACCCTTATCCTTGTTTTAAAGATGGAGGATCATGTGCGTCCTGTAAGGGAACCCGGGAGCTGGATGGAATACAGGGACAGACAGACAGACAACAGACAGATCCCTGAGGAAGTCCTGTGATCAGGACGGAACGCGTGGGACGCTATTGGGCCGTAGTTATTGGTTACTTGCCTCTCCCCCTCTGTCCTTGACCATCTGTCTCCTGGTTGCATGTGTTTTGTTCCATTTAGGTGCTGTATTAATTTTTTTTGGTTTTGTACTGTCCACCCTTGTCACATTTTCCCTGTGTTTACATCTGACTGCCAAGTACATTGGTTTTCATTTATATCAGGGGATATGTTACTTGTTTGGTAGGGGTATTTATATTTCCATCTTTTATTTTCCATCTTTTCTTTATGTACTGGCACAGTGTCTCTATACGGTATATGGTTCCTTGTTCTGTTTTTTAAGTGCTTTTAATCTTTTTCAAGTGTTTCTTTCTTTCTCAGACATGTCAGAAGTTACTGATTTCACCAGGTCTCATTTCTGAGATCTGCTGCAATCCTGAGATAGAGCTAGAGAGAGTGTGTGGCAGTGCATGTCTCTTCTTGTGTGGTGTCCCACCATGGGTGTTTTCCTCTCACACACCTTTTTTTTCTAGGTTAAGTGGTGATGAAGGTATTTTATAGTTTTGCCACAAGATGTCAGTATTTTATATGTATGCTCTTATGTATTGCACAGCTGAAGCTAACAAAGGGATGCTCTTTCTTTCTGACCTATCACTTTTCTTCTCTTCTTTGTATACATTCTTCTCCACCACTCACAGGGTAGATAACACATCTCCTGTAGGAAGTCACTTAGTGGGAGGAAGTGTAGTGTTATTTCTACTTAGATTCTCGTGGGAGAAGGATACACAGAGCAAATGTCCCTGTTGTAGCCAAGCCAGGGCCTGGCCCTGCCAGGACCCTTCTCCGGGACAAGTTCAGTTTAGTTTAGTGTGTTGAGTGAGTTGGTGAAGACACATGTTTTTTCAGTACTTATATTATACCTACTATACACTGCTAGACACTACCCGAGGGAGAAAGGTTGGGGATAATCTAAGCCCATGTCGAGAACCACTCTACAAAGTGCAGAGCAGTATCATACCACGCAAGGTAGCCTACCACACAAACCTGGATAGTACAAAGCTCCCAGAAGGTCTACGTATTCTATCTTGCAGTGCAAGTTAACCGGGACACCCTGGGACACTTAGCTTCACCCTATTAACCAAGGCTGGGGCTTGTATCACCCTATTAAGACAAGTACCTCGACACTGTAGGGCAGAAGATGTCTAAACACGGGTACAAGTATCTCTTTCACTCTTAAGTATTTTTCTCAAGTTCCGGCATAGCACAGTAGTACATTGGGTTGGGACTCCCTTTTCAAACTCCTCTAGGCTGCTCTGCTCTACTCTAAACTCTCTAAGCACCACTACAACTACCTCTACTATGTTCTACTCCTTCAAGCATCTTCTCAGCACAACTGAGTTTAAGTACTAAAACGTGTACAAAGATTTATCTGCTTCTGCAAAAGTATCACTGGGACTTTCCTCAGCACCTATATAACAGCACCGCACACCTTGAATTAATTTTCACCCTTTGTGGTTGGTTTTACTCATAGTCTGAGTGGGTCAATTGTCACTCAGGACTACCATGACAAAAGCCCAAGGAACCCATCACAACCCTGGTCACTGACCATTTGGGAAACATTACGAACGGGCCATAAACAAAGCAGGTACCAACATCACACCTACAGTATGTGCTGGATGAGCTCTGGCCTCACAACAACCATTATCACTGGCCAAGTACCATAATACCACCACACCTGGCTGTCAATTAAAACTGACTCTTCGTTACATTACCGTCTAAGGTTGGGTTCATACTGATGAATTCTCGCGGATACTGTCAGAATTCTGCATGTCAGTTCTTTCGGCGGATAGCGGAATACGCCGGCTCATAGAATGTTGTCTATGGAGCCAGCAGAACGGAGCGCGGCCATGCGCACGGACAGACAGCGGAATTCCGCGGACATTATCCGCGAGAATTCCTTAGTATGAACCCACCCTTATATTTCAACACTGTAAACATACAGCAGTAGGTTCTATACATACGCATAAGAGACAGCTGCTATGACCATTTTTGGGGGTGAGTGATATGAGGGAAGCCTTGATTTACCTTTCAGGAACAGTGTGCACCATCTTCAGGAGGCAGACTGGCTCAGCTTGCAGATACACAGTTAAGACTTTCCCAGCCTCTCTCCTGCACATAATGATTAGAGATGAGCGAACCGGGTTCGGGTTTGAGTCGATCCGAACCCGAACATTCGGTATTTGATTAGCGGTGGCTGCTGAACTTGGATAAAGCTCTAAGGCTGTCTGGAAAACATGGATACAGCCAATGACTATATCCATGATTTCCACATGATTATCCAAGTTCAGCAGCCACTGCTAATGAAATGCCGAAAGTTCGGGTTTGGCTCGACTCGAGCATGCTCGAGGTTCGCTCATCTCTAGTAATGATCCTTGCCCCAGCTTGCTATAATTTGTCCTGATTTAGGTTACTAAAGACAGATTTTCCCTGACAACAGGCAGTAAACAGCAGACTGCAAAAAGTCCGGGATAAAGGGTCATTTTTGGTAAATTAAGTGATTTCCAAATATGTTAGGAATCACATGGGCTTTCATGTGGAGGGAAATTGTTTGAAATGACAGTGACCATTTAAGTCATGGCATATGAAAAAACTTTTCATACCTTATTTTATATTATACATCATGGTGCTTTTTCCAGTAAAAATGGGTCTTTCATCATGTGTCACCTGGGTGGGGCTTCTTGACTGAAGTGTCATAGACCCCACCCCTCATGACATCATCACCGTATAGGCCCTGCCCCTCAACAGGCATTGGAATGGGCCTACCTGAAGGTCTAGAGCCCACACTAATGGCTGATGAGGGGCGGGGCCTATGCACAGATGACGTAACAGAGGGTGTAGCCTATGGTGGCATTGTGGGCAAGGCTAAGTGGCGTTGCTACCGTGAAGCCCCGCCCAGGTAGCACAATCCGCAGATTATAAAAGATCAGTTTTTAGTGGAACAAGCGCCATGATGTATGATATAAAATAAAATATGAAAACTGCAAAATTTACCCTTTACATCTGTGTAGTAAAGTTGTTATGCAAAAAGGGGGTGACAGTGTCACTTTAAGCCAGAGTCATACATAAATTTTGGAGGATTTTTGGGGTACAGGATTTGTAGTGTGTTGTGTCGTTATAGAGAAAGGTCAGAGGAGGTCAGGGATTCCGCTAGTAATAATAAAAATGGGGAACAAGACAAAAAGTTTAGGTTTGTAGCTTTTGTCTCTTATAACACTAACATCAAACTCAAAGTCTAGTTTATTGAGAGGCAGGACACTTGAGGTTTCTTTTGAAGGAAGGATGGTCAACCTTCAATTACAGTTAGGACTTCGCTTTGATTGTAGTTATCAGACATTTGGAGCTAGTGTTGAACGAGCATGCTTAATTGAGCATAGTGCTTGATCGATTACTAGGGTTAGCAGGATTCCAGCTACTGTCGGCATACCGTCGGAGTTCTAATGTGTCTTGTAGAAACCTATTACATTTTCTGTTCTAATTTCTGTATATTTCATACCTTCAAAGCTCTGAATACACAAAAATATGAGCAAAAAAATAAAATGTAATAGGTTAACCTAGCACCCTGCGCTCTGCTGATTAGGGGGCACCTGGTTGAATGGTCAAGTCTCTCATTGATTTCAATGGAGTTTGTTACTCGAGTAATGAGTCCTTGAGCATTCAAGTGCTCACTCAACACTATTTGGATCCCTTATATGAGAGCCCAGATCCACCAAAGGATCTTTTGTTACTTAAAAAGGAAAGGACCAAACATTGCCAAATATGATTTATGGTCTTATTGTCAAGAACTTACCTGACCGGGAACCAGCGCCACTGTCAGCTCCCGGAGCGTGGCGCCACCTTCCGGCTTTCTCCAGGGTGATGTCACAGATATCCGACGCCATCCCTGGTAACCAGGGACTCCGTTTGCTACTCAGCGTGTAGCGTTACAGGCGTTTGTGGTCAGGACTCAGGAGTCCGGACCAATTGTGTTCTGGTCCGAGCTCCTGGTCCTGTATTTAAAGTGCCAGCAGTCAGTTCCTGATCGCTGGCAATTAGGCTTCATACCCTGATTCCAGCTCCACGTGTCTACTCCTGCGATCCCCGTTCCTAACCCCTCTGTTTGCTTGACTCGTTACCTGACCTTCCGCTAGACCTTTTGTTTATCCATTTGATCCCTGACTCTGTACTGCGTTGTCCGTTTGGGTCTGACCTGGCTTGTTGACTCTTCTATGTTGTGTTTGTCTGTCTGTCTTGTTCAGTGTTACACTTATTAAGTGTAGGGCACGCCTTCATGGTTGTCCGCAGCCGCCTAGGGCCTGACTGAGGCAAGTAGGTAGGGACAGTGGGTGGGTTAAGTCTTAGGGCCCACTGTCTTGTCTTGTCTCTACCTCCCGCCCTGACACTCATACGATTTCTCAGTCTGATTGAAACAAAGGAATTATTCACTTTGCAATAAAAAATTCTTTTCACTTGACTTATTCAAGAGTGCCGTGGTTCATTTTCTTAGTATTTTGATAAATTGGTCCAAAGTAAATATTACTGATGTATTTTATTGATAGTTTTTAACAACCCCTTAAAAAACCCATTAGTGCTTTCATGTATTTATGTCTCAATCATTACTGGGTGGTCAAGTCGCCATGTATATTTGGTAATCTCCCATATGCTCTAACAGTAGGATGCCAATTTATGTAACGGTTATGACAGTTGTTTTTCCAAAAAAACCCTTTAAGGGTAGCTTCACACGTACCGACTCGCAGCGTTAATAACTCGCAGCGTTAATAACGCTGCAAGTCTGCTATGTCCTGGCAGATCACTTTCACTACACACACGCATCGGTCTGAACGACCGCTGCGTGTATGTAATTCTTCCGGCCGCTTAACCCCTTCAGCTGCCGCCCGGCTTCCACTCTGTATACATTACCTGTCCTTGCTGCACAGGGTCCCGGCGTACTGCTCTCCCGCCCGGCCAATCAGTGTGTTGCCCTGCCGCAGCCACTGATTGTCCGGGCGGGAGAGCAGTACGCCGGGACCCCATGCAGCAAGGACAGGTAATGTATACAGAGCGGGAGCCGGGCGGCAGCTGAAGGGGTTAGGCGTCCGGCAGAATTACATACACGCAGCGGTCGTTCAGCCGTTCAGCTGCGAGTCGGTACGTGTGAAGCTACCCTAAGTCCATGAAAAAGATCACTATAAAAATTTAAGCTTTTGAGTATTTTAATGACCTGTGTATTTAGTGTTATTATTTTTCTGTCTACTCATGTTATGTATAAAGAATATGCACCATTTGGCTGAGCTATGGCGATGGCCATGTTTATTACCATGCATATTTAAAGGTACAGTACAGTTTAACAGGTACAACACAGGCAAAATACACAACAGTTTATATTAATTTGGTCATATATATTTGGGGGGTCATTCTGTGGGAGTATAGTAGATCCACATGACACAACGTACATTTATTTGTCTCTATTTCTGATGTCATTTATAAAATCAGAAAGTCTTGTTCTCATCTGGCCACCGCTCAACATATAGATTAGGGGGTTCAGGCAGCTGTTCACATAAGCAATGCTAATTAGGAGCGGTATGAATGTAAGGACATTGAACATGGTTATGAGGTTCATATTGAGATTAGCAATGAATAACACAGTCTGCGCTATGACTATCGGAGTCCATGTTATAAAATACACCATGATGATTATGAGCACGAGTCGATAGATCCTGTGGGTATTAATGGTCTTGGATTTTCTCACATTCACAACTATAGTGATATTGCAAATGATTACAATGACAAGGGGAATAAAATATCCAATGACAAGAAAGGGTATCACATGCCGCTTTGTTATCAGTATCCAGTGGTTCCAATAATCCCGAGCCCACTCCCCACCACAACATGTGCCAGATGTGCAGTGGTCAATGAAGGGGCTCAACTTGGTGTAGATATCAAAGAATAAGACATCTCTTGTAGCGTTCCTGCTACTCACATTATACTGTTTGTTGACTTCAGTACCAAAGGCATTGCTATCTATAAAGGTGCATAGTGTGGCTTCTCCCATTTTTAGTTCACCAGTATAGTAGTGCACTGGGATGCATACCATTATTGTAACAAGCCAGATTAAAGTGCAGATCCAAATAGAAAGACGTTTAGACATGAATTTACGGTGAAACATTGGTTTTGCCACAGACAATACTCTGGCAATATTTAAGGCGATAAGCATATAAACACCAGCGTACATATTAGTACAGAAAGAGAAGAAATAAAGTTTACACATGTGCCGTCCGAATGTCCAGGTGCCTTTAAGATGTGAGATGGTGTGAAAGGGTAAAGTCAGGAGAAGTAAGAAATCAGCAATGGCCAAATTCAGAAACCAGTATTTAGCCTTGTAATTCTTCATGATGAATCCGAGAAACCAGATGACAACTGCATTTCCCACCAATCCCACCAGGCAGATCACAATGGACATCACAAAGTTGAAGTATCGAAGGAAAGATGAAAAAAACTCATGGTATTCAAGGAGAAGACGTAGATCCATAACAGAATAACAGAGATCGTGGGACAAAGCCATGTTTCCAGTGTTAGATCCTGAAAATGAGCACAGACATTCAGTAACGGCCCGTCACCTTCTGTCTTTGGTGATGTAAACATTTGTGAGAAAAGTATTCACACCCTTTAATGTTTGCTTGTTCCTTCGTTATCTGTAACTTCAGATTTATTAAGACAAATACACTGCGTTAACAAAGAATGCCATGGTCCCAGTGAGACTGACAGAATTATGATATGTCCCTTTATAAAACAAAATGGGTATGGTTGCTTAAAGGGAAACTATCAGCAAGTCAGATGAATCTAACCTTCTGATTGCTCCCTATTGCGCACAGGGGCAGGGCTACCACCCCCAGAGCACTGAAAAGACTTACCTTCATCCTCAGCGCCCTGTGCGCAATAGGGACATATAAGCAGGTTAAAGTCATCTATCATCTGAAGATCTATCGATCGTGGTTTTACTTCGGAAACAGTAGGACGTCAAACTTAGCAAGAACATATGTGTATCTATAGATCATGCGGCATGCAGTCTGAGTATCTGATGAATAGTTATGATGGACATTTGGAGATATATAATGTCCACATGTGCAGTAATGGCTCTGTCCACACCAACCATTCCTGTGTATCTAGTATTTACAGCTAGTGCACCAACAAACTATAAGCCAGTCACATGGAGGAAATGGAAGCAGCTCAGGTTACAGTAATGGATAAAGTAGGAGGATGATATTACATATTACACGCCATGAACCAGGTAATGCATGGTAAACGTGCTGCACACAAGCTCACTTTAAACCAATAAGGACTAATTCAGCATTAAAGGGAACCTAAAGGGAATCGCTACCATTGCTTTACAATCTTGCTGCGTAGTGTCCACATTGATAAACCATACTTTACTGCATATTATTATTTTCCCCAAGTGGACATAGAAGTGGAACTGACGCCGTAACGTGTCACGTCGCCTTTCATATCACGCAATTGTGCACTCAGCTGGTGCCCAACAATAGCCTTGAACGCTTAGTGGGGAGGACCAAGTTTGAGGCCTCTTTTGTACCTAACGAAAGGATGGGATATCGATAAAGATCTTAGAGTCGTAGCTTTGCCTTCTATAGATTGCTTAGTGGAAGGCAGGACACTAAGGAGAAAAACTACAGAAGATTCTTTTGCCCTTTAGAGGAAATTATTCTGAGGGTCCATCCTCTACCTGTACAGAGCAGAGAGCAGGCTCCTAATGAAGTTTTCTTCTGTTGGACTTTTGGGACCAAGGCCAAAAAAAGATATTTTGGTGCCCTTGGCAAATTCCGTCTTCCCGCCTTCAAGCAACTCTGTACCCACAATCTGACCCCCCCCCCCACAAACCACTTGTACTTTCGGATAGCTGCTTTTAATCCAAGATCTGTCCTGGGGTCTGTTCGGCAGGGGATGCAGTTATTGTTCTAACAAACAACTTTTAAACTGGCAGGCCCGTGCCCAACGGCAGGGGCGTAGATTGTGTATGCATTAGGCTGGCACAACCTCTCTGTCCCTCCTCCCCGCCCCCTTCATCATTGGCAATGCTCCAGGCAGATCGCCTCCTATTCCCCACCTGTGTCAGCAAGGCACATGGGCTGGATCGTTAAGGCACCTGTGCACTGTTCAGACAGGAGAAAATGTTCCAGTGGCATTCTTAATGATGAAGTTTAAAAGTAGTTTTTTAGGACAATAACTGCATCACCTGCCGAACGGACCCCAGGACAGATCTTGGATTAAAAGCAGCTATCCGAAGGTACAAGTGGTTTGGGGGGGTCAGATTGTGGGTACAAAGTCACTTTCAGTTAATTTATATCTAATCACACAGTAAGAACAGACATTGGTAAGGGTATGAAACCATTATACAAACACCAGTGTAACCAATAATACAGCTGTAGGCCATGTTCACACAACGTAGGGTTTGTACAAATTACGGTCGTTGTTGCAATTTGCAACGTTGTATGGAAATGAATGGAATCCCGGCCGGAGCGTATGCACATAGTATACTCTCCGGACGGGATTCCAACCGGCCGCAGGAAAAACTGACAAGTCAGTTTTCTGCGGCAGCTATTCATGAATAGCAGCCGCAGAGAATATGTCAGTTCACATAATGGAGCATGCGGCTCTGGCCGCACGCTCTATTGTGTGCAGTGGGGAATTGGGATGCGGGTGCATATGGATGAACATGGCTGTACAATGACTATATAGAGGTCAGATCACCTATATAAGAGATGTGCAGACTATGGCATCTCACTGCAAGCCATACAGAAGACAATTGCATTGATCAGATGTCCTTCCAGGTAGAATACACAACAATTACATCTAGTCACTCATCTAATGACTTTTCTCATCACAGATATTCTCGTTTCCCATTTTATCAATCCGACCCAGAAAGTCATGACGACTGGATATAATTTTCTATGACTAATGCATTTGGTATTATTATTTCTTCATCTAATATTATTATTCAATGCAGATACAGATCTATGGAAACTATAATTCCCATCATGCCTGGACAGCCTACTAAAGTTTCAGCTGTCCAGGCATCATAGGAATTGTAGTTTTGCAACATTTGGAAGGGAATATATATGCTATAGATCATGTAGCATGCATGTTGAGTATCAGATGAATAGTTATGCATGATGGACACCTGGAGATATATAATGTCCACATGTGCAGTAATCGCTCTGTCCACACCAACCATTCCTGTGTATCTAGTTATCACAGCTATTACACCAACAAACTATAAGACGGTCACATGGAGGAAAAGGAAGCGGCTCAGAGGGTTAGCAGTGACCCAGGTTACATTGATATTACATATTACACACTATGAGCCAGGTAATGCATAGTAAGGACAAAAATACACAAAGTGCAACAGCAACCCCCAGGTGCAAGATCTTACCGTATATACTCCTCCCAGTGTACAGACGATAAAAACCTGCTCTGTAGATGTTGAAAAATAGGGATCTTAGCAAACTATTTAATCAAACAGAGTGTACTATGTCACCACGTTAAGGTGTCCTCAGAGACACGGTCCCTACTCTAGCATTTTCACACTAGCAATGGCCTCACCTGGGCTGAACAAGCCTACAACTGGGCAGAAAGGATCTAAATGATCTCTTTTTATAGCACCCTTGGTACATGGGTGGAGTGCAGGCCAAAAGGAAGTAGCCACACACCCCATATTCAACAGAGAAAAAAAAAGGAAAAAATTGGCAGCACCTCTATGCCTCTGTTCACACTGCAGGTTGCAATTTGCAACAATGCCTGTGATTTATGCTAAACATACGTTGTATTGGAATAAAAGGAATCTCGTCCAGAGCATATACACATAGTATACGCTCCGGCTGGGAATCCATCCCGTGTTAGTTTTCTGCGGCAGCTGCATGATCCATTGTGTGCCGCGGTGAGTTGGGATGCGGGTGCACACGGGTTCGCCCGCATCCGAATTCACCAGGAATAAAGATCATCTGGCCAGTACTGCTGTACTAGCCGGGATGATCTTCAGTAACACCGGCCGTTCTGTGAATCGGCGGGTCACAGAACGCCCGGTGTTATACCATGTGTGAACATGGCCTAATAGTGCTTCACACAAGCTAAATATAAAGCAATAAGGACCAAATTAACATTCCCTAAGGTTACAAACCCACTTGCCGGATCTGCAGCGAGTCTCCTTGCTGCGTTTTTGCAGGGAGACTCGCTGCAGATCCCGGCCCTATACTTTTAATCGCAGAGAAACTCGCAGCAGGGATATACATCCCTGCTGCGATTTTGTCTGCAGCCCGCCCCATTAACCCCCCGGCCGCCGGACATTATACATTACCCGGTCCCCGTTCCTGCTTGCTTCGGGGCTCCCGGTGTCTTCACGGCCCGCCCGGCCAATCGGGAGCTGCTGAAGCAAGCAGGAGCCGGGATCAGGTAATGTATATCCTGCCCGCCCCCCTGCAGCCCCGATCGCCCCCGGCCGCACGATCGCCCCCCAGCCCCGCAGCCCCCGGCCGCACGATCGCCCCCAGCCCCCGGCCGCACGATCGCCCCCAGCCCCGCAGCCCCCGGCCGCACGATCGCCCCCAGCCCCCCAGCCCCGCAGCCCCCGGCCGCACGATCGCCCCCAGCCCCCGGCCGCATGATCGCCCGCAGCCCCCAGCTGCACGATCGCCCGCTGGGGGCGATCGTGCGGTTGGGGGCTGCAGGGCTGCAGGCGATCGTGCGGCCGGGGGCTGCGGGGCGATCGTGCGGCCGGGGGCTGCGGGGCTGGGGGCGATCGTGCGGCCGGGGGCTGCGGGCGATCGTGCGGCCGGGGGCTGGGGGCGATCGTGCGGCCGGGGGCTGCGGGGCTGGGGGCGATCGTGCGGCCGGGGGCTGCGGGGCTGGGGGCGATCATGCGGCCGGGGGCTGCAGGGCTGGGGGCAATCGTGCGGCCGGGGGCTGGGGGCGATATACATTACCTGATCCCGGCTCCTGCTTGCTTCAGCGGCTCCCGGCACGTTCCGCCTGGCCAATCAGTGCGCTGCCCTGCCGCAGAGCACTGATTGGCCGGGCGGGCCGTGAAGACACCGGGAGCCCCGAAGCGAGCAGGGTCGGGGACCGGGTAATGTATAATGTCCGGCGGCCGGGGGGTTAATGGGGCGGGCTGCAGACAAAATCGCAGCAGGGATGTACATCCCTGCTGCGAGTTTCTCTGCTATTGAAAGTATAGGCCCAGGATCTGCAGCGAGTCTCCCTGCAAAAACGCAGCAAGGAGACTCGCTGCAGATCCGGCAAGTGGGTTTGTAACCTAAAGGAAAAAAAGGACTTCAAAACGGACTCTGACCTCCAATTACCTGAAATGAAATGACACAATGACCCAGATTTATCAAAGGGTGAAAAATATACACTGGTTTAAACTGCCCACAGCAACCAATCACAGCTCAGCTTTCATTTTACCTGAGCTGAAAGCTGAGCTGTGATTGGTTCCTGTGGGCAGTTAACACAAGTGTATATTTTACACCCTTTAATAAATCTCCCCCAATGTCTCTATACAATAGGGTGTACTATTGTGCATGTCATCCTTTCACTTACATAGGGGGAGATTTATTTCGCTGTCTTAAATTTGATCTTTGTTGCCCATAGCAACTTATCACAGCTCAGCTTTTATTTCTTACATTGCTCTGGTAAAATGAAAGCAGATCCGTGATTGGTTCCCTCCGGAGCTGTGATTTGTTGCTATGGGCAACACAGATCATTCTTACTGTAAGACAGCATGATAAATCTCCCCTATGGTCTCTGTACACATGCACACGCTTCTCCCCTTGTAGGCTGTTCTTGTTGGGAACATACAGACGTTCTCATGGGAGATAATTTACATAATATATATATATATATATATATATATATATTATTGTGCAAACAATAGTCAGATATAGACAGACAGATATATGTTAGGGAATTCCATAGTCTCATAGGAAAGTAGAGGAGCTGCCTGTGTGAGGAAACAGCCATATATTGTGGCTGGGAAGGTGCACAGCCATTATTGAGATCCATATATGAGAGATTACCTTAGTACAACATGATCATGTGCAGGGGTGGTCTTGGCATTTCTGGGGCTTCAAGCGAAGTTATGTCTGGGGGCCCCCCTCTCGACACGCACTCCACAACAATAGACCGCTGTGTGCTGCCCCCAGTAGTATATACCCCTTGTGCGCAGCCACCACTAGTAAATACCCCTTGTGTGCTTCCCCTCAGTAGTATATACCCCTTGTGTGCTTCCCCCAGTAGTGTATAGACGCCTGTGTGTTCCCCTAGTTATATATAGCCCCCCGTGTGCTCCCCCAAAAGTATATAGACCCCCTGTGTGCTGTCCCAGTTGTATATAAACCCCCTGTGTGCTGCCCCCAGTTGCATATACCCCCTGTGTGCTCCCCCACTAGTATATAGACCCCTGTGTGCTCCCCCACTTGTATATAGCTCCCCTGTGTGCTCCCTCAGTGGTATATAGCCCCCCCATGTGCTCCCCACTTGGATATAGACCTCCTGTGTGCTCCCCCACTTGGATATAGACCCCTGTGTGCTCCTCCAGTAGTATATAAACCCCCTGTGTGGTTCCCCCAGTAGTATAAAGACCCCCTGTGTGCTCCACCAGTATTATATAGATCCCTGTGTGCTCCCTCATTAGTATATAGACCACTGTGTGCTCCTCCAGCAGTATATAGACCCCCTGTGTGCTGCTACAGTAGTATATAGACCTCTGTATGCCCCCGTTATATATAGACCTCCTGTGTGCTGCCTCAGCAGTATATAGACCCCCTATGTGCCCCACCAGTAGTATATAGACCCCTGTATGTTCCCCCAGTAGTATATAGACCCCCTGTGTGCCCCACCAGTAGTATATAGACCCCTGTGTGCTACCCCAGTAGTATATAGACCCCCTGTGTGCTACCCCAGTAGTATATAGCCCCCCTGTGTGTTCCCCCAGTAGTATATAGCCCCCCTGTGTGCTCCCCCACTTGGATATAGACCTCCTGTGTGCTCCCCCAGTTGTATATAGACCCCATTCTGCTGCCCCAAGTAGTATATAGATCCCCTGTGTGCTAACCCAAGTAGTATATAGACCCCTCTGTAAAGCCCCAGTAGCCTATAGCCCCCCTGTGTGCTCCCCCAGTTATATATAGCCCCCCTGTGTCTTCACCATTATATAGCCCCACTGTATGCTCCCCCCATTTATATAGACCCCCGCTGTGTGCACCCCCAGTTACACAGGCCCCTGTGTGCTCCCCCTCCCATATAGTATATAACACAATAAAACAAACACTTATACTCACCTGGGTCCGGGTGTCTCCTCTTCTCTTCACTCTTGTGGCCGCAAGGGTTTTCCCTGCGGTCACAAGAGGCCGTGCTCCCCTTGTATTGGCGCCAATACTCCAGTGATGTCACTGGAGCACTGGCACCACAAGGACAGAGCGGCCACTTGTGACCACAGGGAAAACACTTCCTGCGGCCACAAAAGTGACTGACAGGAAGGGAGCCAATGGCTCCCGCCCTGTCAGTGCTGCTGCTACATGTAACTGTGAGCGCTCATTACGAGTGCTCATAGTTACAGTTCAGATCACAGCAGCAAGAAAAGAGCGGTGCGTGGGGGCCCCCCTGGATGTTGGGGGCCCCAAGCGATTGCTTGGGGTGCTTGGTGCAAAAGACCGCTACTGATCATGTGATCAGTATCCCAGCCTGCCTGGTGATTGGTCAGCAAGCACCATGTGACTAACAGGCAAATCAGAAGTGACAGGACTGCTGATGCAAATTAGCCATGAGGAAGGGGATGGTTTACAAGTCAGGACAGAGAATCCCCGGCCCAGAGCAGTGACTGCACACTGACAGGCTGACACAAAATGGCTGCACACTGACAGGCTGACACAAAATGGCTGCACACTGACAGGCTAACACAAAATGGTGGCAGTAATAGAAAAAATAGAAACTACAGAACTTCTGGACAGCAGCTGAGAGCAGAAAAGTAGCTGAAAACAGCAGAACAGATGAAACATCCCTATGTGAGTAATGTATATGTTGGGGGAAGGGAAAGAAATATGGGTAAATGTTTTTTTTTAGTGGAGTACCCCTTTAATGAAAAAGTATAGATAGTAAACCAAATGGTAAAACCCCTATATGGTAGGGGGAATAAAAACAGGCAAACTGATAATTTCTGTACCCCATTAATATCAATGGTGTCATGGCCTTGCATGTGAAATACTCTCACATATTTTCCAATGGTGTGATGCTCATCAATGTGACAGCCATTACACGTCTTCAGAAACCCTTTAAATCCATGAAACAAGTCATTATAAAATATATGAGCTATCTTTGACAGGTTTATTTGGTATTTTTTATTATTTCATCTACATGTCTATAGAATATGCACCATTCACGACTTGCCTCAGCTATGGTGATGGCCATATTTATTCCTATGAAGAGATACAGTACAGTATGAAGCTTCACATAGCAAAACAATGATGGATACAACACAAGTCAAATACATGGTTATAACTAGACTTGATGGCTTCGTGTATTAGGTTGACCATTTAAAAGATGGATACAACACAAGTATAATACAGAACAGTTGATATTGATGTAGTCACATATAATTGGGGGTCATTCTATAGGAGTATAGTGGGTTCAGATGACAAAATCTCGACTTATTTGTAGCTACTTTTGATGTTACTTATAAAATCGGAAAGTTTTGTTCTCATCTGGCCCCCGCTCAATATATAGATAAGCGGGTTCAGGCAGCTGTTTGTATAGGCGATGTTAAACAGCAGCGGAACAAATATAAGGACATGGGACGCGGTTATGAGGTTCATATTGAGAATAGCAATGAAGAACACAATCTCTATTATGACTCCTGGAGTCCATGTTATAAAATAGATAATGATGATGATAAGTACGAGTCTATACAGCCTGTGGGTATTAATGGTCCTCGATTTTCTCACATTCACAACTATAGTTAAATTGCAAATGATTACTATGCCAAGAGGAATAAAATATCCAATGATAAGAAAAGGTATCGCATGCTGCTTTGTTGTATACATCCAGTGGTTCCAATAATCCCGAGCCCGCTCCCCACCACAACATGTATCATTTGAGCAGTGTTCAATAAAGGGGCTCAACTTGGTGTAGATATCAAAGAATAAGATGTCTCCTGTAGCGTTCCCACTACTGACATTATACTGTTTGTTGAGTATAATGCCAAAGGTATTAGTGTCTTCAAAGGTGCATTGTATGTTTTCTCCAATTTTCATTTCACCACCATAGTAGATCACTGGGAGGCATAACAGTATAGTAACGAACCAGATTAAAGAACAGATCCAAAGAGAAACACGTTGGGAGATGAATTTGAGGTGAAACATTGGTGCTGCTACAGACAATACTCTAGCAATATTTAAGGCGATAAGCATATAAATACTAGTGAACATACTAACACAAAAAGAGAAGAGATAAAGATAACATGTGTGCGGCCCAAATGTCCAGGTGCCTTTAAGATCTGAGATGGCATGAAAGGGTAAGATCAAGAGAGACAAGAAGTCAGCAATGGCCAAATTCAGAAACCAGTATCTAGACTTGTGTTTCTTCATGATAAAACCGAAAAACCAGATGACAACTGCGTTTCCCACCAATCCCACCAGGCAGATCACGATGGACATCACAAAATTGAAGTATCGAAGGACAGATGAGTAAGAGTCACGGTATTCCAGTATAAGATGTATATCCGCAATGGAGTAACAGAGATCATGGGACAAAGCCATTTTCCAGTGTTAGATCCTGAAAATGAGCACAGACATTCAGTAAGAGTCCTCACCCTTCTGTGGTTGGTGATGTAAACATTTTTAAGGAAAGTATTCACGCCCTTTAATGTTCATTTGCTCCTCTAATACTATCCCAACAGATTTCTTTGACCCCTTAATCCATTTTGATGTCCAGGGACATCTTCATGGGTTAAGGGATGTACAGAGAGATCTCACAACGCAAGCCCCCTCTATACATCGTTGCCCCCGGCTGCCTTATACCTTCAGCTGTGCAGTTAGGATAGGGTAGAGTGAGACACCAAGTGGTGATAGTGCAAAATAACACCCATCATCCCAGAGTGTGACACCTAACAGAGATACCTTTTCACAGGTGGAATAGAAACTTAGTGGCACATTTGTACTGGGACACTATAATGCCAAAGTATAATGTATAAGTTGAGTATAATGCCAAAGGTATTATTGTCTACAAAGGTGCTTTCTATGGCTTCTCCAATTTTCACTTTACCACTATAGTAGAACATAGGGAGGCATAACAATGTAGTAACAAACCAGATTAAAGGGGTACTCCGGCGGGAGGGTTTTTTTCCGATCTGGCCGGGAAGGAGGTGGCTGAGGGCAACAACGTCCACTCACCTCCCCGGTTCCAGCGGCGGGTCCCGTATCGTGGCTCTCTGGTTCCCGCTGCCCGGCTGCTTCCTGGTCTCTGACGTGGGCTCGAGACGTGACGTTTCAAGTCCACTCAGCCAGTCAGTGATGGAGTTCCCGCCTCCGTCACTGACTGGCTGAGCAGACTTGAAACGTCATGTCTCGAGCCCGCGTCAGAGACCAGGAAGTGGCCAGGCAGCGGGGACTGGATCGCGGCGATACAGGACCCGCCGCTGGAACCGAGGAGGCCAGATCAGAAAAAAGCCCCCCCACCGAAGTACCCCTTCAAAGAGCAGGTCCAAAGAGAAAAACCTTGACAGATGAATTTGAGGTGAAACCTTGGCTCCTCTACAGACAATACTGTGGCAATATTTAAGGCGATAAGAGTGTAAACACCAGCGTACACACTAACACAAAAAGAGAAGAGATAATGTTCACACATGTGCATCCCGAATGTCTCGGCGCCTATAGGATCTGGGATGGCATAAAAGGGTAAATTCAGGAGAGACAAAATATCAGCAAAGGCTAAATTCAGACTTGTGTTTCTTTATGATGAATCCAAGAAACCAGATGATAATTGTGTTTCCCACCAATCCCACCAGGCAGATCACAATGGACATAAAAAACTGTATTGGGTGTATGGGCACATTATCGGGTGAATGGGCACATTAATGTTTCTCCCCTTATCTCCCCCTTTTGGATGCAGGTTAGAGATGTGCTGAAACAGATTGTTCAGTATGACCCCCATGGGGACCACAAGTGGCTCTGCTCAGTTTAACGTTAGAGTCTCTACCTGTGTCAGAGTTGATGGTGATGGTTCACTATTTGTTGACCACACAAACTGCCATAGCTAGATTGTGGAAAACAAGCTGTTTACCTACTACATCTGCGATCAACCATATGGTATCCTCGAATTACCAAATGGGAAAGCTGGTGGCCCAACCATTGGACAATTATGATTCCTTTTTGTATAACTGGCAGTTATGGGTTGCGTATTGGGATCTGCCTTCTACTTACATTTGTTTTGTTTGCTTATGAGTAGAGCATGTAAGTTACTTTGCTATTCTACTTAGTGTACATATGAGCTCTTCTGCAATTTTTTATTGTTTATGGTACATGATTTCCGGCGAGTTTCCCACTCTAATTTGTTCTGTTTTTGTGAAAACTTAAACAAACTTATAGAAAACTTATAAAAACTTAAATAGAGTGATATTAAAAAAAACCTGAAGTACAGTATGAGAGGACAGATGAGTAAGAGTCACGGTATTCCAGGGGAAGACAAATAATCATAATGGAATAACAGAGCTCATGGGACAAAGCAATTTTTTTTATTATACTGCATGTAATATGCCATTTTGTTATAATGCAGAGTGGTTGCTTTAATTTTATCATTCATTAATCCATTTCATACATTTCTAATATTTCTATATATGTGTACATTTACTGTAAGTTACTAGAGAGAACATGCTTCAAAAAGTACCAGGAAAAAGTTGCACTGGGAATTTTATGATGACAGACATGCAAAATATTTGTTAGAGTTTCCTTTCCTATTAACAGATAGGTGAGTATTTATTTATTTATTTGTACTCTCACTATGGGGGGGGGGGTGTCTATAATACATTGGGGCAGCACACAGGGGACTATAATACATTGGGACAGCACACATGGGACTGTAATTAGAGATGAGTAAACCTGGAGCATGCTCGAGTCGATCCGAACCCGAACTTTCGGCATTTGATTAGCGGTGGCTGCTGAACTTGGATAAAGCCCTAAGGCTATGTGGAAATCATGGATATAGTCATTGGCTGTATCCATGTTTTCCAGACAACCTTAGAGCTTTATCCAAGTTCAGCAGCCCCAGCTAATCAAATGCCGAACGTTCGGGTTCGGATTGACTCGAACCCGAACCCGGTTTGCTCATCTCTAATTGTAATACATTGGGGCAGCACACAGGGGACTGTAATACATTGGGGCAGCACACATGGGACTGTAATACATTGGGGCAGCACACAGGGCACTGTAATACATTGGGGCAGCACACAGGGCACTGTAATACATTGGGGCAGCACACAGGGGACTGTAATACATTGGGGCAGCACACATGGGACTGTAATACATTGGGGCAGCACACAGGGCACTGTAATACATTGGGGCAGCACACAGGGCACTGTAATACATTGGAGCAGCACACATGGGACTGTAATACATTGGGGCAGCACACAGGGGACTGTAATACATTGGGGATGCACGGAGGGACCTAAACAACATATGGACTACACTGAGGGACCTATACAACATAGATAGTTCACAGAGGGGCCTATACTATATAGAGACCGTACAACTATATAAAAGCACAGAACATACCTAACTATAAGGTGGGGGCACAAGGGGCTTTAAAACTGTATGGGGCACAGAGGGGCCTAACTACTACATAGGGGCAGGGGGGGGGGCTAACTACTATATGTGCTAGAGAAAGGAGCCAAAATGTTTTTCTGGCAGATTCTGGAGGGAGAATTGATGGCCAGGAGAAGACTTCAAGATGGCCTGTGCTGGATGAAGAGAAAAAGGAACAGTGATTGTACCTGATCAGAGAACACATCCCCTGTGAGTCACTGGATGTAACTGCACTCTCTTACAGGGTCTGTAGTGGTAGTGATAGTGTTCATAGGGTGGTGGCATTACATAGTGGTATCATTGGTAATATCTTACTGTCTTGGTTTGTTCTGTAGCAGTAGGGAATATATGTCATCAAGCGGTGGTGGTAATATTTATCTGCAACGGCCCTGCCTATAACCCAATTAATATGAATGCCAAGTGTCGTTGCATACATAGTATTCTCCCATATGTTCCAACTGTGTGATGTTCATCAATGTGACAGCCATGACAGTTGTTAAATCCATGAAACAAGTCATTATTTGATGTCATCAGTGTTTCATCTACCCATGTCATGTCTAAGGAACATACACCATCTGACAACCACTTGGCTAACCTATGGTGATGACCATGTTTATTCTCATGCATAGTACAGGTGTCAGGGGCGTAACTAGCATTTTAGCAATTATAGTGGCTGCTATGGGGCCCACCGCATCAGGGGCTCCATTGCCTGCTCCTTCATTACACTGGTAGCTGAGCTGTCATCATTTGCAGCACCAGGTGGCCAAGTGGGCCTTACAGGTTCTGCAAATATCCCTCTAGCGGCAAGCCCTTCCGACGAATCCTTGCAGTTATGTAGTTTTGACTAGACTTGACTGCAGGAAGGGGGGGGGGGGCACAATCAAAAGTTTGCTTTGGAGTCCGTCCATTTCTAGTTTCGCCCCTGACAGGTGTAGTACAGTATAGAGCTTCACATATTAGATTGACCATTTAAAAGTTGCATACAGAAGTATAATACAGAACAGTTGATATTGATTTGGTCACATATAGTGGGGGGTCATTCTATGGGAGTTTAATGGATCCAGGCAAGAAAATCTCTACCTATTTGTAGCCATTTCTGATGTTACTTATAAAATCTGAAAGTTTTGTTCTTATCTGGCCACCGCTCAACATATACAAAATAGGATTAAAGCAGCTGTTCCCATAAGCAATGTTAGTCAAAAGTGGCATGAATATATAAACATTGAACGTGGGTATGAGGTTCATATTGAGAATAGCAATTAATAACTTAGTCTTCACTATGACTATCGGAGTCCATGTTATAAAATGCACCATGATGATGATGAGTACGAGTCTATACAACCTGTGGGTGTTAATGGTCTTGGATTGTCTCACATACACAACTATAGTTAAATTGCAAATTGTTACAACGCCAAGAGGAATAAAATATCCACTGATATAGAATGGTATCCAGTACTGCTTTGTTGTAAGTATCCAGTGGTTCCAAAAATCAAGAGCCCGCTCCCCACCGCAACATGTGTCAGGTGAGCAGTGTTCAATGAAGGGGCTCAACTTGGTGTAGATGTCTCTAGTAGTGTTCCCACTACTCACATTATACTGCTTGTTGACTATCGTGCCATAGGAATGGGTGTTCACAAAGGTGCATTGTATGTTCTCGCCAATTTTCATTTCACCACTATAGTAGTACACTGGGAGGGATGACACTATAGAAACAATCCAGATTAAAGAACAGATCCAAAGAGAAAGACGCTGAGAGATGAATTTGAGGTGAAACATTGGTTGTGCTACAGACAGTACTCTGGCAATATTTAAGGCGATAAGGATATAAATGCTAGCGAACATACTAACACAATAAGAGAAGAAGTAAAGATAACATATGTGCGGCCCGAATGTCCAGGTGCCTTTAAGATCTGAGATGGCATGAAAGGGTAAGATCAGGAGAGCCAAGAAATCAGCAATGGCCAAATTCAGAAACCAGTATCTAGACTTGTGTTTCTTCATGACGAATCCAAGAAACCAGATGACAACTGTGTTTCCCACCAATCCCACCAGGGAGATCACCATGGACATCACAAAATTGAAGTACTGAAGGACAGATGAGTAAGAGTCAAGGTATTCCAGGAGAAGACGTAGATCCGCAATGGAATAACAGAGATCATGGGACAAAGCCATTATTCCAGTGTTAGATCCTGAAAATGAGCACAGACATTCAGTAAGAGTCCGTCAACTTCAATTGTTGGTGATGTCAACATTTGTAAAAAAACAAATTACACCCTTTAATGTTCATTTGCTCCACCTATACTATCCTAACAGGTCATCTTTAAGAAAACTGATAAGTGATTTTCTGTATTCCTTTACCCCCATTTATATCAATGGTCAAGTGGCCTTGCCTATGTAGTATTCTACCATATGTTACGGCAATAGGATGATCATCAAGGTGACGGTTGTTTTCCAGAAATCCCTTAAATCTATGAAACAAGTCATTTTTACGACCAGTGTATTTCATGTTATCATTGTTCCATCTACTCATGTCATGTCTAAAGAATATGGACCACCTGCCAACCACTTGGCTCGGCTTTGGTGACAGCTATGTTTATTCCCAAGCATAGACACAGGTACAGTACAGTATGAAGCTTCACAGATGACTTTGTCCATTAAAAAGCAAAACATTGATAGATAAAACACAAGCTTAATACAGAACAGGTGATATTGATGTGGTCATATATAGTTGGGGGTCATAGTGGGTCCAGGTGACAAAATCTCTACTTATTTCTGATGTTTCTTATAAAATCAGAAAGTCTTGTTCTCATCTGGCCACCGCTTAACATATAAATAAGGGGGTTCAGGCAGCTGTTCATAAAAGCAATGTTACCCAATAGCGGCATGAATTTAAAGACATTTAACATAGCTATGAGGTTCATATTGAGAACAGCGACGAATACCACAGTCTCTGCTATGACTATCGGAGTCCATGTTATAAAGTGCACCATGATGATTATCAGTACGAGTCTATACAGCCTGTGGGTGTTAATGGTCTTGGACTTTCTCACATGCACAACTATAGTTATATTGCAAATTATTACAATTCCAAGAGGAATGAAATATCCAATGATAATGAGAGGTATCCAATACTGCTTGGTTGTAAGTATCCAGTGGTTCCAATGATCAAGAGCCCGCTCCCCGCCGCAACATGTGTCATTTGAGCAGTGTTCAATGAAGGGGCTCAAATTGGTATCAGAGAATAAGATATCGCTTGTAGCATTCCCACCACTCACATTGTACTGTTTGTGGCCAAAGGTATTGGTGTCTATAAAGGTGCATTGTATGTTCTCTCCCATTTTCACTTCACCACTAAAGTAGAACACTGGGAGGGATAACACTATAGTGACAAACCAGATTAAAGAACAGATCCAAAGAGAAACACGTTGGGAGACAAATTTGAGGTGGAACATTGGTGTTGCTACAGACAATACTCGGGCAATATTTAAAGCGGTAAGAATATAAACACTAGAATATATACTAACAAATAAAGTGAAGAGATAAAGTTTACACATGTGCGGCCCGAATGTCCAGGTGCCTTTAAGATCTGAGATGGCATTAAAGGGTAAAGTCAGGAGAGCCAAGAAATCAGCAATGGCCAAATTCAGAAACCAGTATCTAGACTTTTGTTTCTTTATGATGAATCCGAGAAACCAGATGACAACTGCGTTTCCCACCAATCCCACCAGGCAGATCACAATGGACATCACAAAACTGAGGTATTGGTGGACAGATGAGTAGCGGTATTCAAGGAGAAGACGTATATCCGCAATGGAGTAACAGAGATCATGGGACAAAGCCATTTTTCCAGTGTTAGATCCTGAAAATGAGCACAGACATTCAGTAAGAGTCGTAAGAGTCCGTCACCTAGTGCGGTTGTGGATATAAACATTTGTAAGAAAAGTATTCACACCCTTTAATGCTCGTTTGCTCCCCCTATACTATCCTATTGTACTCTCTCTCTCTCTCTCTCTCTCTATATATATATATGTCCCTTTCTATTGAGCTTATTTGTATCTTTCACTTACTTTGGTATTCTGTTCATTAACCCCTTAGTGATCGCCAATACGGCTTTATATGGCATTCAGGGCCATATTGCCAGTTGCTGCTGCCCTAGGCACTAGACCTGAAGACGCCCCATCTTCACTCACCAATTAGCATCATGATTTTCTAGTTTTTGAACATATTGATATCTGATCAGTCTTAGGCTGCATTCCCACATTTACTGTACGTCACCACATGCAGCCGAAACCAGACCATAATGCGGTAACCAATAGGCGAATGGCCAATAATTCTGGTAAGAGCACATGACTACTGGGGAAGAAATGGCAGCGTGGTTTCGGCCATATGCATTTCTCTACATGTCTGAATCACATTTTTTATGGTTTTTAACGGCTTAAAACATAAACAAATTTCTCATTGAATCAATGATTAGAGCCGTCTGCAAATTGTCTGATGGAATTCTCACCACAGGATTTGTAGATTGGTAGCTAATAGCTCCAGGTGTCACTTTTAGCACCACCACACCAGATCTGACCAATACCACCATACTGTGACTGGATAACACTGCCACACCAGACCTGACCAATACTGCCATACTGTGACTGGATAACACCGCCATACCAAGACATGACCATACCTCCATACTGTCATTGGGTAACACCGCCACACCAGACCTGACCAGGCGTTACATTTAATACTGCCATACCAAACCTGACCAACACCGCCATACTGTGACTGGATAACACTTCCATACCTGACCTGAACAATACCGCCATACTGTGATTGACTAACACCACCATACCAGACCAGAGGTCAGATTTGGAAAAATGAGTTTGGTGATTACAGGGGAACTATCATCAGGTTAGTTCCACATGTTAGTTACCATTGTTTGTACCACACGTTTTGTGCTGACCAATCTCAGATACTAGTTCTCTTCTGTCCTACCTCTTCTCTCTCTCACACACTCAGCCCCACCACTTACTGGTCTACTATGTTAGCACCTGCACCTACAAACGATCCTGTGTGTGGCGGTACCAACAACTCAGGGGGGGGTCTACTACCACTCCAGCCTACCGTGCCCAAGTGACCCTAAACACCCCCAAAGGTTACCAACCATAGGGGCAGGCAACGACCATCAAAATCGCTTATCACACAGGAGACGCCGAGGATGAAGGTAATTGTCTTACCTACATCATCGGCACCATTCCTGTGCTGTTAGTTCTTTACTCCTCGGTCCGGTAAGACTGTTAGGAACATTGCCCCGCCCCACAGTGCCGTTTTGGCCGACCAGCTCCAGTACTCCTAGTGTGTATCCTAGTCCTATTAATAGTCTTAATGGACCGAGGAGCAAAATAATAACTGCACGGGAACAGCGCTAAGGATGAAGGTAAGAGACATAGTTTTCTCCTCACCGTCTCCTGTGCAATAGGGACTTAACAGCAGGTTAGATTTGTGTAGCCTGCTGATCGTTCTTCTTTATAGCCCAAACTAGCTGCAGCCTGAAGGGGTTAATGAGCGATTTTGTAATTATTTAAAATAATTGAAAATCCATTGGAAAAAATGTTTTGCTTCTCAGGAATCTATATTTGTTAGGTCCCCTTCCTGTTAACAGTATAAACTAATGCCTTTCTTCCTGTACCACCATTAAAGGGAATCTGCCAGCACCTGGGCTGGTCCCGAAGTGCTGGCAGTGTAGTGAAGGTGGGTATCCATTGTGTGTGGTACCTTTCTTGTATACAACCGTGCCATACTTTTTTCATAATCTTGCCCGTAACTTGCAATCCAAGTGTCAAAGATGAATATTAATAAGGCCTTTGTGGTGCACTTCGGCACACCTTACCGCGCCTCATCCTCCTTCTTTTCGCTGAATATTGATTCAGGCGCGGCCTCCTGTGTCCCGGTGACGTAATCTTCAGGGTCGCATGTGCCGTTGCATGACAAAGGCCGTTCGACGACGTGCCAGTTCACGCATGCACCCTGGATCTGCCAGTCTGTGCGCTCCTGAGGCCGGATTCACGCGTGCTCTGTAGTGCCGAGGAGCAGCGCGGGTGTGCTGAGGGCTGAAGCCAATGCCCTCAGCTGGTACCCTCAGTGCGCCTGCGCCGCTCCTCGGCACTAAAGCGCACGCGTGAATCCGGCCTCCGGAGCGCGCAGACCAGCGGATCCAGGGCACATGCGCGAACTGGCACGTCGGCGGTCCTTGTCAGCAACGGCGCATGCGCCCCTGAAAATTACGTCACCAGGAGACAGGAGGCCGGGCCTGAATCAATATGCAACGAAAAGAAGGAGGAGGAGGCGTGGTAAGGTGTGCCGAAGTGCGGCACGAACGCCTCATTAATATTCATCTTTGACACTTGGCACATAAGTTATGGGCAAGATTATGAAAAAAGTATGGCACGGTTGGCTACAAGAAAGGTACCACACACAATTATGGACACACACCTTCACTACACCGTCAGCACCTCGGGACCAGCACAGGTGTTGACAGATTCCCTTTAATATCAATGATCAAGTGGCCTTGTCTAAGTAGTATTCTCCCAGATGTTCCTACAGTGTGATGCTCATCAATGTGACAGCCAAGACATGTCATAATAGTTGTTTTCCAGAAACCCCTTAAATCCATGTTTTCATTGTTCTATCTACTCATGTCATGTCTAAAAAATACGGACCATCAGCAAAACACTTTAGCTATGGTGACGACCATGTTTATTCCCATGCATAGTCAGAGGTACAGTACAGTATGAAGCTTCACATAGCAAAACAATGATGGATATAACACAAGGTAAATACAGAACAGTTGACATTTGGTCACATATAGTTGGGGGTCATTCTATAGGAGTATAGTGGGTCCAGGTGACCAGGTCATTTGTAGCTATTTCTGATGTCATTTATAAAATCAAAAAGTCTTGTTCTCATTTGGCCACCGCTCAACATATAGATGAGGGGGTCCAGGCAGCTGTTTACGTAAGCAATGTTAATCAAGAACGGCATAAATGTAAGGACATTGAACGCGGCTATGAGGTTCATATTGAGAATAGCGATGAATAACACAGTCTCTGCTATGGCAATTGGGGTCCAGGTTATAAAATGCACCATAATGATGATGAGTACGAGTCTATACAGCCTGTGGGTATTAATGGTCTTGGATTTTCCCACATGCACAACTATAATAATATTGCAAATGATTACAATACCAAGAGGAATAAAATATTCAATGATAAATAAAGGTATCACATGCTGCTTTGTTGTAAGTATCCAGTGGTTCCAAAAATCAAGAGCCCGCTCCCCACCGCAACATGTGTCATTTGAGCAGTGTTCAATGAAGGGGCTCAACTTTGTGTAGATATCAGAGAATAAGATGTCTCTTGTGGCGTTCTCACTACTCACGTTATACTGTTTGTTAACTATCGTGCCATAGGTATTGGTGTCTATATAGGTGCATTGTATACTCTCTCCAATTTTCACTTCACCACTATAGTAGTACACTGGGAGGCATAACAGTATAGTAACAAACCAAATTGAAGAGCAGATCCAAATAGAAACACGTTGGGAGATGAACCTAAGGTGAAACATTGGTTGTGCTACAGACAGTACTCTAGCAATATTTAAGGCGATAAGAATGCAGACACCAACATATAAACTAACACTAAAGGAGAAAAGATAAAGACAACACATGTGCGACCCGAATGTCCAGGTGCCTTTAAGATCTGAGATGGCATGAAAGGGTAAGATCAAGAGAGCCAAGAAATCAGAAATGGCCAAATTCAGAAACCAGTATCTAGACTTTTGTTTCTTCATGATGAATCCGAGAAACCAGATGACAACTGCGTTTCCCACCAATCCCACCAGGCAGATCACAATGGACATCACAAAAGCCAAGTACCGAAGGACAGATGAGTAAGAGTCACAGTATTCAAGGAGAAGACGTATATCCACAATGGAGTAACAGAGATCACGGGACAAAGCCATTATTCCAGTGTTAGATCCTGAAAATGAGCACAGACATTCAGTAAGAAAAGTATTCACACCCTTTAATGTTCATTTGCTCCTCCTATACTATCCCATTATACTGTATTTGTCTCCGCTCTCTATTGAGCTTGTTTGCCTCTTACTTACTCCCGTACTTTGTTGTTCTGTTCATTAACCCTATAAGGACACAGTGGATTTTGGCCTTGAGGATGGTGCAAATTTACATTTTTGTGTTTTTTTACTTTTTCCCTCTTTGCCTTTTAAGAGCCTTTTTTTTATTTTTTTATTTTTTTTTTACCTTTTTTTTTTTTATCTACAGGGCCATGTAAGGGCTTGTCTTTTTCAGGAACCATAGTACTTTGTATTGACTTCTTTCAATGGCGGACAGCAGCACAATCACTGCTGCCCGTCATTTACTGTAAGTACCCAGCAGCCGGTCCTCACCCTCTATGAAACAAGTTGGCTTCATAGTACAAGAGCCAGGGCATGAATACAGTCATGGTATGATGTGTTAATGCCCAGGCACCCGTGCTTTAAATGAACTGCATATGTCGGGAGTGGGTTAAAAAGCATGTTTGTAATTAGTTAAAAGCAATTAAAATCTATTGAAAAAAAAAATGTTAATTTTCTCCTCAGGAATCCATAACTTAGTTTAGATTTTTAGCCAGAGATCAACTAAAAGTTTTTTTTAGTGAGGTAAAAAAACCCTGAACTCTAAGGTCCCTTTAAGAGCTGCAGAACTACTCTATCTAATATGTCATTTTATTGTAATGCAATGTAATGGTTGCTTCATTCATTCATTCATTCATTCATTCATTCATTCATTCATTACAGACTACTTCTAGACAAAATATTTGTTAGGGTTCTCCTTCCTATTAACTGTATCCACTAATACATTGCTAACTATAACATTTCTTTAAGTAACTGCAACCTTGGAAAACTACAATTAGTATGTACTATGTAACCATGTGAGCAGTTTGGGACATCTTTTCTAGCTCAGAGTTTTCAAATAAAGGGGTACTCCGGAGGGAAAAAAATAACTTGTCAAAAGGTTGTACGCTGGCCTGTTTGCAGCTGCCGACTTTAATGGAAATGGCACAGTGTACCCCCCAAGCTATGCTGTTTATAAGAGGTACATGACCAGGGTATTGACAAGGCCATCCAGACTTGGCCATACCACTTTTTGGCACTTCTCCCCACCTACTTATTTTAATTGATCCCCAAAAGAACCACAGACAACCTTTGGATCTTAATGGCCACATTTATTGTACAATCTCTTAAAATGTATAAAAACTCCAGAAACACAGTTACCATAACAATGTATATAACAAACCCTCAGATATACTTGACGGGTAGCTTTTATAACCTGTCCCCCCACCCCCTGCTACTCCACCCCTCCCTTGGCCAATCACCCCCACTGCCCCCCCCCAGGACTAACCCCCTTTTCTCCTCCCCTCCACTCCCTCCTATACCAACCTACACTATATCCCCTATTACCAAATAAGCATACCTCATCCCCACTTACTGGCCTTTAAGGGATTCCCCCTAGGCTATGCCCCAGTCCGTCCCCACTCAAATAGCATAGCTCGTGGGGCTATGTCGTTTTTACAATTCCCATGAAAGTCAAGGGGAGTAACACCAATTGCATATCTTGCCAGCAGTGGCAGTTTTCAGTTTTCAACCACCTCTGAGGGCCATAACCAGACTGGAGGGGGCTGGGGAGCCCTTAGTCTGAAGATAGGTGCAGCTTCTGGGGGTTAGACCCACATCTACAGTGGTCGCTCAATTACAGTGGTCGCTCAACTTACATTGGC
This sequence comes from Dendropsophus ebraccatus, assembly GCF_027789765.1. Taxonomy (NCBI): domain Eukaryota; kingdom Metazoa; phylum Chordata; class Amphibia; order Anura; family Hylidae; genus Dendropsophus; species Dendropsophus ebraccatus. Next base: position 102,803,594 of record NC_091462.1, read on the forward strand.
CTCAAGTTACAACATTTTCAAAATATAATGGTCCTCGACCATCTGAACCATAGTAACTTGAGATCAGACTCAGCATACAATCTTACAGAAAGTTCTGATCTGTGGCACACATGTATAACTAGATGGTTGACCAATTTTACTGATAAAAACCCAGTATTAGAGTTGTTCCTTTGGGTACCAGGTGAGGGCAGCTTAATTTTATTTTTCAGGGACCCTGTGTGATCTTTACAGGACCCTGAAAATGATTCGGTCGTCTACGTGGAAAGTAATTTACAGCTTCCAGTAGTTCTCCCTGTTGTATGTAAGGACTTACTTTATCCATAATAGTTATCTGCTTATTTTTCTTTAAATCATAATTTTTCTCTAATTTTGAGATCACTTGTTTTGGTCTCAAGATACAATATTTTCAACTGTACTGATTAGAGTCAGATGTTAAAAGTTGGTTTTCTTTTCTAATCTGCTTCTATTTTAAATTTTTTTTTTTTCAATTTTTGTACATTGTTATGGTGAATATGGTCACCTCTCAAAAGTTCACAAATGAAGTTAAAGGGGTTGTCTAGCAAAACATTTTTTTAATTGATTGGCTAAGTGGCAATGTCAAGTGCAGCGGAGACCAGTTTACAGAAAAAAAATATTTTTTCCTAGAAGTAGACAATGTTTAATCTTGTAGATCAGCTCTATTTTATTGAAAGAACTGCTTTACCAAACACAGCCTATTGACAAGTACAGTTGTTTCTGGTGATAAAACAGATCCATATTTATTATGCCTTAAGAAAAATTATAAGGTCTCCCATAGTGATTAGTGATGACCGAACAGTAAAATGTTCGAGTTCGGGTTGAACCTCGAACCATAGTGGTGTTCGGTTCGAGGTTCGACTCGAACTCAAACCCCTATTAAAGTCAATGAGAGATGTTCGCGTTAATTTTTATACCTATACAGGTGAGGAGAAGCTGAAATTACAATCCAGAAGAGTAAACTGGATACATGGAACAACTTAGTTAAGAAAATTTGGCTCTAAGAGTGACAGAAAAAAAAATAAGAGGGTAAAATACTTTATTCCGTTCAATAGATAACTGATGTAGCAGAGTTGAGATAGTGACATAGCAGAGTTGAGGTAGTAAGGTAGTGACGCAGCAGGCTTGAGGTAGTAAGGTAGTGATTTAGCAGAGTTGAGGTAGTAAGGTAGTGACGTAGCAGAGTTGAATTAGTAAGGTAGTGACATAGCAAAGTTGAGGTAGTAAGGAAGTGACATAGCAGAGCTGAGGTAGTAAGGTAGTGACAGCAGAGTTAAGGTAGTAAGGTAGTAACATAGCAGAGTTGAGGTTGTAGGGTTGCGACGTATCAGAGTTGAGGCGGCAGTGATGTAGCAGAGTTGAGGCAGCAGTGACGTAGCAGATTTGAGGTAGTAAGGTAATGATGTAGCAGAGTTGAGGTAGTAAGGTAGTTACAGCAGAGTTCAGGTAGTAAGGTAGCAACATATCGGAGTTGAGGCGGCAGTGACATAGCACAGCTGAGGCGGCAGTGACGTAGCAGAGTTGAGGTAGTAAGGTATTGACATAACAGAGTTGAGGCAGCAGTGACTTAGCAGAGTTGAGGTAGTAAGTTATTGACATAGCAGAGTTAAGGTAGTAAGTTAGTGATGTAGCAGAGTTGAGGTGGCAGTGATGCAGCAGAGTTGGTGCGGCAGTGGCATAGCAGAGTTGAGGCAGTAGTGACGTAGCACAGTTGAGGCGGCAGTGACGCCAGTTGTAGGTCACTCAGCTTTCCTAGCATGTTGTATAGTATTCAGTATAATGGCAGTCACCCAGCTTTCCGAGCATCTTGTATAATGGAGGTCACCCAGCTTTCCCAGCATCTTGTACAGTAGGCAGTATAATGGAGGTCACCCAGCTTTCCTAACATTTTGTATAGTAGGCAGTATAATGGAGGTCACCCAACATTCCCAACATCTTGTATAGTAGTCAGTATAATGGAGGTCACCCAGCTTTCCTGGCATCTTGTATAGTACGCAGTATAATGGCGGTCACCCAGCTTTAGCAGCATCTTGTATAGTAGTCAGTATAATGGAGGTCACCCAGCTTTGATATTGGAAAGATGGAAAGCTATGGGTGGGCTATTTAGCAATGCAAAAAATGATTTGGGGGGGGGGGGGGGGGGAATTATACTTTCTGCTATTGAGAAAGATTTAGCAACGGAGAAAACTCTGTTCCTGGATATATATCTGTATGACAATAACACACAGTATATATATATATATATCTCTGTATGACAATAACACAGTGTATATATATATCTGTCTGACTAACACACAATATATATATATATATATATTCATATATATATATCTATATATCTATATGAAAATAATACACTGTATATATATCTGAATGACAATAACACACGGTATACATATATGTATATATTTGTATGACAATAACACACGGTGTATATATATATATATATATATATATATATATATTTGTATGACAATAACACACGGTATATATATACAGTATATCTCTGTATGACAACACATGGTATGTATATATATATATCTGTATGACAATAACACACGATATACAGTAAAACCTTGGTTTCCGAACACCTCGGAGTTCGAACAATTCGGTTTTCGAACTAAATTTCCCCCTGAAGTTTTGCTTGGTATCCGAACATTGCTCGGTATCCGAACAAAACCAGGGGGATAACTGTCAGCTGAACTGATGTTCAGCTGACAGTTAGAGGTGTTCGGAACACTGAGAGGCAGAAGCGGGCGGCTATTTAAACTTGCCACCGCGCTCCTGCTCCAATCAGCTGCGGGGGACACCCTGTAAAGAAGTGGGGAATCCCATCATATTGATGGGATTCCCCACTTCTTCACAGGGTGTCCCCCGCAGCTGAGAGGAGCAGGAGCACGGCGGCAAGTTTAAATAGCCGCCCGCTCCTGCCTCTCACTGCGGGGATAGGCTGTAAAGAAGCCGTCTCCCAGCGCTGTCCTCCTGTCTCTCCCCACCAGCCCCTCCGCCCCCCCGCCAGCCCGGAGCGCTGTACACCCCTATAGACTGCGGCGCGCCCGCAGCCCCGCTCACCAGCTTCTTGCTCCCGCTGCTCCCCGCCGCCTCTGCAGACTCTCTCTTACCCTGCAGAGGCGGCGGGGAGCAGCGAAGCAAGAAGCTGGTGAGCGGGGCTGCGGGCGCGCCGCAGTCTATAGGGGTGTACAGGCTGGGTAAGTTTATCGGAAGCGCCCCGGGACGGCGGGGGCTGGTGGGGAGAGACAGGAGGACAGCGCTGGGAGCCGGCTTCTTTACAGCCTGTCCCCGCAGTGAGAGGCAGGAGCGGGCGGCTATTTAAACTTGCCGCCGTGCTCCTGCTCCTCTCAGCTGCCGGGTGTCCCCCGCAGCTGATTGGAGCAGAAGCATGGCGGCAAGTTTAAATAGCCGCCCGCTCCCGCCTCTCACTGTTGCGGGGGATGTGGAGTGTTTTTGCACTCTGTGGGCCGGGTGCTCTGCACTTGACCCACGGAGTGTAAAAACCAATTAATCACATTTACATTGTTCCCTATGGGAACTTACAGCTCGGTTTTCGAACTGCTCGGTTCTGGAGCAGCCTTCCAGAACCAATTATGTTCAAGAACCGAGGTACCACTGTATTTATCTGTATGACAATAATACACTGTATATATATATCTGTATGACAATAACACACGGTATATTTGAATGGTATTGCACCCCCAAAACTGACAAAAATGAACTTTTACCAACTCAGGATAAAGGTAACTAAGCAACTCCTATGTATGATTGATTGATGCGTACGACAGATAGGAAGACATTTTTTATACTATTATTCAGCAATAAAAACTGAGAAAAGTTTACTTTTTGGCACTGAGTGTGAATAATGGAGCTCACCCAGCTTTACCAAACCCAAGTATTGCAGTCTATGGAGAGGAAAATGCTATCTAACTAAGTTTACGCTTCTCCCTAAGTCCCTAAGCTTGTCTCTAAGTCCCTGAGCTTGCTAAACACCCCACTAACTAACTAACTAAGCTAAATAGCAGCATGCAAGCAGACAGACAGACAGAGAGCAGTCTGTACAGCACAGTGAGTGAGCAGAAAATGGCATCCAGAACACAACACAGTGATTGGCTTGGCTGTCAGCTTATCAGTCTGCTGTCTTTGAACTCTATGCCGCTCTGCTCTGGGTGCCTGGAAAACCTGTATCCAGTTCTGGGAAACTTCTCCCAGTTTCCCAGAACTGGATCCAGCTTTGCCAGGCCCTCGGAGAGGCAGCCTAGCTTGCTGAAATAGGTTTTTATTTTTGTCAGTATTAGTTGGATCCTGTATGCCCAGAGCATAGACTTATTATATGTCATGTAGAGGCCAAAGTACAGTGTAGGGTCCATCTTGAGCATGAGGCCACCTTATTGTGGTGGGATGGTTTACACTACTTGCAAATGGTATAACAAGAGCCAGATTATTTTTCTGGAGATTTTTTTTAGCAGTTGGGTGGCTTCTTTTAGGGATTTTCATATCTGTATTGGGTCTGTATCTTGCCATTAGCAGTGAGCAGTTGCATTTTTTTGTGTTTTCATAGTTGTTTTTCAGATACCCCTTTAAATATTAGTAGAACATCTTTATAAAAGTTGTGAATTTCCCTTGCTAGCATATTTTCTGTTATGATTGCTGTATTATCTCCTGTTCATGTCATGTCCAAATAATATGCATCTTCCAAGGTACAAAAGTTTTGTCCATTCAATAAAAAACACCAAAACAGCATAAAACAATGTTGGACTCAATACAGAGGAGACTATGTAGATTTGACCACATATGGTTGGTGGTCCAGATTAGGGATGGTCCGAACCTGCCGAGGTTTGGGTTCGTACGAACCCGAACTCTCAGCAATGATTCCCTCTGTCTGCCCGCTCCGTGGAGAGGGTGGATACAGTGGGAGGACCGCCTGGAAAACTGGGATACAGCCATAGCCATAGGCTGTATCCCAGTTTTTCAGGCGGTCCTCCCGCTGTATCCACCCACTGCACGGAGCGGGCAGACAGCGGGAATCTGATGCCGAGTGTTCGGGTTCATACGAACCCGAACCTCGGCAGGTTCGGACCGTCCTTAATCCAGATTATATAATGTAATGTATCTCTTCATTTGTAGATATTTCTGATGCCACCTGTGAAATCAGAAAGTCCTGCTTGCATTTGCCCACCACTTAACACATACACAATGGGGTTCAGGCAGCTGTTTATATAAGCAATGTTGATCAATAGCGGCATGAGTATGAGGGCATAGAGCATTGCTATGAGGTTCATATTATGAACGGCGAAGAGTATCACAATCTCAGTTATGACAACTGGAGTCCGTGTTGTGAAATACACAATGATGATCACCAGTATGATTCGATAGAGCCTGTGCGTGTTAACAGTCCTGGATTTTCGTACATGAACAACTATAGTTATATTGCAAATTAATACAACAGCAAGAGGAATAAAATATCCAATGATAAGTAAAGGTATTATAAATTGCTTTGAAGAAATCATCAAATGGCTCCAAAAATCAAGAGACCCTTCACCACCACAACAGGTGGCAGATGAGCACTGTTGGATATAGGGGCTCAGCCTGGTGTAGATGTCAGAGACTGAGATGTCTCTTGTAGCGTTCTTATAACTCACATTGTACTTGTTGACTACATCAACATCCAAGGTCTTACAACCTAAAAAACTGCATAGTTTAACTTCTCCAATCTTTACTTCCCCAGCATAGTAAAGAACTGGAAGGCTAATCAGAGCTGTAAAAAACCAGATGAAAATACAGACCCAAAAAGAAACCCGTTGGGAGATGAATTTGAGGTGAAATATTGGTTGTGCTACAGACAATACTCTGGCAATGTTTAAGGCGGTAAGAGTGTAAATACTAGCGTACATATTAGCACATAAAGAGAAGAGAAAAAGTTTACACACGTGTGGCCCAAAGGTCCAGGTGCCTTTAAAAACGGACATGGTGTGAAGTGGTAAGAACAGAAGAGAGAGGAAATCGGCAATGGCCAAATTCAGGAACCAATATTTAGACTTGTATTTCTTCATGATAAATCCAACAATGCAGATGACAACTGCATTTCCCACCAATCCTACTACGCAGATCGCAATGGACATCACTAAAGTGGAGTACCAAAGGACAGATGAGTAAGAGTCATAGTAGTCAAGGAGAAGACGAATATCCAAGATGGAATAACAGGGATCATGGGACAAAGCCATTTCCGATGTTTTCCTGAAAATGAGCACAGACATTCAGTCAGAGTCCGTCACCTTCTGCCCTGTCATTTACTATGCAAAGATTTAGAAGTTAGAAGATTTAGAAAATTTTAAAAATGGGACGACTAAATGGTTGGACGGCACCTACGAAGATTTCAACTGAGAAGAGTAAAGTGGCCCTGCTCAACCAAAGGGGGGGGGGGGGGGGGGTAGATGTATACAAGCATATAGAAGCAGTGAATAAGATGAGATTAGCTAGGGGCTCTTGCTAGGTTAGAGAACCCCCTTGGGCACTCAAGGCTTATATACACATTAAAGGAGAAGTCACCAATATACATTTTTAAGGACATGCTTATAAAGTGCTTTTTTTCCCTGCACTTACTACTGCATCAAGGCTTCACTTCCTGGATAACATGGTGATGTCACTTCCTGGATAACATGGTGATGTCAGTTCCTGGATAACATGGTGATGTCAGTTCCTGGATAACATGGTGATGTCACTTCCTGGATAACATTGCGATGTCACAACCCGACTCCCAGAGCAGCTCGGGCTTTGGCTGCTGGAGAGGATGATGGCAGAGGGATGCTCAGTGTCCCTCCAGTGCCCTGTGTCTCTCAGTGTCCCCCCACCACCCTCCTCTCCAGCAATGGGGCAGTGCTGCAGCGAGTGATTTGTTGAGTTGCCTGTCACTTCATAGACTGGCTCTAAAGTTCCAGTGGCAGCTGTGGTAGCAGGCAGAAGCTAGAAGGACACTGGGAGCATGGACAGGTATCTATAAATTTTATTTTACAGGTAAGTGCTGCACAGACATTGCTAACAAGATAGTTGAGCTGTGTAATAGGCTCCAGCAGAGTGGCACTCGCTTATTTAGCAAACCGACCTTAAGGCTGGGTACACACTACGTATATTTCAGTCAGTATTGTGGTCCTCATATTGCAACCAAAACCAGGAGTGGATTAAAAACACAGAAAGGCTCTGTTCACACAATGTTGAAATTGCTGTTATTTTAAAACAACGGCTGTTATATTGAAATAATGGCCGTTATTTACCATTATATGGCGGCCATCCACTCAATTTCAACATTGTGTGGACAGTTCCTTTCTGTGTTTTTAATCCACTCCTGGTTTTGGTGGCAATAGGAGGACCACAATACTGACTGAAATATACGTAGTGTGAACCCAGCCTAAAGGAAAATTCCGGCGGGGGGGGGGGGGGGGAACGGGGTGGGCAAAAATTCATTATGGGGGTTGGGGGAAAAGAAAAAGCCAATATGCTTATCAGTCCCGCTGTATCACGGAGCTCCCGGGCCCCAGCGGCTGTCATCTTTTGGGTTTCGGGTACGTAATGACCCGTGCTCGACATCACAGACGGGTGGTATTGAGCCCGCTCAGTCAATCAGGGACTGCAGCAGTGTCTCACCCAGTCACTGACTGGCTGAGTGGGGCATCCGTCATGTAGTGATGTAGCCGGAGGGGAGTTCAGAAGACAGCCAGCAGGGCCCGGGGGCAGGACGAGGCTCTGCACGGGCGAACTTTGGACAGGTGACTATAACTTCTTTTTTATTTCCCCACCCCTGTAATTAATATTCCCCCCCCCCCCCACCAGACTTCTCCTTTAACATTCCTCATATGCCAGCCCTCATCTCCAGTTATTATTAGTTATTAGCAATGCTTATAGAGAATGACAGGAAACAGCAAATTCTGTGTTTTTCTAATAATATCTCATTTCTAAAAAAAAACAACACACATTTTATACCAGTCACACACAGTTACTGGATATGGAATAGGCAGTGGGTTTGTCTCTATATAAGTCACTGTATGGCTTCAGAAAGGTCAGAGAAGGACAGGGATCACTGTAGTTAAAACAGATGGGATAGTAATGAAATGTTTAATTTGGAAAAATTTTTCATTAAATTCATTATCTAGTTTAGTCGGAGACAGCGGAGTCAAGGACAATACAAAGGAAAGACTGGATACGTTTCAGAAGTTTAGCGTTTCTTCCAAGTTTTGAAGTCTAGCCCCAGAACAAAGAGTCAGCTCCACATGGTTGTCTTCTGCTTGACTTGGCTCAGATAGGTAGATGATTGTTTTATTTTAATGCATATGCAATAATGCAAAGCTTCACATATCAGGTTGTCTATGATTTGGTCACTTATGGTTGGTTGTCATCTCATTGTCACATAGGGAATCTGGACGCTACAATGTAATATTGTTTATTCATTTTCGGATTTTTCTGGTGTTACGTATGAAACCAGAAAGTTCTCTTTGCATTTTCCCATTACTCAACACATACACAATAGGGTTCAGGCAGCTATTTGCATAGGCAAAATCCATCAACGGGGGCATGAAGGTAAGGTTGTTAAAGGGGTACTCTGGAGAAAATCTGTCTTTTTTCAAATCAGCTGGTTTTAGAAAGTTATACAGATTTGTATTGTTCATCTCAAGTCTGCCAGTACGTATCTGCTGCTGTATGCCCTGCAGGAAACAGTGTTTTCTTTTCAGTCTGACACAGTGCTCTCTGCTGCCACCTTTGTCTGAGACAGAAACTGTCCAGCGAATCCCCATAGAAAATCTCTCCTGCTCTGGACAAATCCTGTCTTGGACAGAAGTGACAGCAGAGAGCACTGTGTCAGACTGAAAAGATAACACCATTTCACCAATACTCTGGTAATATTTACATGGTGGGTTCAGTGTTGGGAATTCTATGGGGTGTCCAGAGGATTTGATGCAGAGTTGTCCTCTATGCGGCAGTACTCATTTAAAGCATCACTCAAGGCAGGAGGATGTGCAGATAAATCCTTATTTGTTCTGGATCAATAACACAACACATTTTGGGGTGCTAGGTCCATTTTCTCAAGGGTATTTGCAATCACATACTCCCCCCCCCCCACTTTTCTTCCAACTATTACACTGATGTCTTCCTCCATGCCAGTCTTTGCTGTGGATGTCTATTCATTAGACCAGGGCCGGTTCAAGTTTTTGCTGGCGAGCCTTAGCGAGCCCCTCATCCATCATCCACTATGCACAATCACTTGAGACACCACTAACGCACACACATTACTGACACATACTGTACACTACTGACTGACGCACACATTACTAAATCACACACACATTACTGACTGACACACACACACGCATTACTGACTGACACACACATTACTAAATCACACACACACATTACTGACACATACTGTACACTACTGACTGACGCACACATTACTAAATCACACACACATTACTGACTGACACACACACACGCATTACTGACTGACACACACATTACTAAATCACACACACACACACATTACTGACACATACTGTACACTACTGACTGACGCACACATTACTAAATCACACACGCATTACTGACTGACACACACATTACTAAATCACACACACACACATTACTGACACATACTGTACACTACTGACTGACGCACACATTACTAAATCACACACACGCATTACTGACTGACACACACATTACTAAATCACACACACACACATTACTGACACATACTGTACACTACTGACTGACGCACACATTACTAAATCACACACGCATTACTGACTGACACACACATTACTAAATCACACACACACACATTACTGACAGACACACACGTGCATTACTGACTGACACACGCACCCATATTACACACACTTACACACATTACTAAATGACACACACATTACTGACTGACACACACACACACACATTACTGACTGACACACTCACACACACACATTACTGACTGACACACACGCATTACTAACTGACTCACGCACACATATTACTGACACACACACACGCATTACTGACTGACACATACACACACACACATTACTAAATGACACACACATTACTGACGGACACACACACACACACACACACACACACACAGCACTTACAGCTCAGTCTTCTCCCTCTTCCTTGCTGTCCAGCCGATCTCCACACTGTAAATAGGTTGAGGACCTTCCTATCATGTGATCAGGTCCTTCATCCCTCTCTCTCTACAGAAGGCTGGCAGGTCCCGTTGCCTCTCTGTTTTCTGATGTTCAGCGCTCACCCTACACTACAGTGAGGGTGCTGAACAACAGAGCCCCTCTCCCTCTCTGGGCCACTAGAGACGCTGTGGGTCCCGGCACTTGCCCGGGTAAGCCCTGTGCTGACGCCAGCCCTGCACTAGACTACAATTTCTCTTCAGTGCTGCACCTCCATCTTGTCTGTCTACAACCCCACCTATACATTCTATAAATGATCCATCCTCCATAATCCAATCATCATCTCTAATTATTTTTATGGAAAATGGTTCATGTAGCTTGTTAATGCAGTGCTAGCAAATACTGGGTTAATACTAACAAATGATGAATGGGAATTTTTTATTATTTTTCAAATAATATCTCATTTCCAGTGATGGAACTGGTGTAATGGGGTGAATGGGAAAGCTTTGTCACTCCCATAATATCTAATTTCCACAAACATATATTGTAAGAAAGTCACACAATTACTCCGGATGATTTTATTGTACGAAGAGTGTGACTATATTGGTCACTACGAGCAAAAAAAAATAAAAATGAAGTCACAGAGAAACAGGTATCACAGTAAGGAAAGACATAATAGATAATAAAATAAAGAGATAATATTAATAAGTTTACATCTATACAGACATGAAAGTCAGCTCCAAATACAGTTGTTTTCTAATGGACCTATGCAGGTTGCAATGCATAGTCAATAGAGATGAGCGAACCTGAAGCATGCTCGAGTTGATACGAACCCGAACTTTCGGCATTTGATTAGCGACGGCTGCTGAACTTGGATAAAGCCCTAAGGCTATGTGGAAACATGGATAGTCATTGGCTGTATCCGTGTTTTCCAGACAACCTTAGAGCTTTATCCAAGTTCAGCAGCCACCGCTAATCAAATGCAGATCGTTCGGGTTTGGATCGACTCGAGCATGCTCCAGGTTCGCTCATCTCTAATAGTCAATAATACAAAGCATCACATATTAGATAGATGGACACAACCAAGGCAAAATACAGAACAGCTGACTATGACTTTGTGATGTATGGTTGGTGGTCATCCCATGGTAGCACATAGTCCGTTCATGTATAGTTATTTCTAATATTTCTAATGATATTGGAAAGTCCTGTTCGCATTCGCCCACCAGTCATCACATACACGATAGGGTTTAAGCAACTATTAGCATAAGCAAAGCTCTCCACGAGTGGCATGACTGTAAGTACATTGTCCATGGTTACGATGTCCCTATTGTTAACGGCGATCAGAAATATAATCTCTCCTATGAATGTCGGAGTCCATGCTATAAAAAACACCATGATGATCACAAGTGTGATTCGATACAGCCTGTAGGGATTGGGGGTCTTGGATTTCCTTATGTGCGCTGCTATAGTTATATTGCAAATTATTACAACACCAAGAGGAATAAAATATCCAAAGGTAAGAAAAGGCATTGAAATCCACTGAGATTTAAGCATCATATGGTTCCAGGAATCGATAGCCTGTTCACCACCACAACATGTGTCAGTTGAGCAGTGGTCAATGAAAGGGCTCAACTTGGTGCAGATGTCACCGACTGAGATGCCCCTGGTAGCGTTCCCACCACTCACATTATACCCATCATTGACTATCGCAGTGCTTAAGTTCTTAGAATATAAATAGCTGCATTGTGTGACTTCTCCAATGTTCACGTCACTACTATAGTAAAACACTGGGAGGCTGGAAAATATTGAAATAAACCAGATCAACGTACAGATCTGAAAAGAAACCCGTTGGGAGATAAATTTGAGGTGGAACATTGGTGTTGCTACAGACAATACTCGGGCAATATTTAAAGTGATAAGAATATAAACGCTAGAATATATATTAATAAATAAAGTGAATAAATAAAGTTTACACATGTGGGTCCCGAATGTCCAGGTGCCTTTAAGAGTTGAGATGGCATAAAAGGGTAAAGTCAGGAGAAAGAAGAAATCAGCAATGGCCAAATTCAGAAACCAGTATCTAGACTTGTATTTCTTCATGATAAATCCGAGAAGCCAGATGACAACTGCGTTTCCCACCAATCCCACCAGGCAGATCACAATGGACATCACAAAACTGAAGTACTGAAGGACAGATGAGTAAGAGTCACGGAATTCAAGAAGAAGATGAATATCCAAGATGGAATAACAGAGATCATGGGACAAAGCCATTTTCCAGTGTTAGATCCTGAAAATGAGCACAGACATTCAGTAAGAGTCCGTCACATGCCGTCATTGGTGACGTAAAGATTTACCCGAAATAGTATTCACAACATTTAATGATCCCTTGTTCCTCGGGAATCCATAACTTATTTACTTTACTGTATTCTGTGAAAGGTTCCATTGAGAGCTACAGACCTACTGCTCCAGAAAGGCCACAGTTATAAATGCATGGTAATTTTTTTTTAAATGTATGTATTGATAGTTTACATGTTTGTATGTATTATTAGGTTATTTATTTTTTTGTTGTTTTTTTTTTTATTTAGTTTTGTCTGGAGAAAACAAGCTATAAATGTGCCAGAGATAAGTTATTCTGTGAATTTCTCGCCAGGACTAATGTTGGCAGAGGCCTCTTGGCAAGAGTCTGGTGGGAGTCCTCTTAATAGAAGCTGGTACATGGTTGAGTTTAAAAAACTTTTTTTTCACTCCAACTGGACAGTCTTATGGGCCCTCCATAAGGGATAAAAAAATATAGTAAAACATTCAGTAAATGGCCCAGGCTGAGACAAGTAATGTGTGTTAATATGGTGGCTAGTGTTGGGCAGACTTGCCGAACTGTTCAGGGCAGGCAACACTCTCTAAGCTCGGCATTTGACTCCTGGGGCTGAAAAAGTTGGATGCCGTCCTAGAGAGTCCTGGAAAACATAGATACAGCCATAAGTTATGTTCACATTTGGTAAGTACCGGCTGGATGATCTTTAGCGCCAATGAGTTCTGATGTGGGCGCATCTGTGCAGAACTCCCCACTCCACACAATGCAGCGTACGGCCTCTCGCTCTACTGTGTGCACTGACAGGGTTGTCAGTTTATCGCAGCGCCGCTAGGGATCCCGGCCGGAGTGTATACTATTTGTATACACTCCGTCCAGGATTCCATAGACTACAACACAACGTATATTTTCGTATTAATCACGGCTGTTGTTGCAATCGGCAACAACGACCGTACTTTTCAGAAAATATACGTTGTGTGAACATGGCCACAAGGTTTGTAGAAGTGCCGGAAGTGCCGGAAGCTGTAACCAGCAACACAGTTTGGCTAACACTGGCGTCTCAACTGCGATTTATTTTTTGTTACTTTTTTCAATAAAGGAATGATGGAACTGCTACAAAGTAGTGAGTGCCGCTAATTTTCTTTTATACTACATTAAGAATTAAAAGACTGTGTATTATAGCTGAGCACCACACAAAGCTCATACCTATTTCATCTACCTACCAAAATTTTGCTCCGTAGAGAGCACACTATACATGCTGTGTCTAATCACGATAGTTTACAAAAATATACGTTGTGTGAACATGGCCATAGGCTGTATTCAGCCTATATAACATTCTATATAACTTCAATTATATAGAATGCAGTTCAGTTCTCCGACCACACAACGAATACATAATAGGGTTCAAGCAGATGTTTGCATAAGCGATATTGATCCAAGTGGCATTAATGCAGGAATGGGAAACCATCGGTCCCCCAGCTGTTGCAAATCTACATTTCCCATCACGCCTGGACAGCCAAAGGTGTGATGGGAATTGTAGTTTTGCAACAGCTGGTGAACACTAACCATGGTTATAAGGTTTATATGGGGAGCAGCAATAAATTACACAATCTCTGCTATAACTAGTGGACTAAAAAAAACACCATGATGATCACAAGTATCATTCGAAGGGGGCTGCAGGTGTTCACAGTGTTGCATTTTCTCTCATGAACAACTGCAGTTATATTGTCATAGGCTGTATCCATGTGTTCCTGGCAGCCTTAGAACTGAATCCTACTTCTCCAACCGCCGGGAGTCAAATGTCGAGCGTTCAGGTTCAGAGAGCATTGCCAAACTCAAACAGTTTGGTCCGCTCAACACTAATGGTGGCTTAGTGGTTCATGCTGTTACCTCGCAACACTGGGGTTCAAATCCTAGCAAGTAACATCTGTGTGAATATGCTTTCCCCATACTTGTGTATTTCCTTCTACTCTTTTATACACACTGGTCAACACAGAATTCATATTGTGGATCCCATTGGGGACAAGGCCAACGTGAGTGAGACAACTTCTATGTCATTACATGCATTGTTGTACATGTCATACATTCAGTTACACCAGTGATGGGAAAGCTGTGGTCCCCCAACTATTGCAAAACTACAATTTCCATTATGCCTACAAATCTTTGACACTTTGGTTATCCAGTCATGATGAGAATTGTAGTTATGCTGAAGGACCACAGGTTCCCCATTCCTGGTTACACAGACTTTCATAAGTTTCTGCTTTTAGATTGTTCTTTTTAAGGGACATATGACTGAGGTTTACGTGGGAAACAATTCATGCTGAAAGTTTTGTAGGAATATTTGATGCAATACTTGAATTTTTATAGATGACGGATTTTAATTAGCTCTGTCTATGTCCAATATTATCTCATTTCTGAGAAACACATTATAAGATTCACAACCATATCCTGGACGATTATATTGGGTTTTAGATAGACAGTGCGTCTTTAATAAAACTACTGTATCATCACTAGCAAATGACCCCAAAGGGGAACAGACAAGGACGGAGATCACTATAATAAAGTCAGTTAGAGTCATAGCTTCCGCCCTATAACTTTTGCCTCATGTCTAATATCATGAGGTAATAAGTCATGGCAAAGATTTGGTAAAGATTTGATACTGAGGTTCATCAGAAGAATTTATTCTAAGGGCCTGGTGGAGCCTGGGTTGAACCCTGATCAGTAGGCCTTATATGTTAAAGAGTATTTCTCACCCAAACAAAAGTTTGACTTTTCACAGAGACACATCAAAAGTTTCTATTGGTCACGCTTCTATTCTGTGAGCGAGATAGCCCCATTGAGTTACATTATGCAGCCGTCTTGGTCATGTGGCACATAGAAAATGCGAAGCTCAGTCTTATGGTCTGAACTATCAAATTCTGTCAGGGTATACTGTATCTAGGAGATCTATTGAATAAAGTCCATCCATTTAAAGTTATTTCTGAAGCTATGTATGAAATCAGATTATATGTCTATATGACATTCTCTGACCACTAATTTATCCATTACAAAAAAATAAAAAAATAAACAGTGGGAATAATAGAGTTGATGATGATTTGGTTACATATGGTTGATGATCATTCTATGGAAACATAATGGATCCATGATGCATTGTTGTCTATTTATGAGTAGCTAATGTATTTCTGATGTTACTTATGAAATCATGAAGTCCAGTTCTCATTCTCCGACCACTCAACACATCCATAATAGGCTTAACGCAGCTGTTTTCGTAAGAAATATCGATCTGAAGTGGCATTATTGCAAGGACACTACCCATGGTTATAAAGTTTACATGGAGAGCAGCGATACATTACACAATCTTCGCTATGACTAGTGGAGTCCATGTTATAAAGAACACCATGATGATAAAGTACGATTCGAAGAGTCTGCAGGTGTTCACAGTGTTGGATTTTCTCACATTGACAACTACAATTATATTGCAAACGATAATAACGCCAAGGAGGACAATATATTCAATGATAAGAAACTGCTCTGTAGATGTCAGAGGCAGAGAGTAGATTACAAGTTTACATTTATGCAGCCCATGTAGTCCAGGTTCCTTTAAGGGATGAGATGGCATGAAAGGGTAAGACGAGGAGAGACTAGAGATCAGCAATGGCCAAATTCTTAAACCAGTACCTAGACTTGTGTTTCTTCATGATAAATCCGATGACAACTGTGTTTCCCACCAATCCCACCAGGCAGATCACAATGGACATCAGAAAGTTATAGTATTTTACGACGGATGAGTAAGAGTCACGACGTTTGAAGAGAAAACAAATATTCTCAATGAAACAAGAGGGTCAACTGTAAACCAACAAGGACCATTGTCAACCAAAGAGGAACACAAAAGATATTCTGCAGTCACCAGTTAATTCCTACAACGTCTATATAATTGTATGCATTGATACAAATGTCAAACGCTCCGCTACACTGACTTTTTACATGATTTAGACTGTTCTTCTGCTTATATTTTTATGGAAACATATCAATGGATATCATTATAGTCACACATGTATACGCGTTTTTTTTTTAAATTGGGTTCCGTAATTGTTGTGCTGTTTCTGTAAACTTGTCTGACGAAGGGAACTTTTGAATCCTGAAAGTTCACAATTCTTACAATTTTTGTTGGCCCATAAAGGTGTCACCCCTAAAATACTTTGTTCGAAAGTATTAACTAGCACATGGATTTATTGGGTTAACAATGAAGATAGGTTAACAACGAAGAGTTTAGGTCCGTAGCTTAGTCTTCTATCATTTTTCAATGAAGTTCACTGATAGTTTAGATAGAACGGTCTTGGACAATGCAATGTAGACACTATAAAAGTCTAGAGCGGAGTGTATTTTTTTCCCAGCAAAAGAAATTATTTTGAGGGTCTACCCACAATCTATACAGCCCCAAATGGTGTGGTCTTCTGTTGGCGCTTCAATAGACCATGGCCATGTTCAGTCGAATGCATGGTCAATGGTATGAAGCCTTACGCATTAGGTTATCTATTCAAGAGCAAAGCAACGATGGACACAACACAGTGAATATATACTACAATGGTCATTCTACAGGAGCATGGTGGATACAACATCATATTGTCCATTCATTTGTAGTTATTTCTGATGCTACTAATAAAATCGGACAGTTCTGTTTGCATCCGCCCACCGCTCAACACATACACAATAGGGTTCAAGAAGCTATTTACATAAGCAATGTTGATTAAGAGCGGCCTGAATTTAAGGATAGTAAACACCAATATGAGGTTAGTTTTGATAGCCGCCATATATAATAGTGTCTCTGCTATGACTAGTGGAGTCCATGTTATAAAATACACCATGATGATTATGAGTACGAGTCTATACAGCCTGTGGGTATTAATAGTCTTGGACTTTCTCACATGCACAACTATAGATATATTGCAAATTATTACAATGCCAAGAGGAATAAAATACCCAATGATATTGAGAGGTATTACAATATTCTGCAAGGTAAAGATCAAATGGTTCCAGAAATTTAGAGTCTCCTGACCACCACAACATGTATTAGAAAAGCAGTGTTCAATGAAGGGGCTCAACTTGGTGTAGATGTCAGAGAATGAGATGTCTCTTGTAGTGTTCCCACTACTCACATTATACCCACTGCTGACCACAACAGAACTGAAGGACTTACTACCTAGGTAGCTGCATAGGGTGGCTCCACTAATTTTCATTTCCCCACTGTAGTAGAACATTAGAAGGCTAAACAGTATTGCGGTAAACCAGATTAAAGAACAGGTCCAAATAGAAACACGTTGGGAGATGAATTTGAGGTGAAATATTGGTTTTGCTACGGACAATACTTTGGCAATATTTAAAGCGATAAGGATATAAACGCTAGCGTACATATTAGCACATATAGAAAAGACAAAAAGTTTACACATGTGCGTCCCGAATGTCCAGGTGCCTTTAATAGTTGAGATGGCGTGAAAGGGTAAAGTCAGGAGAAGGAAGAAATCAGCAATGGCCAAATTCAGAAACCAGTATCTAGACTTGTGTTTCTTCAAGATAAATCCAAGAAACCAGATGACAACTGCGTTTCCCACCAATCCCACCAGGCAGATCACAATGGACATCACAAAGTTGAAGTACTGAAGGACAGATGAGTAAGAGTCATAATTTTGAACGAGAAGATGTATATCCTCAATGGAATAACATAGATCATGGGACAAAGCCATTTTTCCAGTGTTAGATCCTGAAAATGAGCACAGACATTCAGTAAGAGTCCCTTATGGTGTAACAATGCTGGCTGGTCACAACTAGTCTTTACCTATCAGTGTCCTAACTTTGACTCCCAGTACTTAGAATTTAAAGCGTGGCCGTACTGTGTGAGTATAAAGATATAAAGTATGTATCAATTCTGGCAAATAGCAATACCAATAGCAACTCACCAATCAATGACAGTAATTGAAGCAGAATAAGATGAACAAGAATAACTACAAAAACTGATCC
Organism: Dendropsophus ebraccatus; assembly: GCF_027789765.1. Taxonomy (NCBI): domain Eukaryota; kingdom Metazoa; phylum Chordata; class Amphibia; order Anura; family Hylidae; genus Dendropsophus; species Dendropsophus ebraccatus. The sequence goes on from NC_091462.1 coordinate 102,822,113, forward strand.
TAGCTAATTATCCCTAATCCTGCCCTAGATCTAGCCCTGAACACTAACATCAGACACTGCTAAGCCTCATTATCGCTGCCAATAACACTATGATAACCATGCAAATAAAAAACATGAATATCGGTTCACCACCTGCTTGCTCTAGTGCAGTGCAGCTATGAATAAGAGATTCTTCTTACAACAACAAGAACCTGTCATGAATCCATTTTTCGACAGGAACCAAAACTGCAAAAAAGCAACTAAATTTAGTAAGAAAGCAGGAGACAAAGAGGTGGCAGTGAGGAGTGAACTGCAAGTGGTCTATATTTGCCTCCTTACAAACTTATTTTTTTATGTTTCACTGTGCAATATGTTTTGTTGTAGTGTGCTATCCACTAACTGTATGTTATTCAGTGAATCTAAAGCACACTTACAATGTTAACAGTTGCCACTATACCCATCTATGGCACCATAGACTATACATAGCTGTAAGTAGGAAGTTAGCAGTGTGGTTGAAACCACATGAAGTGCCTGGGGAGTCTATGCAGTTTAGTCAAGAGATGCCCAAGGAAAAGAAATGAGAGCCTGGCAAGTGTACACACAGAAAGTGTACCACTCTTAAAGGGGTATTCGCAACAGGTTACGTTTTTATAAGTGTTAGACAATGCAAAAAGTAAGAAACTTTGCAAATGTGTTTACGTTTTAAAAAAACAACAACATTTGTGCCCTGTACTAAATCCCTATAGTTGACAGCTTGTTGCCTAGGTTACTGTCCACTGTTTTATGCCACTATGTGGGCAGTGGCCAGGCTTTGACATGTGACGGTGACTGGTGACGGACCAAGAGGAGTGCACTTCAGTTGGTGAGTATTCCCGGTCAGCTTCTATGTCCTCTACTCAGATCACAGACAGCTCCAGGGCTTATGGATTGTCCCTGGAGGCGTCTGTGATCTCAATGGGAGAATCAAAGATGCAGAGCTGATTCAGTACACTAAAAGTTGCTACAATCAGGTACACTAAACGGGCAACAACTAAATAAATTATCAGGAGCAAAGATCATGTACAGCAACAGGAGACAAGAGACAGCTATCAGGTACAGTAACAGGAATGACTATAGGTACAATAATGGGGCAAAGGGAGGACTATCAGGTACAGAAACGGGACAGGGATGATGATTAGATACAACAACAGGGGACAGGGTCGACGATTAGATACAAAAACAGGGGACAGGAGCGACTATTAGATACAACAGGGGACAGGGGTGACTATTAGATACAACAACAGTGGGGACTCCTAGATACAACAGGGGACAGGGGCGACGAAAGGGATTAAAGGGTTTAATTTGGGTGTTTGTGCTTACTGTAATGTAGGAACTCTTCCTACACACTATGGAGGAGATCAGTGAGAACTGGGAGAACTGTCAAAAGCTAGCTACAGCCCTTGGGCCTGACCAGCACTGAGAGAGCTTGCCAGTGGGTGAGGGTGCTGATACAGAAGGACACTCCCTCTAATTCTGCTATGTGCACATGCCGAAAACAGGTAGGGTTGTAAGCCAGGTAACCCTTCAGAAAGAGAGAGTCCATCTTTAGAACCCAAGAAAGAGAGTGAAGATTTCCTGAGTTAATGGAGTGAGATTTAAGAACACAAGTCGTGGTGGTAACATTGCGGTCGTGTTGAATCGAGCACTGTGTTCTCAAGCAAAGTCCAAATTATATTCTGTAATAGATGGCAACCCTAAATGCACAGTATGAACTGTGGACAAAAAAAGTCACAGGCATGATAACTGTGCAAGCAACATGTATGCAGCGAGGCAGCTGGACTGGTCAATCTGATTGGAAATAGGTAGTGTTCACAGAAACTGCTAGAAGTGTTTAGACCAGGGACAGGGAACCTGTGGCTCTCCAGCTGTTGCAGAACTACTATTCCCATCATGCCTGGACACCCAGAGCTAAAGCTTTGGCTGTCCAGGCATGATGGGAATTGTAGTTTTTCATCAGCTGGAGGGGCACAGGCTCCCCATCCCTTGCTTTAGATATTATACTGCAGGTGCACTATTACTGACGGTATACAGTGTAAGTGGGATGGGTGCATTATTGCCTAGTACATCAAAAGAGTTTATTCTGTCCTTGGTGCTACTGCAACTTCAGCGCCCCCTACAGCCCTGCCATTATCTCCTGGTATTTAAACCTCAATAATAGAGAACAACATAAATTTGCTAAGAAAGGGAAAGAAGTATTTTATATTTTATACACCATAAATTTAATACAAAAGTAAACTAATTGTATTCCTTGTAACTGCATATAAAGGACACATTAACATGGACTGTAAGTACAAAGACATATAAAACAGAATATCCGTATCCCTAAATATTCACACAGTGCAGGACTCCCAAGTATGAACAACATTGGAAACACTCATCTTCGCAGGACGATAGCACATACACAATAGCATCAATGTAGAATTTTTTTTTTAATAAATATATATATATATATAGCAGGTAGTGATGATCTTGGTAGTATCACTTCTTTAACTGCATTAGACACAGTGTCAAAAACTATACAATTACTTTCAGTTAGCATTTAAAGGGGTATACCTCCACCGATCCAAATGTAACACTTGCCAAAAATTATTTTGTCGTCAGAAATGCACAAAAATAATATAAGTCTACCGGAAATGAAAAAATCACAACCACAAGTTGTCAAACTCGTTTCTATCATACAGGTAACATGACTCTCACCATTATATCACCTCTTATAATAAGCCAGTCCTTTAATAAAATCAACACAAAAACTCAGCACCCCTTGATAATTGATGCCCCAAGGCAGGTGCCTGTTCAGCCTATACACACTGAACTCTCAAGTTGTCAATAACCATCTCTTCCATATTTCATCCTTTCCATTAAATATACATACACAATAATATAACGCAACCCAGACAAATAGCCATTAAACCACCCATGCATTTTTTTTTTTTTTTAGAACTGTAGAATGTTTTTTCTACCTGTGCTCTTGGAGATCTTCCCTGTTTTCTGCCGCTCCTGATGAATCCTACGCCAGCATTATCTCTCCCTCTGTGGTTTACGATCCAGAAACACAATTTTCTGCTTTCAACTCTATTACAAATATCAGCTATTTCCGCTGAGACATTTAGCTGATGAGGCCTGCTTAATGGACTAACTCAATATCTGCTGTTTTACTCGATATTTCAATATTAAGTGTATGTAATTAAGGCATAGGAGTCGGACTTGCCTCATAACGCCTGCCGGCTGAAATATTATAAAAACATATTTACAGCCATTTAAAGGTCAACGGGGAAGGTATACAGATGGATGTGGGCACAAGGAGAGAGGGAACAAAGCCGCAAAGTGAGCCGAAATACTCAGATATTGTGAGATAATGGGAAGTTTTGATTACAATGTCTGTAATAATATCTGTATAAATATCACTCTCTGCAGAAACCACCACCATAGATCATGCAGAAATATCCTTAGTATGGCATTAGCCTAAGACTATCCCCTGTCGATTATTAATAAAGAAAAAAATACACCTCTGCTCATAAGGTATGATCCGGACTATTCTTTTGACCATGAATTAGTGCTTATAGTCTATGTTTTGTCTGCTCCAGTCTGAACACTGCTCTAATCCTTCTGCTCTGCTGATTGATTTATCTGCCACACCTGTCTCTTCCTCTGAGTTGCCTCTGGTCACTTCACAGTTAACCTCTGTTTTGCTTAGGTGATTGATATCTTGTTATTCCAGTCACTCTTGCTGTGTCTGTTTCTCTGTGTCAGGTGCAATCACGTCCTGGAATGGGTCCCTGATCTCCCATATAGTTTATGAATGCCTTAATATCCAGGCTGGCTATTGGACTACTTTCTCTAGCATGCAAGTGTGGTGTCCCACCAGTGGTGTTGTTATATATGCACCCCAGTAAGTTGTGCACTCAGGTAAAAGTGGTGGATGAAGTATGTAGTTTCTTTACTAGGTGTCTATGTCATTTTTATATGTATTACTTCTATGCACAGTTGAAGGTAATTGGTTAAATGTTTCTATGTCATGTGTTGTGTGCTGTCCACTCAAAGGTGCTCTTTCTGTGTCTCCTTCTTCCTCTCTCTTGCTCATACTCATCCCCACCACTCAGTTCCTGCAGAAGTTAAGCCAGGGCCTGTTTCTAGTGAGAGAGAACACATGACTCTGCTACAGTGGTGCTGCTACAGTGGTGGCGTCACAACAACGTCATCTACATAACTGGCCGAGTACCACACAAGCGTCTCCATATGTTTTCCTGTTTTATTACCTGACTATTCTATTGTACCTTGCTGCCTGTTTGGTTTGACCCCAGCCAGGACCTATGTTTGTACCCCCTGTGGCTGAAAGCCCAGAAAACCATCAGTCTTGCTGCCAGCCACAATCAACCTGGCAGCATTGCCGGGTATCAGGAACTGCCATTGAGTAATCCTGTAATAAACTAAAGTCAACATATATACAGTAAACCTACTATGAAAAGTTAAATGTGTCACTGAGCTGTCTCTAAGCTACATTTTGCCCATTTAAAGTGGGAGAATGTATTGTTGTATGCAAGTTTTCTAGGGAGTAGTCACCAATGTTTTCATAAGCCATAGTTTCAGAAAACATAAGTGATTTCAAAAATATATTTTTAGAAGCACAAAAAGAACAGATAACACGGTATTAGGCTGAAATGGTGACAAAAAAACTGGAAAAATAAGTATAGTTTCAGTATTACTGTCAGGGACGGGGAGGAAGGGACAAGACATGACAGCGAGCCCTGATGCTGAACCCACCAACTGTCCCTACCTACTTGCCTCAAACGGCCCTAGGCGGCCGTGGACAACCACAAAGACGTTCCCTGTACTAGATACGAGCACACAGAACAAGACAGAGAGACAAAAACAATATCGGATAGTCAAACAAGCAAGGTCAGAACCAAACGGGCAGCGTAGTACAAAATCAGGTAACAATCGCATAGTCAAAAAGTCAAGCAAGAGGTCAGGTAACAAAGTCGAGCAAGCAGAGGGAGTAAGGACGGGGATTGCAGGAATAGACAGGGGGAGCTGGGACCAGGGTATGAAACCTAATAGCCAGTGCTGGAAGACTGGCTTCAGCTTTCTTTTATGATGACCAAGAGCCCGGTCCGGATCCCCATTGGACCGGCGCTCTGATCTTCCAGGTTCCAGACAGGTAGAGAATAACATCAATCAAACAGACTTGCTCAGCTGCAGCAATCAAGGCTGGGAGAGTTCAGTAGAACTCTTGCATTGAAGGAAGCTGAGAAGTAATCGGGTGTGTCACACAGAAGCAAAAACCAGGCCCAGTTCACACCAGGCTACTGCACATTCCTGACTATTTCCTAACCAGAAACACAAAACCTCAATTAAAATCTAATAAACACCAGGGGGTAAACCAAATATATACTGCCCCCCAAAGAGAAAAAAATCCCTTATAATCCCAATCATGGGGAAGTCAGCCCTAAATTACAGAAATACAGGGAGCAAATCCTCGATTACCCAGGATGCAACGTGTTGTACTCTTATGAATACAGGTAATTATATAATATTATTTATACTGATGGCTTCACTATGGTTGTGATTATTAGGGTTATTTCTCTTTGTACAGTGTGATTTGGTCATCTGGCTCTTGTCCTGCGGGGAAATATATACTGGATTTATGATCATCATTTTTAAATGGTTTTAATTGAGGCTTTGTACTCTTGGTTATAAAATCACGAAGACGTACTTATTTTTCATGGTGTTTTTGTCTTGGTTTGAGTGTATCTTCTTTGCCTAATAACACACAAATAAAATGGGGTTTTGTGGGGAGAAGAAGACAGCTCACACCTTCTGCTCCCCAAGCTTACTTCCTGCATTTACACATCTTGAAAGTAAATTGTGCACTGTGCAAACACTGTAAAAACACCAGCACATGGTCCAGTGACCGCTGTTTCGTGCTTCTGTAATGTCCCAGAACGGATGTGCCATTACTATTTTAGCATGTGTAGTCCGGCAGTGAAAGAAAAGCCTTAGGCTCTGTATGCTGAGGACTGAAGGCTGTAGTACTGCTCTCCTGCCACTAGATGTCTCACTATGTCTTATGTACTTAGCACAGATGAATGAAAAGTAACTAAAGGGTTAACTGCAACATGATTATTCTCACGTGTATGCAACTGTATGCCATTGTGTTCTGTTAAACTGAGAACCAAAATATTTATTCCCTCCTTTGTCTCCTAACCTATTACAAGCTATAGTTAAGCATCTTCTAGAAGATTCCTGCCAATCCTAGAGCCCCTGAGAGGTACATAAAGTGGGGATGGAACTAGTCTGGGCCAGTCCAGTCATTGTGTTCCCGAGAGAGTATACATAGACAGAGTTGTTACTGCTGCAGTTTATTTCAGGGCCTGGCCTGGCGGCCAGGATCCATTGTGTGAACTATATAAGAGACCTTCTTTTCAAACACCTTCATCTCAGCCATGGCCGGCTAGAGTCATAACGCAGTAAGGCTGTAGTAGAATGGGAAATGGGAAAATCCTGTCCACGCTGGGCTATATTGTCTTCATTTTTACGAAACACTGCAAGAATCTGCAGGAGTTACTCTAAATGTCAGTGGCTAGGTAAGTGCAACTAAAGCCAAAAAATGTACTGCCAACTGCTAGGTTTTCTTAGGGGTCCCCCCGACAGTTAGCTCTACCAACTATGTGACCACTGATCGCATGTCACACTAGTGGGTGTATGTGAAGTCTCTTTAAGCCCCCACAGCTACCTACCTAAGGGTTTGGAAAGGCCCCACTCAATTCCAACTCTACAAGACAACCCTCTGTCACTAAAAGGTAACTCAAGTCAAGTCTAGTCAACTAAAGTTACTACAGTCAAGTATCTCAGAGTACCCAGAGACATTATCTTAAAGGGAATGTACCATAAGTTACATGTTTGTTTATTTTTTTACACTACTCAATTGGTCCTGCTGTGGGGGTGCCGGAGGCGCGGATATTTTTTTGAAAACTCTGCCTGGTTCCTGTACTGTGTGCTATTCTTCTCCCATGCACTGGCATGGCTCTATGCACACGAGGCGGGCTCGGCCTCTGTGACACACCTCCATTCATTCGAATGGAATTCTGGAATTTTTTTATATGTGGTGGTGCACTACTGTGAGGCGCGACCGGTCACTTGCTAGATGGTGCTGTGTGACTCCACTAGTGTAGTGGGCGGTCGAGATATAGCTCAGCCAGGTGTTATGTTGTTGTGACGCCAGTGCCCATGTTTTGACTCCTTGGTCTTTGCACCACCTATTGCCCACCAGTTTCGGGCGACCCATCCCAGAGGGTGACACAAGCCCCAGACTTTGTTACCTAGGATAAGCAGAGTGGTCAGAATTTTCTGGTTACACCCGTGCTGCCAGATAGAGTACGTAGGCTTCTAGCAACTTTGCTCTATCCGGATCAGTTGCTCTTTCTTCAAGATACTATACTGCATAGTGTGTGGAAGTGCTGCGTTCAAGAAAAAAGTGCTCCTGCGTCCCATGTGTGTGCGTCCACTACCATACCTCAGACTACACTGGACTTGTCCTCTAACAGGGGACCTGGCATAAGCCAGAGCCCAACTTGACTGCTGTAGGGACCATTCTGGCTTGCGCCCTTCCTCTACAGAAACCAGAATAAGACTCATTTAATGTGCTATACTTCCCCTCCCTATGTGACAACTTCCTACAGCATAAGTAATATGTGCTGTGAGTGGGTGAGAAGAGAGTGCAAGAGAAGAAAGGAGATAGAAGAAGAAGGTAGAGAAGAGAAAGAGCTCTCATTGGTGCACAAATCACAGAAACAATAACCCTTTAGTTACCTACAGCTGTGCAATACTTAAAGAGAACCAATCATGGACGAAAGTTAAAAAATTTTTTTTCCCTAATTAGATGTAAATCATCATTTTATTAACATTTGTAAATATAATTCATTATTTTTATTGTCACGTTTTTTAATTATTCACTTTTTATTTTCCTGTCTCGAGCCGGCTCTTTTCAAAAGAGCCGGCGCGAGACAGGAAACTCCCGTCATGCAGAGCGGCAGGAAAGGTTCCCATGATCCTTTGCCCGCCGCTCTGTTAATACACAGTGATCTCGCGCTATACAGCGCAAGATCGCTGTGTATTTTCTAGTCCCTTTCCTCTAATCTATTTATGAAGATACAGACTGCCTCTGCAGTCTGTATCTTTATACTTTACCTATCCTCTTCTTCGGTGCAGCAAGGCCGGCGCCGCCATCTTGATTACGTCACTTGCGTTCCAGCGGTGGAACGCAAGGCCCGTAATCAAGATGGCGGCGCCCGGCCGTGCGGCACTGAAGCAGAGGATAGGTAAAGTATAAAGATACAGACTGCAAATACAGTCTGTATCTTCATGAAGTCTATCTATGAAGATACAGACTGCCTTTGCAGTCTGTATCTTTATACTTTACCCGATTCTCTGTTCCCTGGCTGTTCCGGCGGCGGCGCCATCTTGATGACGTCACGCTGGAACGCACCGCTGGAACGCAAGTGACGTCATCAAGATGGCGGCGCCCACCGGAACAGCCAGGGAACAGAGGATCAGGTAAAGTATAAAGATACAGACTGCAAATGCAGTCTGTATCTTCATGAATAGAGTTAGGGAGAGATATACTTTCATAATAGGGACAGTTACATTTAGGTGATTGGTCCTCTTTAAGCATACAATATACATACTAGCGACATCTAGTGGTAAAACGTAGGCACTACTTCACTACCACTACTACTTTGAATTACAGGCTTTTGCAAGGGGTGTAGAGACAAGTAACACCAGTGGTGGAACACCACATCTATAAAAAATACATAAAAAGTTATAGAGATAGTTCTATATATCTACCCTAATGACTTTCTACACCAGTGATGGCTAACCTTGACACTCCGGCTGCTGCAAAACTACAATTCCCATGATACCTGGGCAGCCAAAGCCATATCTTTGGTTGTCCAGGCATGATGGGAATTGTAGTTTTGTAACAGCTGGAGTGTCAAGGTTAGCCATAACTGTTCTACACAGTGTATTTGTATATAGTTCTTGTATATAGCTGTCAGCCATTTTTTGTTTATTCGCATGATTCCGACAGATTTTATGTACTTTATGTTTCGATAATCACGGCTGACCTCTTCATGTTTGACACCAGGATCTAATAAAATTACTTAAATTGTTAATGTTATAGTCCACTTTTTCCTCTATCCACCTGGTAGATGATAAATTTAGCATATTTAAAAATATATATAAATTCTTAATTATAGATATAATAAGCTGCGGAAAGCAACATTTTCTAATATTCAGACGTTCATTTCCTTACTGCATGAATCTGGCCTTGTATATAAACCCTAAACTGCATTTACAACACCTGTTCCATAAACCACTTAACTAGAGCTAGGGACTATCCAGGAACAGCAGCACGTCTGTGTACAGTGCATCTAATTGAATTCATTTGCAGATGCCCAGTTACACTAATGGGCTGTATTACTCTTTGTACTTGAATATAATTCAAAGTAAATAAACTTAATGAAATTATGAAATGATAATAAATATATAATAAACCGCCTTGCTTACAATTTAAAGGAACAGTAATGGGGACCTCATTGATGCCAAGTTATGGTAACTTCTGAATTCAATATAGTTGATGACATAGCCTTGAGATTGAGTTATACACAAGGGAGAACAGGTTGTTCTTGAAACAGAGTTGAGCCAACGTGCCAAAAGTTCGAGTTCACACAAAGTCGAATGATCTGCATTTGAATTCTGCTGCCTGGAGAAGGTGGAAGCAGCCTGAGGACTGCCTGGAAACATGAATACAGCCATAGGCTAGCTAGCTAGCCTATGACTAGACTTATGCAAACTAAACCAGTAGAGTTTTTTCCTGTAAAACCCATATATGAATGACTAATATTCCTCTAAGGGAAAAAAACACCACCACAAAACTGTTCGGGCACCATCACAGTCTCTCCTGTGTGTGCGCTAACGTTGGTCATCACTTGGATTCACATCCGACCGTTGAAACCAAAAGACATAAAATATTCTATTGCTATTAACAGATGTATGGAGACTTATACGCCATGCAATTATTTTAAATAGGTCCTTTCCAGAAGGAAATGAGATAGTGCCACCTCTAGTGCCACCTATTGGAGGCAGCTTCCTTGTAAGTTATTGCTCAACCCCTTTAAACGTACCTGTCGCAAAATTATTTAAGAAATAAACATTATGCAATATAGTTGCTTTATTTTTTTTTTTACGCTTTCCATGTTTAAATCAATGTAATACATATAGTGCTGTGTGACAGGAGACCTGACCATACAATGCGAGCACCCCGGCTGTGCCCATGAGCAGTGAAGACTTGTCCCATTTAGTGTTCGCTCAGGAACGGCTGTCAATCAACACCAAGCCCTGTCTGTGAGTGCGGAAAGGACTGGGACTTCCTGTGTTTGGTCTCTTTTTTTGAACAGAGAAAAGACCAAATATCAGCATGGAGGGAGCATGGAGCGTAGTCTGATGGAAAGAGAGACACCTAGTGGCCATATGTACAGTATCACATTGATTTAAAAAGGAACTATCAGCGGGTTAGACAAATCTAACCTGCTGAAAACCCCTATTACCTTCCTCCTCGGTTCCGCCTCCATTGCGCTGAGCCAGGCGGCTTCTTCTGATGATAATCAATGGAGCAGGCGGGCAGGATCAACGCAATAGGAGCAGAGTAGTGCTCCTAACGGTGCTCCGGGCCGTAGATTCAACTGCTGACTGCACGGGAACGGCACCAAGTAGGAAGGTAAGAGACATACCTTTTTAAAGTTTTATAAAAAAAACTGCTTGCTATCACAACCCCAGTCAGGGCCGTCTTATCCATTGGGCAGGGTAGGCGGCTGCCTGGGGGCCCTTGCATCCTAGGGGGCCCCCTGCCCTCTGTGACCTGTATTTTTAGCTTTATAAGACGCACTTATAAAACTAAGTGCGTCCTATAAAGCAAAGACGGCTCCCAAACAGTGCTGAGCACCGCAAGGAAGCCGCCCCGCCCGCCCCCTCTATTGCCGCTCACTAAGCATATGCATAGTGAGCGGCCCTGAGCCACCCCCTCCGCCCGCCCCTTCTATCGCTTCTCAGCTGACAGCTGATCAGAAGCCCAGGAAAGTGCAATGAGCAGCACTTTCCTGGGCTTCTGATCGACTCAGCTAAGCGGCGATAGAAGGGGCGGGCAGTCCAGGAACTCACATGTCCGCCGGCCCCAGCAGCTCCTCTCCCGGCAGCGCGCACTCCCGTCATCCTCCGGGCACAGGCAGCGGGGTACAGAGACGCTGCCTGTGTCCTGGATGTGTCATGCAGCAGGTCACTTCCGGCACAGGCAGTCTCTCCGTACCCCGCTGCCTGTGCCGGAGGATGTCGGGAGTGCGCGCTGCCGGAAGAGGAGCTGCTGGGGCCGCCGGACAGGTGAGTAACTGGTTTGTTGTTTTGGGGGGCACTGGCTACTATGGGGGCACTGGCTACTATGGGGGGCACTGGCTACTATGGGGGCACTGGCTACTATGGGGGCACTGGCTACTATGGGGGGCACTGGCTACTATGGGGGCACTGGCTACTATGGGGGGCACTGGCTACTATGGGGGCACTGGCTACTATGGGGGGCACTGGCTACTATGGGGCACTGGCTACTATGAGGGGCACTGGCTACTATGGGGGCACTGGCTACTATGAAGGGCACTGGCTACTATGGGGGCACTGGCTACTATGGGGGGCACTGGCTACTATGGGGGCACTGGCTACTATGGGGGGCACTGGCTACTATGGGGGGCACTGGCTACTATGGGGGCACTGGCTTCTATGGGGGGCACTGGCTACTATGGGGGGCACTGGCTACTATGGGGGGCACTGGCTACTATGGGGGCCACTGGCTACTGTGGGGGGCACTGGCTACTATGGGGGCACTGGCTACTATGGGGGACACTGGCTGCTATGGGGGCACTGGCTACTGTGGGGGGCACTGGCTATTGTGGGGGCACTGGCTACTATGGGGGGCACTGACTACTATGGGGGCACTGGCTACTATGGGGGGCACTGGCTACTATGGGGGGCACTGGCTACTATTAGGGGCACTGACTACTATGGGGGCACTGGCTACTATGGAGGCACTGGCTACTATGGGGGACACTGGCTACTATGGGGGCACTGGCTACTGTGGGGGGCACTGGCTACTATGGGGGCACTGGCTACTGTGGGGGGCACTGGCTACTATGGGGGGCACTGGCTACTATGGGGGCACTGGCTACTGTGGGGGGCACTGGCTACTATGGGGGGCACTGGCGACTATGAGGGGCACTGACTACTATGGGGGGCACTGGCTACTATGGGGGGCACTGGATACTATGTGGGCACTGGCTACTATGGGGGGCACTATATGGGGGGATTGGCTACTATGGGGGGCACTATATGGGGGGGATTGGCTACTATGGGGGGATTGGCTACTATGGGGGGCACTATATGCAAAGATGTGGGGGATTTGATGGTGGCGGTTAGGGGGGGCCAATTCGCACCTCTGCCCAGGGGCCCATAATACTGTTAAGACGGCCCTGACCCCAGTGTGACCATATCCCTTCCCCTCTGTGGGGATATGGTCAAACTGGCGGCGGCTAGCCCCCTTCCATACTTATCACTCGCTGTATATCCTACAGGAAATGTTTTTATTAATTTTAATGTTTTATTTTCAGTCTGACACAGTGCTCTCTACTGACATCTCTGGCTGAGACAGGAACTCTCCAGAGCAGGAGAGGTTTTCTAAGAATTCCCATAGAAAACCTTTCCTGCTCTGGACAGTTCCTGTCTCGGCCAGAGATGTCAGTAGAGAGCACTGTGTCAGACTGGAAAAAAAAACAACATTTCCTGCATGACATACAGCAGCTAATAAGTATGGGAAGACTGGAAATTTTTTAATAGCAGTTAATTAAAATCTATATAACTTTCTGACACCAGTGAAAAATAAATAAATAAATAAATAAAAATGTTTCGCTGGACAACCCCTTGATTAAGAAATCTGTGCCTTTATCTCATGTTATATGGTTATTGTTCCTACCAGTGGCGGAACTACCGCCATAGCAACCGTAGCGGTTGCTATGGGGCCCGCCGCATCAGGGGGCCCGGTACCCGATCCTGAAATGGATTGGGCCCCCTGACACTAGCAGCACCCGGCCGCCGAGCGGGCCTCCCGGGTGCTGCAAATGCCCAGCTGCAATGTGCCCGGCGTCCCCCGTCCGGAGGCTCCTCCCTGTCAGCGTCCCCTGCGTCCGTCCGGCGTCCCCTGCGTCCCCCTGTCCAGCATAACATGCAGCCCCCGCCCCCATCCAGCATACCTTGCGGCCCCGCCCCCGTACGGTATCTCCTGTGTCCCCCGACCGGCGGTCCAGCGCCCTCTGTGGCTCCCGTCCTGCAACCCCACCCTCATCCAGCGGCCCCAGCCCCCCTCCCCCTCACATAGTGTGTCCCCAGCAGCCCCAACCCCCCTCCTACACAGTGTGGCCCCAGCCCCCCCACACACACACATAGTATGTCCCCAGCAGCCCCAGCCCCCCCCCCCCCACACACATAGTATGTCCCCAGGAGCACCCACCCTCCATACAGTGTCCCCAAAGTCCCCCTCCCCCGCAGTGTCCCAGGGACAACTCCCCCCCCCCCCCAGTGTCCCAGCATCACCCCCACCCTTCCCCACAGTGTCCCAGGGACAGCTCCCCACCACCCCTGCATTGTCCGGAAGCCAATCCCCACCCACACCCCCATAGTGTCCCAGGGCCAATCCTCCCAGCCTGTATCACCCCCCCCCCCCAAACTCAGACCATCACCCCCCCCCCCCCCCCCCCCCAGACCAGAGAGAAGAGGAAGGCGGGTAGAGCAGACACACAGGACGAAGCAGGAACCAGGACAGGTGAGATTACCCCCAGAAAATTACAACCCCCACTATGTCCTGCTAACAGTGCATGGTGGGAGTTGTAGTTTTGCTGCCTGTGGACATTCAAGTTGCAGAACTACAACCCCCATCATGCCCTATTGGCAGTTCATAGTATCATAGTAGGGGATTTACAGGACTACATCTTCCAGCATGGTGTGTGGTAATATACAGGACTACATCCCCCAGCATGGTGTGTGGTAATATACAGGACTACATCCCCCAGCATGGTGTGTGTGGTAATATACAGGACTACATCTCCCAGCATGGTGTGTGGTAATATAAAGGACTACATCTCCCAGCATGGTGTGGGGGTAATATACAGGGCTACATCTCCCAGCATGGTGTGTGGTAATATAAAGGACTACATCTCCCAGCATGGTGTGGGGGTAATATACAGGACTACATCTCCCAGCATGGTGTGTGTGTGGTAATATACAGAGCTACATCTCCCAGCATGTTGTGTGGTAATATACACGACTACATCTCCCAGCATGGTATGTGGTAATATACACGACTACATCTCCCAGCATGTTGTGTGGTAATATACACGACTACATCTCCCAGCATGCTGTGTGGGGTAATATACAGGACTACATCTCCCAGCATCGTGTGTGGTAATATACAGGACTACATCTCCCAGCATAGTGTGGGGTAATATACACGACTACATCTCCCAGCATGCTGTGTGGGGTAATATACAGGACTACATCTCCCAGCACGGTGTGGGGGTATTATACAGGACTACATCCCCCAGCATGGTGTGGGGTAATATACAGGACTACATCTCCCAGCATGGTGTGTGTGGTAATATACAGGACTACATCTCCCAGCATGGTGTGTGGTAATATACAGGACTACATCCCCCAGCATGGTGTGGGGTAATATACAGGACTACATCTCCCAGCATGGTGTGTGTGGTAATATACAGGACTACATCTCCCAGCATGGTGTGTGGTAATATACAGGACTACATCCCCCAGCATGGTGTGGGGTAATATACAGGACTACATCTCCCAGCATGGTGTGTGTGGTAATATACAGGACTACATCTCCCAGCATGGTGTGTGTGGTATTATACAGGACTACATCTCCCAGCATGGTGTGTGGTAATATACAGGACTACATCTCCCAGCATGGTGTGTGGTAATATACAGGACTACATCCCCCAGCATGGTGTGGGGTAATATACAGGACTACATCTCCCAGCATGCTGTGTGGTGATATACAGGACTACATCTCCCAGCATGGTGTGTGTGGTAATATATTGGACTACATCTCCCAGCATGGTGTGTGGTAATATACAGGACTACATCCCCCAGCATGGTGTGGGGTAATATACAGGACTACATCTCCCAGCATGGTGTGTGGTAATATACAGGACTACATCTCCCAGCATGCTGTGTGGGGTAATATACAGGACTACATCTCTCAGCATGGTGTGTGGTAATATACAGGACTACATCTCCCAGCATGCTGTGTGGGGTAATATACAGGACTACATCTCTCAGCATGGTATGTGGTAATATACAGGACTACATCTCCCAGCACGGTGTGTGTGGTAATATACAGGACTACATCTCCCAGCATGGTGTGTGGTAATATACAGGACTACATCTCCCAGCATGGTTTGTGGTAATATACAGGACTACATCTCCCAGCATGGTGTGTGGTAATATACAGGACTACATCTCCCAGCATGGTGTGGGGTAATATACTGGACTACATCTCTCAGCATGGTGTGTGGTAATATACAGGACTACATCTCCCAGCATGGTGTGTAGGGTAATATACTGGACTACATCTCCCAGCATGGTGTGTAGGGTAATATACTGGACTACATCTCCCAGCATGGTTTGTGGGGTAATATACTGGACTACATCTCCCAGCATGGTGTGTGGTAATATACAGGACTACATCTCCCAGCATGGTGTAGGGTAATATACTGGACTACATCTCCCAGCATGGTGTGTGGTAATATACAGGACTACATCTCCCAGCATGGTGTGTGGTAATATGTGGGACTACATCCCCCAGCATGCTGTGTGTGGTAATATACGGGACTACATCTCCCAGCATGGTGTGTGGTAATATACAGGACTACATCTCCCAGCATGGTTTGTGGTAATATACAGGACTACATCTCCCAGCATGCTGTGTGTGGTAATATACAGGACTACATCTCCCAGCACGGTGTGTGTGGTAATATACAGGACTACATCTCCCAGCATGGTTTGTGGTAATATACAGGACTACATCTCCCAGCATGGTGTGTGGTAATATACAGGACTACATCTCCCAGCATGCTGTGTGGGGTAATATAGAGGACTATATCTCCCAGCATGGTGTGTGGGATAATATACAGGACTACATCTCCCAGCATGGTGTGTGGTAATATACAGGACTACATCTCCCAGCATGGTGTGTGGTAATATACAGGACTACATCTCCCAGCATGCAGTGTGGTAATATACAGGACTACATCTCCCAGCATGGTCTGTGGGATAATATGCAGGACTACATCACATAATAGGAGTTGTAGTTCTGCAACAGATGATGACAGGGTACACAAGGGGGAGGCGGTGGCACAGTACACTAGCGGCCATATGGGTACATGTAGGGCTCACAACATGTTGCTGGAGGCAGCTGTGTACCTCCAGCCATAAGAGCCTCCACACATACAGTAATTATCTTGCCCGACGCAGCGTTTCTTCGTTCTTACAGCTGGGTGGGCCAGGTGAGGATGTTGGGCAAGGGGGGGCCCCATTCAGTTTTTTGCTATGGGGCCCCATGAATCCTAGTTACGCCCCTGGTTCCTACAAACAGAATTTGGGGCATTTAATTGAATCCGTCTCTGGAAGAGATAATGACTTGGATCCATCACAAAGCTTATTGGGATCACGTGGTATATTCCGCTGTGTGATAGAGGAAATGAAATGATACAATGTGTTCCTACAGCCATGTGGTTAGCCGATCTGTAAAAACCCAAAAACACTCAGGATCAGCAAAATAATATCAGAATAATAAAATCCAGACCTACAGATGTGTGTCCTATGTTACAGCCTATCAGAGAGCGTATAGGGAGCAGTGTATGCATAATGTATGCTAATAACCCTGCCTGATAAATAGCAATACACTGTCTAAGTAGTAGTGCTACAAATGATATATAACTATGTGTGTGTGTGTATATATATATATTATATAGTGCTCAAATGGGACCAACATACAGTATGCAAATAAAAGCACTGATAATAGTGCTATACGGGTAATAGTTTATAGTGAACATAAGCCTCATGATCTATGTTAAAGATCAACAAGTGTCAGAGTTATATAGATTTGTAAATTACTTCTATTAAAGAATCTCCAGTCCTTATCAGCTGCTATATGTCCTGCAGGAAGTGGTTTATTCTTTCCAGTCTGACACAGTGCTCTCTGCTGCCATCTCTGTCCATGTCAGGAACTGTCCAGAGCAGGAGAGGTTTTCTATGGGGATTTGCTGCTGTTCTGGACAGTTCCTGACATGGACAGAGGTGGCAGCAGAGAGCACTGTGTCAGACTGGAGAGAATACACCACTTCCTGCAGAACATACAGCAGCAGAGCAACACCAATTGATAGTGATGAGCGAATAGTGAGATATTCGAATATTCGATATTCGTACGAATATCCCGCGAATATTCAAATATTCGATCGAATATTCGATCCCATTAAAGTCTATGGGAACAAGTATTCGATTAGTGAAAGACATCTATTTGACCATTTGGAGGGTAAAACCGGAAGCTGGGGGACTTGAATGCTTATCGAATATTTATCGAATATTCGTGGGATATTTGTACGAATATCGAATATCTCACTATTCGATCGAACAGTATTCGCTCATCACTACCAATTGATTTGAAAGGAATTTTTTCCCCGCTGGAGTACCCCCTTTAAGGGAAAACTACTTCTAAAAGATTGGCTCAGAGCTGCTTTGCACATCTTTCTGCCTAGAAAGTTTTCGGCTTAGGTGTCAAATGTATCCTTAGGCTGGGTTCACACTACGTATATTTCAGTCAGTATTGCAACCAAAACCAGGAGTGGATTAAAAACACAGAAAGGATCTGTTCACACAATGTTGAAATTGAGTGGATGGCCGCCATATAACAGTAAATAACGGCCATTATTTCAATATAACAGCCGTTGTTCTAAAATAACAGCAAATATTTACCATTATATGGCGGCCATCCACTCAATTTCAACATTGTGTGAACAGATCCTTTCTGTGTTTTTAATCCACTCCTGGTTTTGGTTGCAATATGAGGACCACAATACTGACTGAAATATACGTAGTGTGAACCCAGCCTAAAAGTGTCACTGTCGTACAGGCGATTTTAAGAAACTTTGTAATTGGGTTTATTAGGCAAATATGCCATTATCTGCATTCAAAAAGACTTTCCCCGGGTCCCCCCCCCCCCCTCCTCTCTCCCATTCACTGCTCATTGTCAGGTAATCTCGACTCTTTTACATCAGTCGGACCCTGTGTAACCTATGGAGAGGGGGGGGGGGGGGGAGGAGGGAGATTAGTCGCTAGCAGAGAGCAGAGAACAAAGGATTACACAGCGGGACCTGTGTGAAAGCCGGTATTCAGAGTTTACAGAGGTCAGTGCTGACTTTAGAGGAGATAGCCGGTGATGTAGCTGTAAATTAACTCTTTGTTGTCTTGTTTTAGTGCCTCTGTAATGCCAGAAGGTTCTGCTGCAGTATTAGAGCATAGAGGTTGGATGTTATCACCATTGTCCAGCAGAGGGAGTCAGTTCCCAGCTAGGAGCAACAGAGGTAACTGGGGAAGGAAAAGCCAGAGACTCAGGAAGTGGGACCCATCCAGTTCCTTTAGGTAGGTAGAAGATTCCAGTGCTGGAGGTCAAGGGCAGTGACCTGTGCCAGAGCTAAAGAGCGGTGTGACAAGGTGATCCACAGCAAGCAGGACAGCTCATGGTGCGTTTACACAGACAGATTTATCTGACAGATTTTTGAAGCCAAAACCAGGAATGGATTTGAGAATAGGAGAAATTCCAATCTTTCCTTTATGTCCTGTTCTCTTTTTATAATCTGTTCCTGGCTTTGGCTTCAAAAATCTGTCAGACAAATCTGTCTGTGTAAATGCACCATCAGCCAGGTCCATAAGAGCTACAGCAGACGGAGCAGTGTGCAGCACTGAAAGAGAGCAACACAGCCCAGTGCTAGCAAGTGGAGTGCAGAGGACCTGGGACACAGGAGTGTCTAGCCAGCCTCATCACTGCAGCAAGGAGGAAGGTACTGACACAGGAGTGTCCAGCCAGCCTCATCACTGCAGCAAGGAGGAAGGTACTGACACAGGAGTGTCCAGCCAGCCTCATCACTGCAGCAAGGAGGAAGGTACTGACACAGGAGTGTCCAGCCAGCCTCATCACTGCAGCAAGGAGGAAGGTACTGACACAGGAGTGTCCAGCCAGCCTCATCACTGCAGCAAGGAGGAAGGTACTGACACAGGAGTGTCCAGCCAGCCTCATCACTGCAGCAAGGAGGAAGGTACTGACACAGGAGTGTCCAGCCAGCCTCATCACTGCAGCAAGGAGGAAGGTACTGACACAGGAGTGTCCAGCCAGCCTCATCACTGCAGCAAGGAGGAAGGTACTGACACAGGAGTGTCCAGCCAGCCTCATCACTGCAGCAAGGAGGAAGGTACTGACACAGGAGTGTCCAGCCAGCCTCATCACTGCAGCAAGAAGGAAGGTACTGACACAGGAGTGTCCAGCCAGCCTCATCACTGCAGCAAGGAGGAAGGTACTGACACAGGAGTGTCCAGCCAGCCTCATCACTGCAGCAAGGAGGAAGGTACTGACACAGGAGTGTCCAGCCAGCCTCATCACTGCAGCTTGGAGGAAGGTACTGACACAGGAGTGTCCAGCCAGCCTCATCACTGCAGCAAGGAGGAAGGTACTGACACAGGAGTGTCCAGCCAGCCTCATCACTGCAGCAAGGAGGAAGGTACTGACACAGGAGTGTCCAGCCAGCCTCATCACTGCAGCAAGGAGGAAGGTACTGACACAGGAGTGTCCAGCCAGCCTCATCACTGCAGCAAGAAGGAAGGTACTGACACAGGAGTGTCCAGCCAGCCTCATCACTGCAGCAAGGAGGAAGGTACTGACACAGGAGTGTCCAGCCAGCCTCATCACTGCAGCAAGGAGGAAGGTACTGACACAGGAGTGTCCAGCCAGCCTCATCACTGCAGCAAGGAGGAAGGTACTGACACAGGAGTGTCCAGCCAGCCTCATCACTGCAGCAAGGAGGAAGGTACTGACACAGGAGTGTCCAGCCAGCCTCATCACTGCAGCAAGGAGAAAGGTACTGCTCAGGGGAGACAGAGCTGTTGCTGCAGGGGAGTCCATTCCTATTAGCATTATCAGGAAGTGGGGCCCCCTGAGAGACTGCATATAGCTGTGCTATATCACACAGACTGAAGTTATATCCTCCCTGATACTTACCTAGCTTCTAAAAGAGACAGTATCCCTGCTATATAGGAATCTTCCTGTTGCACAAATTACCCAGCTGTCAGAGTGAGTTTGTCGCATCCACCTGTACTCTTACACCTCATCTCTCTCCACCCCTCCCCTCTCCATAGAAAATAACGAAGACAGGGGGAGAGCTTCAAATTGCTTATTCATGATAAAAATGCATTTTTCGGCTAATAAACCCAATTACAAAGTTTCTTAAAATCGCCTCTACTATTGATTTCTATAGACCTCCTACTGCTAACACACTTACTTTATCTTTAAATGGTCGAGGTCAGTACTATGGTCCAGTCCTGCAGGGGTTAAATCACATCCTGTAGAATGTTGGGTTGCATTTAATATTAATCAGAATTCTGGAGCATCCTCATTGCAATGAATAGCCTTTTCATTTCTATATATTGTGCAATGAACACATTCATCCTTGTACTATGCAAGTGCTTTGGCTTCACAAACCAGTGACTGTGCCACACAAGTTTGCTAGAAAACAGTGACCTCTAGTGGTGACTACAAGGTAGTGCTCCCATATGTATTTAAATCTCACATTCTTCTCTTTGGTGATGCAGGTGCTGCCCCCAGGTGGCCAATATGAAATTTCCTTATTATACTGTAGGAGGCCAGGTTGGGCCTTCAGGACTGAGCCCAACTTTTGAAATCAAACAGGTGTCACTTTATGTGGGAATAACATTGTAATGTTTTTATATGTCTATGTGCTTAGTTCACATAGGGCTGTATTTCAAACATCATTTAACCCTTTAGGGTTTTAGAAAAATTAACAATTTAACCATACCTCCCAACTTTTGCAAAGAGCAAAGAGGGACATGTGCGCCACGGTCCCCATAGCCACGCCCCCATAGCGACCCTCCATAGCCACGCCCCCATAGCGACCCTCCATAGCCACGCCCCCATAGCGACCCTCCATAGCCACTCCCCTACAGTCACCACATGCTGCTGACTGAATAGTGCCCTATATAGTATCCAATCCCCCAAAAAATGCCCTATATAGTATCCAATGCCCCCATATATGCCCCACATAGTAGCCAATGCCCCCATATAGTGCCCCACATAGTAGCCAATCCCCATATAGTACCCCACATAGTAGCCAATCCCCCCATATAGTGCCCCACATAGTAGCCAATCCCCCCATATAGTGCCCACATAGTAGCCAATCCCCCCCATATAGTGCCCCACATAGTAGCCAATCCCCCCCATATAGTGCCCCACATAGTAGCCAATCCCCCCATACAGTGCCCCACATAGTAGCCAATCCCCACATAGTGCCCCACATAGTAACCAATCCCCATATAGTGCCCCACATAGTAGCCAATCCCCCCATATAGTGCCCACATAGTAGCCAATCCCCCCCATATAGTGCCCCACATAGTAGCCAATCCCCCCCATATAGTGCCCCACATAGTAGCCAATCCCCCCATACAGTGCCCCACATAGTAGCCAATCCCCACATAGTGCCCCACATAGTAGCTAATGCCCCCATATAGTGCCCCACATATTATCCAATCCCCCATATAGTGCCCCACATAGTAGCCAATCCCCATATAGTGCCCCACATAGTAGCCAATCCCCATATAGTGCCCCACATAGTAGCCAATCCCCCCATATAGTGCCCCACATAGTAGCCAATGCCCCTATATATGCCCCACATAGTAGCCAATGCCCCCCATATAGTGCCCCACATAGAAGCCAATGCCCCTATATAGTGCCCCACATAGTAGCCAAACCCCCAGAGTGCCCACATAGTAGCCAATCCCCCCATATAGTGCCCCACATAGTAGCCAATCCCCCATATAGTGCCCCACATAGTAGCCAATCCCCATATAGTGCCCCACATAGTAGCCAATCCCTCCATATAGTGCCCCACATAGTAGCCAATCCCCCATAGAGTGCCCCACATAGTAGCCAAACCCCCATAGAGTGCCCACATAGTAGCCAATGCCCCCATATATGCCCCACATAGTAGCCAATCCCCCATATATGCCCCACATAGTAGCCAATACCCCATATATGCCCCACATAGTAGCCAATCCCCCATATAGTGCCCCACATAGTAGCCAATCCCCCATATAGTGCCCCACATAGTAGCCAATGCCCCCATATAGCGCCCCACAGAGTAGCCAATGCCCCCATATAGCGCCCCACAGAGTAGCCAATCCCCCCATTAGTGTGGCCCCAGCGGAAAAAAACAGTAACTCACCTGTCCTCCGGTCCCAGCAGCTCCTCTCCCGGCAGAGCGCGCACTCCCGTCATCCTCCGGGGCGGGCAGCGGGGTACAGAGACACTGACTGTGCCGGAAGTGACCTGCAGCCTCTATATGAATTACTTCCGGTACAGTCAGTGTCTGTACACTCCGCTGCCCGCCCCGGAGGATGACGGGAGTGTGCGCTTTGCCGGGAGAGGAGCTGCTGGGACCGGAGGACAGGTGAGTTACTGGTTTATTGTTTTTTTCGCTGGGGCCACATATATTGCGGGACACTGGGGGCCGTTCCGGGACCGCGGGACAGAACCCCGAAAACGGGACTGTCCCGCGAAATCCGGGACGGTTGGGAGGTATGATTTAACAATTTAAATATTTTTATTCTTTGCAGATGTTTATCATCAATCTATTTTTCTGGTATTTACAGTGAACTGCACACAACTTAGTATTTCATTCTCAGATTCTGCAGTTTTAAGAAATATATTTGTGGCCCTGGAGTGTATATGGAGCCCAGATGTAAATGGGGTTATAGGATGCCTTGTTAGTGCAGGAACCCCTCAGAAGTGACCCCATTAAGTAACTATACGCCATGCATGCGGATTCCATGTTGAAATCTGTGTGGAATCTGATTGGTTGCTAGGGGCAACTAAGCCAGTTCTACTTTACACCATGTTTGATAAATCTCCCCCTATGTATGTAGGGCTGAGATAAGATAATGGTTGCCAGAGCTGTATTTGCAGTAGGTTACCTCACCAAACAAGCAAATATAACAGGCCATGGATGGTCCCACAGGCTCCCAGCAGATGACCTGTCCCCAGGCTGAGAGCAGAGGGGTGTGTGTACTCCTGGCCTGTTATAAGGCTCGCACACCTGTGGTACTCGGACAGTAGTTGAGATAGTTTGGGACGCCAATTCTGTGGTGTACTGCTAGTTATGTTAGTTGTCGTGACGCCAGTGCTAGTCCAGCACACAGGAGTGATGTTGGTACCTGCTTCATATATGGCCGGTAGTGTTCCCAAATGGTCGGTAATCTTCCGGGTTTGGTGCGGGTCCCTTGGACTCTTGTCACAGCAACCTGGAATAGCAACTGACCCACCCCGGATGTCGGTACCGTCACCTACAGAAGAGGGGGAAAATAACCCAAGGTGTGCGGTGGTGTGTGTGTATAGGGGCAGGAGCAAGCAGAGATAGACAGAGTCCCGTGCGTTTGATATAGAAAAAAATATAACAACTTTACTGAAAAGCTTTGAGAATACAACCGTACACATTTTGCAGACAGGAATAATCTTGACACAGACTTGAGTGCTTGGAAAGAGTAGAAGTAGTAGTGCTTTGTAGAAGCTTGAGAGAAGAGGAGAATCGTTTGCCCAAGGAGCCCTGTGCCCAATGTAGAATCTGTACTCTGGCGGAATTATACTGAATTATACTTTGTAGTGAAGCAATACTCGTACTCACGTTTAGACTATTGTGGTGTACTGCGTGGGTGCGGTGGTTGTGACTGCCCTGCCGGTGAGCAGTGACAGACGGACGGTCAGAGGTTAGCTGGAACAGCGTGACTCCACTGATGTAGTGGTTGGCCGAGGTATTACCGGTGGTAGTTTGTCATTACGCCAGTGCCGGTTGGGCACACAGGTAATTTGGCACACCTGCTTTTATTTTTAGTGGGCTGGCTATACCTTTTTCCCCTGTGGACAGTGACCTGCCGGGTTGTTTGGGGGTCAAGTAGAATACTTAAAAGTAGAGAGAATACTTTTGCCCTTGTTTTGCCTGTTTGGTCTTTGTACCACCTATTGCCCACCAGTGTCGGGTTACCCGTCCTAGATGGTAACACAAGTCCCAGACCTTGTTACCTGGGATGAGCAGAGTGGTTACAGTTCTCTGATTACACTCAAGCTGTGAGAGAGAGTGCATAGGCTTCTAGCAACTTTGCTCTATCCGGATCAGTTCCTTTACTTCTTGTGGATACTGTCCTGCACTGTGTTCCTCTTGTCCATGGTGTGAGTTGGGATGATCCCTGACTTGTCCCCTCTAGTAGTAACTTAACACTGCATAGTGTGTAGTAAGGTTGCTTAAAGAGAAACTGTGTCTAGATACATGTTCTCTGCTCAACGTCTAGACCACAACTTGAACTGGGGACCTGGCAGGAGCCAGGGCCAGTGGCGTAGCTACCGCGGTCACAGCAGCCGCTGCTGCGTCCGGGCCGCTATCAAGGGGGGGCCAGTGATGCCCCCCCTTGCCACTGCACTGCCCCCTCCTATTTCCTCTTGTTACCGCAAGCAGGGTTTTGCTTGCAGTCACAAGAGGGAGACTGGGACGGCCCCTGGCTGCCGCGAGGCTCCCTGTCTGTCTCGTTCCCGGCCACACACGAACCATAGAGCTCTGTGTACGCCGGGGATGGTACTTCCGACCCAGTGACCTCTGTGCCGGAAGTAACATCCCCGGGGCGCACAGAGCTTTATGGTTCGTGTGCGGCCAGGGACGGGACAGACAGGGAGCCGGGAGCCGCGCGGCAGATGACAGCCAGACCGAGGAGGAGAGAGACACGGCGGGGGAGCGAGTTGTCAGGTGAGTTGTGTGTTTGTTTTGTTTTGCACAGACTTGCTGCCATTATAAGGGGATTTTAAAGGGGATTACAATGGGGGCCATCTATAAAGGGATTTTAAAGGGGATTACAATGGGGAGCATCTATAAAGGGATTATAAAGGGGGTTACAATGGGCGGCATCTATAAGGGGATTATAAAGAGGGTTACAATGGGGGGCATCTATAAGGGGATTATAAAGGGGGTTACAATGGGGGCATCTATAAAGGGATTATAAAGAGCATTACAATGGGGGCCATCTATAAAGGGATTATAAAGGGGGTTACAATGGGGGCATCTATAAAGGGATTATAAAGAGCATTACAATGGGGGCCATCTATAAAGGGGATTATAAAGGGGGTTACAATGGGGGCCATCTATTAGGGGGTTACAATGGGGGCCATCTTAAAAGGGGTTTACAATGGGGGCCATCAATAAGAGGGAATATAAGGGGCGCCATCTATAAGGGGGATTACATGGGAGCCATTATAAGGGGGATAACATGGGGCTCCTCTATAAGGGAGACTACATGGGGAGTGTATGCAATAGGGCATGTACTATAGTGGGGGGCACATACTATAAGGGGGTCACATAGAGTCAGCCTACCCACTAAATGAGGGTGTAAAGGGGCCAATACAGATGTGCATTGTGTAAAGAGATGAGGATGGTGACAGAGTGAGGAGCCTAATATGTCTGTCTGGCAGATTCTGTGGATTAGTGGCTCGGAGAACTTCTCATAACAGCCCAGGGCAGATGGAGAAGATGAAAAGGGAAGAACTCTGATCAGAGAAGACGTCCCCTGTGAGTCACCTGATGTAACTGCACTGTAATGTATATGGTATACAGGACCTGTGTGGAGCTGCATCCACCTCTATATGACTGGATGAGTTGATAGTGATCTGTGTACAGTGGATGTTATTCAGTAGCATCCGCGCTGTTAGTCATTATGTGTTGGTGTTAGTAGCAGCGGTGGTATTAGTTAGTAGCAGCGGTGGTATTAGTCAGTAGCAGCGGTGGTGTTAGTCAGTAGTAGCAGTGGTATTAGTAAGTAGCAGCGGTGGTGTTAGTCAGTATGTGGCAGTGTTAGTATATGGCGGTGTTATTTGTTACTTGTTATCTGGTACTGTGTTTTATTGGATTTAGTATACAGGATCTGGTTAGTAACAATATGCTGGTTGTGGTGTGGCGGTAATATTTCCTTCCTCTATACTGGTATTATTGGTAATATTGGTCTCAGTATACAGGATTTGGTTAGTAACAGTACAGTATGGCGGTAATATGTATGGTGATAATATTTCCCATATACTTGTCAGGAACTTACCTTGCCTGGCTCCAGCGGCGTCTCCTTCCAGCTCGGCTCCGGCGGTCGGCTCGGGAGCGCGCCGTCGCTTCGCCCGCCGGAGCCGAGTGACATCACAGAGACCCGACGGCGTCCCTAGCAACCGGGGACACCGTGGTCTCACGTAACTGGCAGCCGGCCGGCACGCAGTTGCTGTGTCTTACACTCAGGCTGAGTGACAGGTCGCCCGGCCGCTCAGCCTGCAGTGCACCAGCTGCAGTGAGACTGGACTCAGGAGGCCGGACCAATCAGCCTTTGGTCCGGGCTCCTGGTCCAGTATAAAGTCCAAGCATTGCCAGTATGAAATCGCTGGCTATTAGGTTCATTCTGATCCCAGCTCCCCTTGTCCTATTCCTGCGAACCCCGTCCTAATTCCTTTTCTGCCTGATGTACTTCTGTTCTGACCTCCGCCTGACTTTTGACTATCCCTTGTGTTACTGATTCTGAACTGCGTTGCCCGTGTGGTTTGACCCGGATTGTTCTACCATCCCTTATTGTGTTTTGTCTGTCCGTCTTGTTCTGTGTTTCACTTACGCAGCATAGGGAACACCTTCGTGGTTGTCCGCGACCGTTTAGGGTCGACCGAGGCAAGTAGGTAGGGTCAGTGGGTGGGTTCAGATCCAGGGCCCACTGTCTCTGTCCTGTCTGTGCTTGCCTGTCCTGACAATACTGGTAATATTGGTAATATCAGTCTTGAGATTTATTTTATATATATATATATATATATATATATATATATATATATATACCAATAGCATCGCTTGGTTGAGAAGGGGGGGGGGGAATAGTTGACCTCTTGCACCAGGGCCCAAGAGACATTAGTTACGCCCCTGGCCAGGGCCCAACTTGACTGCTGTAGGGAGTGTCCTAGCTTGCGTCCTTCCTCTACAGAATCCAAGGCAAAAGACCCTACACTTCCTCTATCTATGTGACTTCCTTCCTACAGCATGTGTAAACTGTGCTGTGAGTGGGTGAGGAGTGCGTGTGTAAGAAGTAAAGGGAGACATGATAGGTTATAAGAAGAAAGAACTCTCATTGGTGTATAGATTCATGTGGTACATAAGCAAAACAAATAACCCCTTAGTTCCTACAGCTGTGCAATGTCTACGACATCTAGTGGTAAAACTTTGTTACTGCTACATTACCACGTACACTTTTAAGTACAGACTTTCGCGAAGGGTGTAACTAATAGCAACACCCGTGGTGGGACACTCAAACTTGAAAAATCCTGATGTTTGATCATCCCTACTGGGGTGCACATACACAACACCCATGGTGGGACACCACACACCTGATGGCTAATTACCTGGACAGCCCAAAACCGTGACTGTGGAGCCCAACCTTCTCCCATCACTCCAGCAACACAGGCCCTGATAATGGTATTTCCCAATCTACAAAGATAGATACATTAGAGAGAGGAAACAACAGTGTCTCCTTTCCCCTATACTACTCAGTAGAAGTGGTTGTTTCCCTGCCCTTGGCCATGTGATCACTATGTGATGTCAGTGGTGTGAGGGGGTTACAGATGAGATGGTACAGCTTGCTTGGCAACAGAAGAAACAAGATCATGCGACCTCTGTCTCAGATGGGATGGGGAGGACAGTGGAGTAGAGGCAGAGTGGAGCAGGAAGTGAGGATTTACAGCAGCTTCAGGATGTACTGCAGACAAACGGCCCAGTTCATGTAATAGAAACAGAGTATTTCCTGTGTGTATCCATTACTCTGATATCCTTCCATTCTTGACATAAAATAGGATGGTCCATCAGCCATTCACCCCTTCCCTCTGAGGAGATATAACAGAAAAGCTGGGTAAGCACAATGCTGGCAGGAGAGAGGAGATGAATAACCTGACACCAATTTTGACAAGATTTATACAACTCTAGTCACAATTTTTATTTGTAAATCATAAAAATAAATCAAGGATGGTGCTCCCTACCGTCTAATAAATTTTTATTTATAATACAGGGTACATTATTCTTTATACTGCACACCCCAGATGCTGCAGAACCTCTTCTTAAAGGGAAGTATAAAAATGTGTATTATGATGTTCTGCAGCAGCTGAGGTGTGTATTATAAGGTTCTGCAGCAGATGAGGTGTTTATTATAATGTTCTGCAGCAGCTGAGGTGTATTATAAGGTTTTGCTGCAGCTGAGGTGTATTATGAGGTTCTGCAGCAGGTGAGGTGTGTATTATAATGTTCTGCAGCAGCTGAAGGGTATATCATTATGTTCTGCAGCAGCTGAGGAGTATTATGATGTTCTAATGTTACAAGGTTTTGCATCAGCTGAGGTGTGTATTACGAGGTTCTGCAGCAGCTGAGGTGTGTATTATGATGTTCCGCAGCAGCTAAGTTTTGTATTATGATGTTGTTCTGCAGCAGCTGAGGTGTTTTATTTTGAGGTTCTGCAGCAGCTGAGGTGTGTATTATTATGTTCTGCAGCAGCTGAGGTGTATTATGATGTTCTGTAGCAGCTGAGGTATATTATGAGGTTCTGCAGCAGGTGAGGTGTGTATTATGAGGTTCTGCAGCAGCTGAGGTGTATTATGGGGTTCTGTAGCAGCTGTGGTGTGTAATATAAGGTTCTGCAGCAGCTGAGGTGTATTATGAGGTTCTGCAGCAGCTGAGGCATGTATTAAGAGGTTCTGCAGCAGATGAGGTGTATTATGAGGTTCTGCAGCAGCTGTGGAGTGTAATATAAGGTTCTGCAGCAGCTGAGGTATATTATGAGGTTCTACAGCAGGTGAGGTGTGTATTATAATGTTCTGCAGCAGCTGAGGTGTATTATAAGGTTCTGCAGCAGCTGAGGTATATTATGAGGTTCTGCAGCAGGTGAGGTGTGTTTTATAATGTTCTGCAGCAGCTGAAGGGTGTATCATTATGTTCTGCAGCAGCTGAGGTGTATTATGATGTTCTAATGTTACAAGGTTTTGCATCAGCTGAGGTGTTTATTACGAGGTTCTGCAGTAGCTGAGCTGTGTATTATAAGGTTCTGCAGCAGCGGAGGTGTGTATTATTATGTTCTGCAGCAGCTGTGGTGTATTATGAGGTTCTGCGTCAGCTCTGGGATGTATAATGAGGTTCAGCAGCAGCCGAGGTGTATTATGAGGTTCTGCAGCAGCTGTGGTGAGTAATGTAAGGTTCTGTAGTAGCTGAGGTGTATCATGAGGTTCTGCAGCAACTGAGAGGACAGGTTGTGCTGTGTTAGCAATAAAATAGCGTTTTTTTTCTAATCCTGGATTACCCTTTAAAATTTTCTACTGGTGGTGAAACATTAGGCGGTATATGGAGACACCAGCATCGTCTGTGTATAGCGTCATCAGCATGACCCCTCCTATAGCCCATATAACACACATAATACCGTATTACAGCATGCAGAGTAATGCCAGGCTAAATGACTGCATCCGACCGGCACGGCTGCCAAGGTCAGGGCTGGGTTACTCTCTTATTACAGATCCCAGTGGCATCGAGTGAAGGACCCGCGTGTTCCAGTCACCGCCGGCGTGAAGATTGTTGATATTCCAGCAGCAGCAGCCGCAATCCAATATTTCATACACACTGTCCAAGCCCGACATATTTCTCCATCCTCTCTCCTCTCTGAAAACATGTCAGCTCTCATCTGCTCCAAATCAATGAGCCAGGCATGCTGCCATTGTTTTGGTATTTTATAAAGATGACATCAATACACATGCTTTGAAAATTCACCACTTAAGTCCTAAGTGGGGTATTTTTACTAGATGGATCGATTGTTAAAATGACAGCATCTGTTTGCTTGTATACATTTTCTTATAATTCCTCCCTTGGTGATTACGCCGGCGCGCAGTGAGTAATAACCAGCTGTTAGAATTAGCGAGCAGTAAACACAGTTATTTGATCTGTGAAGGAGCCATCGCCGCCAAGGCCACAAGCTGGAAAACAGGAAGCCAGCTGCTGCAAAACGGCAAACCGCAAGACACCGGAGAGAAACTGCTGACGGCCCCATAGACCAGGGGGCACAACATGGCGGGTTATGCCTCATTGTAAGGACACCGGCTACTGGGGACATGACCCCATAGGACGATGATGTCTTGTTGGTTGCGTTACCCTAGAGGGGACAATGTATTCCAATGACATATTATAATGTTATACCAGTGTATATCATCACTGAATCCACAAGTAGGAATAAGATATATTATTGCCTTAAAGGAGTACTCAGTCTATATATCTATATCTATCTATATATAAATAAATATACTGTATATATTTTTATTTTATTAACTAGTGTCAGAAAGATATATAGATTTGTGATTTACTTCTATTTTTAAATTTTAAAGGGGAACTCCAGGTAAAGGTTAAAAAAAAATGAAGCTTCTGCAGAAGCATATAACAATACTTACCTATCTATTCCAGTTTTGAAACTACCAAAAATCCATTTGTTTTGGGGGTTTTTGTTCTGTTTTGTGTTTCTGCACTTCCGGGTTTATCCGTTGTACACAGTACTACATGTTCCAGAATGCAATGCTTTCCCTCAGCTGTTCATCACAGTCCTCCACCCTGCCCATTCCCCACCCAAAGCTGTTGTAGAACATCTAGGCTGTGTTCACACATTGCAGTTTCATTGTGTTACTGAATTATTTGCAGTAATTTATGATTTCATTGTGGTCCCACCCACCCACACAGCACACTGTATTCTCTACCTGTAACACCACACAGCACTGTATTGTCTACCTGTAACACCACACAGCACACTGTATTCTCTACCTGTAATACCACACAGCACCCTGTATTCTCTACCTGTAACACCACAAGCACTGTATTCTCTACCTGTAACACCACACAGCACGCTGTATTCTCTACCTGTAACACCACCCAGCACGCTGTATTCTCTACCTGTAACACCGCACAGCACGCTGTATTCTCTACCTGTAACACCGCACAGCGTGCTGTATTCTCTACCTGTAACACCACACAGCACACTGTATTCTCTACCTGTAACACCACACAGCACACTGTATTCTCTACCTGTAACACCACACAGCGCACAGTATTCTCTACCTGTAACACCACACAGCACACTGTATTCCACACAGCACACTGTATTCTCTACCTATAACACCACACAGCACGCTGTATTCTCTACCTGTAACACCGCACAGCACGCTGTATTCTCTACCTGTAACACCGCACAGCGTGCTGTATTCTCTACCTGTAACACCACACAGCACAGTATTCTCTACCTGTAACACCACACAGCGCACTGTATTCTCTACCTGTAACACAACACAGCACTGTATTCTCTACCTGTAACACCACACAGCACTGTATTCTGTACCTGTTACACCACACAGCACACTGTATTCTCTACCTGTAACACCACACAGCACTGTTTTCTCTACCTATAACACCACACAGCACCCTGTATTCTCTACCTGTAACACCACACAGCGGCTGTATTCTCTACCTGTAACACCACACAGCACACTGTATTCTCTACCTGTAACACCACACAGCACACTGTATTCTCTACCTGTAACACCACACTGCGCTGTATTCTCTACCTGTAACACCACACAGCACGCTGTATTCTCTACCTGTAACACCACACAGCACACTGTATTCTCTACCTGTAACACCACACAGCACTGTATTCTGTACCTGTAACACCACACAGCACTGTATTCTCTACCTGTAACACCACACAGCACTATATTCTCTACCTGTAACACCACACAGCACACTGTATTCTCTACCTGTAACACCACACAGCACTGTATTCTGTACCTGTAACACCACACAGCACTGTATTCTCTACCTGTAACACCACACAGCACTATATTCTCTACCTGTAACACCACACAGCACCCTGTATTCTCTACCTGTAACACCACACAGCACTGTATTCTCTACCTGTAACACCACACAGCACACTGTATTCTCTACCTGTAACACCACACAGCACACTGTATTCTCTACCTGTAACACCACACAGCACGCTGTATTCTCTACCTGTAACACCACACAGCACACTGTATTCTCTACCTGAAACACCACACAGCACACTGTATTCTCTACCTGTAACACCACACAGCACACTGTATTCTCTACCTGTAACACCACACAGCACTGTATTCTCTACCTGTAACACCACACAGCACGCTGTATTCTCTACTTGTAACACCACATAGCACGCTCTATTCTCTACCTGTAACACCACCCAGCACGCTGTATTCTCTACCTGTAACACCACACAACGTGCTAGTCTAGGACTTTGAGAGAGCAACTGTACTTTGTGTGGGGCCATCTAGGAGCAGCAAGTATTGCTTTGTACTACAGCACTCCTACAGGATATATAAAGTATTACAGGGCGTTCACAGAAAATGCCAGTATACTTGAGCAATTGTCTGCTCCATCTAATAGATTAGGGTCCTGTACTTTGTGGAGGGCATCCAGGAGCAGAAAGTGTTGCTTTCTACCACAGCACTCCTACAGGATATATGAAGTATTACAGGGTGTCCATAGAAATCGTTTTAAAACCGCTGTCATCCTAATTATGCTGCAAAAAATCACATAAATCACAATACCTTCTATGTTATGATGTGTTCCAAGATATCATGCAGGGAACTTGCTGGGAGACATCTGGATGGCAAAATATATTCACCAAAAAAAACTGTGTTCCATTATGTAGGTCCATAAAACCTCTTCTTTATTGTAGAAGCTCCATAAAGTATATAACAATAGCGTTTTGCCTATGTCTAACCTTTATCACAGCATGATACGGCATATGAGAGATTGCTGCAGTGTCTTTAATGTTTACCTGGTGCATCGGCATACTTTAAAGTGTACCTGTCATAATGTATTAAAAATCCCCCCTAGCAAATATATAGTTATTGCTAGGCCCTTAGATCAGTTACTGCCAGTGCACAGGGGTATGTACAGGGGTGTATACGGCTGCTGGCCAATCATCTTCATTATTTCAATCTGTGCAGAGCAGAGGGACAACATCTCTTCCTGTGTTTTGTCTTTTTTTTGCTGTTACTAAAGACCAAATGTCTTAGTGACGGAGCCTTGACTGCAGTTTACCAGTAAGTGAGACACCTAGTGGCCGATTTTATATAATTGTATTTCATATAGAAAACAAGCAAAGAAATAAAAGAAGTAAATTGCAAAGATGTAGTATATATCACAACAAAAATGTCCAACAAAGACACCCAGATGACTTCTTGGGGATAATTTACATACAGCGCAGACTTTAATAATGTACATTTTCTGAAATCACCAGACAGGGACGAGGGCTATGTGTGCCAGCTCATTTCCTTAGTGTTATAGCAATTTTAGGTTTGTGATTGGTTCCCTTTAACATTATTTTTTGGTAATGACAGTGCCCAATTAATTGGCAGCCATACAAACTGCACCATTTGCGATGCCTGGTGAGGCGCAGGGAGCTCTTGGTGTTGGGGCTCACTCCCGCCGGGTCAGCTGATGCGGTGGTGTGGTAGCTGTGTAAGTCTAGGGTCACTTGGTCAGGGTAGCCTGGAGTGGTGTTGGACCCACCCCGGACAATTGGTAACTCACCAGCACACAAAAGAGATGCGCAAGGAGGAAGCCAGAGTCCAGTGCGTTTGCAAAAATAAAGTACTTTTACTTTGAATCAACGTAGTGCAACAGTACATGCAATCCAGTACAGTATAAATCTTGCACAATCGTGCAGAATACTTATGTTCTGATAGTTGAGGTAGGACACCGGTACTTTTAGGAAGAAAGAGGTATCTTACAGTAGAGAGAGAGAGAGAGGAGAGGAGTTGCCAATGTTGTAGTGTGCTCTGCCGGAACAGTTTGAGTTACCAAAAGAAGTGAAAAAGAATACTTGTACTCACGGATGATCTCTTAGTCCCTGACCGCCTTATGCACCCGGGTTGTGGGTACCTGTCCTAGGTAGGTAATACAAGCCCCTGTCCTTTGTTACCGGTACGAAGCAGACTTCCGGCCTTCCCATTTGTCCTGCATTGCGCAGTGGGAATACATAGACTTTCAGTGGCTTTGTCCCACTGGGGTCCGTTCCTATAGCTTTAGGTAACTGCCCTGCACGTTTTAGAGAGGTTCCTGACGTGGACAAGGTGAATCTCTGTCCTGTGTCCCCGACAGGGGACCTGGCCAAAGCCAGGCCCTGGCTTAACTTTAGCAGAGTCTCTTGTGTTTGCTGCCTCTCACACTGAGAACGTGACTACAACTCACTACTTCTTCCCAACAAGAACTAACTCCTCCTACAGGGGATAACTAAACCCTCCTGTGAAAGGTGGGGGCTGTGTGTGCGTGGAGAAAGATAGGATAGATAAAGAAAGACAAGCACCTGCACCTGTGACTGGATAATACATAACGTGACATACAACATAGTTAATTCTTTTACCTTCAACTGGCTCTTCACACATACAATATACATAGCAAATACAAGTAGTGACACCTAGTGGGGAAAACACAATAGTACAGTTTCACCATTTCCCACTTGTGTGAACCTGAGGGTGTTACTTACTCAGGCTAATTACTCAATAGACAGTACCCTGTGCTGGGACACTACACATTGTTGTCTCATTCACTTATTTGAAACAAAACTGCAGTGCCTTGTACCTCTCCTACTACAGCACCGTAGCAGGGTCCCCCCTTCACTGCGGACTGGCTGAACCGGCCTGACGTCCCAGGTCCAAACTCCGACCTAGAAGCTGCCAAGGACTGGGAACCAGAGTGGAGGACAGCAGACCCCAGAGCTGGAGCCGTGGAGGTAAGTGCATGTTATGTTCACTCATCTCCTCCCCAGTTCTTTACAAAAAAAAGTCTGAGCCTGGATGTCTCCTTTAAATATTTTTGCAAATACATTCATTAGGCAAACTTGTCTCCTTCTCCTGATATACTGCTCTTTCCCTCCCATTGTTCACTGCCTGTTTTCTAGGTGAACGACCACCACTCTGCACTAAAATCAGTGGTGAATATATAGCTATAATGTAGCTGTATAGAGATATATTGTATATACAGTATACTACATAATATATATATATATATATATATATATATATATATATATATAAAATATGTACACTATAACTATATATTCTGTAGCCAGACCACTGCTTTTAGAGCAGAGTGGTGGTTGGTAAACTAGAAAAGAGGCTGTAAACAATGGAGGGAAAGAGCAGCATATCAGGGGAAGAAGACACGTTTGCTAAATGACTTTATTAGCACAATTTTTTACTTTGTTAGTCGAGATGGGATTACCCCTTTAAGAGAGTCTAGTGTACACAATTGTCTCTCAGTCCTATAGATACTATAGTCCATTACCGTACAGCACTGCAACGTCTGCATGAAAGTTCATTATGCATAGTGGAGCAGTATACATATGTATAGATATTTCTGTAGACTTCTACAAAAGAACACTACGATCCAGCCTGCAATGGCTGATAACAGAGAACATTAGTCTACATTAGACCTTGATACAGTGGAGTGTAGGTTTAGCATCTTCTTCGGAGCTTCAGGCAAAAAGAAAAAAAAAAAGGCAAAATATTTAAATTTTCAACAGAAAATGTTTGTTTTCTACCATTAACCCCTTAGCTGCCAGCGGTGCCGACTTCCCATAGTCTTCAATGATTCGGGTGCCAGGAACGTCTTCCCCTGTAAGTTTGTTGTGCTTCTGAGACTCGCAGACTTGCATTTTAATTCCATCACGCGATATTCTGTAATTGCAAAGAGCAAGTGTAATGACTGTGATGTCTTTATCAACCTGTTCTCGGCGGTTTGTTTTTAGCATGGCCATCTGCTGCTCAAAAAGTGGCAGCTGCCATGTTTTACAAATAGCAAAGTCAAGTCCTTTTTTTTTTTTTATATATATATTTTTTTTCCTCTTTTTTTTTTTTTTCTTTACCCAACATATTCTGTACGGGTCTTGTGCTTGTCGGAGGCGGCTTTAATCAATAGGTGTACCTTGGGCATTTGTAATTATTACATTACACGTGGGCGCAGGCCTTCTCTTGTCGGATATTAATTATAAGGAGAGAGAGACTTCAATCTGCGTTTGGGCTCCCAGGAAGGTGTTCATTTTTCTTTTATGTTTTTTTTTACATTCATTTTTATTATGGTGAGTTTTTGGAGCCGCTTCATAGTACATTTGCATCGATCTGTGATTCAGTTATGTTGCTAGAGCCTAAAACTGGTATTCTCCCTATTTCTGGGATGCCTATAAGGAAGATAGGGTCCCCTCACATGTGATCTAGCAGCTTGGTTCAGCTGTTACTGTAAAGAATTCTTACAATCTCATACAGTGATATGTGGTGTCCCACTAGGGGTGTCGCTATTATTCACACCCTTCGCAAAAGTCTCTACTTTTTGTGGTCTTAGTATAGTAAAAGTAGTATTAAGAGTTGACCACTAGATGTCGTTGTATTATGTATTGATGTATCTAAGCTGCACAGCTGAAGGATCGCAAAGGGTTATTGTGTTTATGTGTACCAGAATCTGTGAACCAGTAGGATTTCTGCTTTCTTCTCTCCTATCACCTCTTCTCTATATTCTTCTATTGCACTCTTTTTACCCAATCACAGCACACTATATAAGCTGTAGAGGAAGTTAGTCCCTTGGGTGGGGGAGGAGCAAGAGTTTTCTGTTCAGAACAGTGTGGAGAAAGGACGCAAGCTAGGTAGCTCTCCACAGCAGTCTCGTCCGGGCCCCAGCCCTCTGCCAGGTCCCCACAGTTCAGTCTTAGCCAGTACCCCGCATGGGAAGGATGCAAGACATCACACTGTTACCAACCTTCTCACAAGTACCCACACAAAGCACTATGCGGTGTTAAACCTCTTAGGAAAGGACTAGCCAAAAGAACACCTCAACCCACGCAGTAGACAAGGAGAAGTCACAGTGCAGGACAGTATCCACTATAGAGCCAAAGAGCTAGGAACTCATCCGGGTTGAGTAAAGTTTCAGTAAGCCTATGAATGCCATCTCGCAGCACGGGTGTCAGCAGGGAACCCTCAGCATTCCGCTCAACCCAGGTAACAAGGTCTGGGAACTGTGTCACAAATTAGTACGGTTCAGCCAACGGTAGTAGGCATAAGGTGGTGTGAAGACTGAAGTCAAAGGTCAATACACAGGCACAGGTGTTCTTCTTCTTCTTCTACAAGTATTTTTCTTCATTCTCCAACATCCCGGCAGAGCACATTTCTACATGGGTTGAGACTCTCACGGCATCCTCCTCTCTACTACTCCACCTCAGTACAACTCTACGACTATCTCCTACTCAGCACTTATCTCACAGATCTAGTTGTCCTATGTGCAAGTGTTTATTGGAACTTTTGTCAAGTGTATACCAACATATTTACATGTAGTATGTATATTTACCAGTAGTAAACCAACTCAACGTTATCTGCGATTATTCATCACCACCAACACAGCATGTACACCGCAACCTTGGGACACTTTCCCTTTCTGTGGTTGGGGGGGTCCTACTATCCGGGAGGGTCATTACACCGCTCTGGCCACCTATGACTATAACATCTGTGACATTATCCAAAGAGACCCGGTAGCAGCCCGGCAGGACTCTGACCACAGGGTAAAAGGGTACAACCGGCCTTACACATTAAAAGCAGGCATGCCATCACACCTGTGTGCCCACCAGGCACTGGCGTCACGCGACAACATAAAAAAGTCCGTCTGTATCTCGGCCATCCACCACAGGTGCTACAACACCTAGCAAGTGACCGGCTGTCCCACCGCTGTAACATCATCCGGGGGCTCACCACAGATAGCATAATGCTAGGATATGTCATCACTAGTGATGAGTGAACATCCCGATGTTTGGTTCGGATCCCGAACATGAACATTAAAAAAATTATCATGATTGACTCGTGCCCGTGTTCACTGAACATTCACGAACAAATAACGAATGTACAGTTGAAGCGTACATTTCGGTCTTCAGTGTACAGATTATCAGGTGCAAAGCGCAAATTACGCAGTTGCGTACAGATTGCGTATGTTTTTGGACTAGAGTTACGCACATGCGTACAGATTATCAGGTGCAAAGTGTAAATTCTGCAGTGGCATACGTTCACAAGTTCGAATGTGTTCGAAAATTATCTTTATAACCATTCCCATACTTATAAGCTACTATATGCAGGAAATGTTGTTTTATTTACATTTAAAAACGGCGCTTTCTGCTGCCACCTCTGTCCATGTCAGGAACTGTCCAGAGCAGTAGCAAATCCCCATAGAAAACCTCTCCTGCTCTTGACAGTTCCTGTCTTGGCCAGAGGTGGCAGCAGAGAGCACTGTTTCTGTATGTAAATAAAACAACACTTCCTGCAGGATATACAGCAGCTAATAAGTATGGGAAGACTTGACATTTTTAAATAGAAGTAAATAACAAATCTATATAATACATTTTTTTAAATTTGAAGATGTATTCCAGGAAGAATGAACTTTACCCCTATCCACAGGATAGGGGAAAATTAGGAGATTGCAGGGGGTCTGACCTCTGTACCCCTTCCCCCGGTGCTGATAACTGTTAATTTGTCCCTCACTGTGTGTAGCCGGGTCCCTGGTAGCTAACACCCCTCCCCCTGCTTATCTCTGGCTCATTCTCTCTCACTCTGTGAAGTCCCCGACTCTGTGGGTGTTAGCTGTCAGGGACCGGACTGCAGAAGACCAGAGGGAGAATTAAAGGGGAACTCCGGATAAGAAAAACTTGTTTTCTATTAAAAGTTAAATATATGTGTCTATACAATGTATATACCATATCTGTACGGTTCTGCCACACTGGTAGCTGATAGAAGTCCAGGAAGTGAAGAAAAATGTCCCCTGTGCAAATCCACATTGTCTCCTGCTCCTTCTGCTCTCCCCCCTTAGGAGACAAATCTTCCATGCCTCTGTCTAACATTGTGTGTGTTTGCTGAGATCAGGCTGATGATGAAGACAGGGGGCAGGGCGTGATGTCACAGGAGGCGGGGCTGGATGCCCCAATCCCCTGAATGATTCACCATCTCTGACCGGCCAGTAGCAGGTGTTGCACTGATTTCTCTAATTTTGCAGGAGTGTGCAGTGATATTAGGGCTGTGTTCACACATGTTGGAGTGTCATTGCAGTACTGCAGCGTATTCACAAAAATGATGCAGTAACACAAGTAAATGATGCTAAACAGGAGAGAGGATCAGAGCCTTATTGTGGGGCTCAACTTCAAAGATAACAGATGCTTGATCATAATATGTGCGTGGAAATTAAAAGAAAAAAAAAATCAAACAGTTCTTTACTTCATTCCAAAATCAGTGATAAAGGTAGAGAATACAGCGTGGTGTGTGGTGTTACAGGTAGAGAATACAGCGTGCTGTGTGGTGTTACAGGTAGAGAATACAGCGTGCTGTGTGGTGTTACAGGTAGAGAATACAGCGTGCTGTGTGGTGTTACAGGTAGAGAATACTGTGTGCTGTGTGGTGTTACAGGTAGAGAATACAGCGTGCTGTGTGGTGTTACAAGTAGAGAATACAGTGTGCTCTGTGGTGTTACAGGTACAGAATACAGTGTGCTGTGTGGTGTTACAGGGAGAGAATACAGCGTGCTGTGTGGTGTTACAGGTAGAGAATACAGTATGCTGTGTGGTGTTACAGGTAGAGAATACAGCGTGCTGTGTGGTGTTACAGGTAGAGAATACAGTGTGCTGTGTGGTGTTACAGGTAGAGAATACAGTGTGCTGTGTGGTGTTACAGGTAGAGAATACAGCGTGCTGTGTGGTGTTACAGGTAGAGAATACAGCGTGCTGTGTGGTGTTACAGGTAGAGAATACAGCGTGCTGTGTGGTGTTACAGGTAGAGAATACAGTGTGCTGTGTGGTGTCACAGGTAGAGAATACAGTGTGCTGTGTGGTGTTACAGGTAGAGAATACAGCGTGCTGTGTGGTGTTACAGGTAGAGAATACAGCGTGCTGTGTGGTGTTACAGGTAGAGAATACAGTGCTGTGTGGTGTTACAGGTAGAGAATACAGTGTGCTGTGTGGTGTTACAGGTAGAGAACACAGTGTGCTGTGTGGTGTTACAGGTAGAGAATACAGCGTGCTGTGTGGTGTTACAGGTAGAGAATACAGTGTGCTGTGTGGTGTTACAGGTAAAGAATACAGCATGCTGTGTGGTGTTACAGGTAGAGAATACAGTGTGCTGTGTGGTGTTACAGGTAGAGAATACAGTGTGCTGTGTGCTGTTACAGGTAGAGAATACAGCATGCTGTGTGGTGTTACAGGTAGAGAATACAGTGTGCTGTGTGGTGTTACAGGTAGAGAATACAGCGTGCTGTGTGGTACAGGTAGAGAATACAGCGTGCTGTGTGGTGTTACAGGTAGAGAATACAGTGCTGGGTGGTGTTACAGGTAGAGAATACAGCGTGCTGTGCGGTGTTACAGGTAGAGAATACAGTGCTGTGTGGTGTTACAGGTAGAGAATACAGCCTGCTGTGTGGTGTTACAGGTAGAGAATACAGCGTGCTGTGTGGTGTTACAGGTAGAGAATACAGCGTGCTGTGTGGTGTTACAGGTAGAGAATACAGCGTGCTGTGTGGTGTTACAGGTAGAGAATACAGTGTGCTGTGTGGGTAGGTGGTACCACAATGAAATCATAAATTACTGCAAATAATTCCATAACACAATGAAACTACAATGTGTGAACACAGCCTAGATGTTCTGCAACAGCTTTGGGTGGGGAATGGGCAGGGTGGAGGACTGTGATGAACAGCTGAGGGAAAGCATTGCATTCTGGAACCTGTAGTACTGTGTACAACGGATAAACCCGGAAGTGCAGAAACACAAAACAGAACAAAAACCCCCCAAACAAAAGACTTTTTGGTAGTTTCAAAACTGGAATAGATAGGTAAGTAATGCTTTATGCTTCTGCAGAAGTTTGATTTTTTTTTTAACCTCTACCTGGAGTTCCCCTTTAAACAGTGATAAGCATGGGCCGGGGAGGGGGTGGTTGCTGTCATGGAGGGGCTACAAACAGTGATCCTGCAGCAAGGCTGCTCTGTGGCAATGACACCTAGCCCCCCTTCCCTCATGCAATGTAGAATGGGGATCAGTGGACAGGAAAGAAAGCTAAGGGAGAAGAACTGAATGATGGGAAATGTAGTTTCCTGACCGGCACCATTTTGGATATTAACAGGCCTTTTGGAAAGACTTTTAAACCAGGAACGTCAGCAGCTAGAAAGATGGGGGACGGCTCAAAATACTCAGGGGGACTTGGTAAGCGTTTGGGGGGAATACCCCTTTAGGTCCCAACTTTTGTAATAATTAAAGCTTACTAGTATTCTTCTTTGTTCTAACCCCAAGTTCAGGAAGATGTGGTTGCCCTGGATTTGGTACGCTGACCTGAAACTGTCTTCTCACACTTCAACCCTTTCTAGCAAATAGGTGTAGAGTTATGCCCTATTTTTATAAATGGAGCCGACTAGTGACTCAAGCCAACTCCATCCCTGGTGGCCCCCTAGTTTTTTTTATCCATTTAAATGACTCTGTCAAAACTGTCAGCAGCATTGGTGGTGCGGTGGTTAGGCGTTTCTCCCCTCTGCTTGGCCTATGTGGTTGCTATGACTCGGCTATTGATATAACTTGCAGACTGTTCCAATGGACCACTGATCTAGCGGATCAATGCAGTACATTATTAGGGGAATATTAAGAAATGTAATAAGGGTCATAATCCCTTTACCCCCCGCTATAAAGATTTTAAGTTCTGACCCTCCTTACAGGTATATCAATACATCTGAACAGTTCCTGACATGGAAAGAGGTGGCAGCAGAAAGCACTGCGTCAGACTGGAAAGAATACATCACATCCTACAGGGCATACAGCAGCTGATAAGTACTGGAGGACTGGATAATTTTAACGCGAAGTAACTTACAAACATATATACAATATATAAATAGATAGATATAACTTTCTGACACCAGCTGATTTAAAACATTTTTTTTGGCTCTAACTGCAGTCCAGTTGAGTAATAGTAGAGAAGCCTTACAGTACGGGAGCATCCTCCTTGGGGTTGGGAATGACTTGTGATGAGAGGACATGCCTGTGTTCTTCTTCCTGACATGTCCGGCCGTTTGTCTGTAGTGTTTTGCTCCGACACAATCCGTCCAATTACGGCCTCACGGTCTCTGTGTGAACAGACTTAAAGATTTCTTCATTAGAAGG
The DNA here is from genome assembly GCF_027789765.1 of Dendropsophus ebraccatus. Lineage (NCBI taxonomy): Eukaryota > Metazoa > Chordata > Amphibia > Anura > Hylidae > Dendropsophus > Dendropsophus ebraccatus. The sequence continues at coordinate 102,864,893 of NC_091462.1, forward strand.
ATTGAGTGAGTCGCTCATGCAGTTCTTTACTTAGTGTAAGAGCCTGGGCTGATTACTATCCGGAGGGCTATGCACAGTATATAAGACAAATGTATGTAAGACACATGTATATACAGTATGTAAGACACACGTATATACAGTATATAAGACACACGTATATACAGTATATAAGACACACGTATATACAGTATATAAGACACATGTATATACAGTATGTAAGACACACGTATATACAGTATATAAGACACACGTATATACAGTATAAAAGACACATGTATATACAGTATATAAGACACACGTATATACAGTATAAAAGACACACGTATATACAGTATAAAAGACACACGTATATACAGTATATAAGACACACGTATATACAGTATATAAGACACACGTATATACAGTATAAAAGACACACGTATATACAG